>NC_135502.1:101166322-101466322 GCF_052857255.1 Amblyomma americanum | reverse complement strand
AAATGGCAATAGTAATATAATTAATAAAACCAAATCTACGCGGATATAGTACGCACAAAAAAAAGAACTCATGCGAACAAAACTACAGTTTTCTGTAGACACCGGACGCCCGCCCAAATAGAGCTGCGTTGTAACGTATTGTTAACCAGTGAAGCGCATCAAAATAAAGGAGAAATATGAGGAAAATTTCTCCACGGAAACATGAAAGCTAATTCTATACTAAGGCCTTGAGTTGGAGGGCCCAGACTAGTCACGCCAATCTGCACCAGTCGGCCTCACGACAGATTTTATCACTTCGCTACACTGGAGATTACGTGGTAAACTGCGTTTTGAATTGTTACATTACCTGCGTAAGAAAATCTGGCACACTATACATGGCGTTAATTACTGAGAAAAAAATAATTCCCGGCCCTGAAGCGTCCATAGAACAGCTTCAGGTATATCTCACATCTGAAGTCCCCTGTCGCAGAAAATAATTGCTGTCGAACTGCATTGAAGAGAGGTGTATTTCTCGAAAGGAGGTCACAACAAATCTATCACATTCGTAATACTTTTTATTATAACGTCAAAAATACATTAAAAACATTTCCTTTAAATTATTATGATTTCTAGAAATCAATTATGCGGCTTTTTCTGTCTACATTGATATTTTCCTCGCAGCAAAATACTCGTTTGTTGCTACGAAAATTATATTTAAAAATTAATAATGGCTTTCGCGCACACTCTAAACAAAAGTCTCAGGTTAAGAGTGATCGGGACTCTAGAATCAATGTTCTAAAGTCAGTGATGGTGTAGTCTATAGGTTAAGGAATACCCTACAAAAAACAACAAGCTGTCTTGATATTTGCTGTCTTGAATTTTGCCTACAGAAATCCCCAATGACGGGTATGCAGTGATGTTCCATGCCGCAGAGGAAACTTGGTTACTTGTGCAAGAATATCTCTATTTATGGCTCTTTTTCATACAACCCTTTAGAAAACCCCTGCATTTTCTCCTGGGGTATTTTAAAGTTCTATTATTCAGTGCAGTTCGCTCAGAATAATGAAGGCGAACGTGAAAAATTTACCAAAGTGAACTCGTTGCACGTGTTTTTTTTTTTTCATCCGCGCTCAAATTCCCAGTTCAGAAGCAAGGTTGACCCGTGCAAAAAGTCCTATGCCATCACCACCTAAAGCTGCGTGTTAATAAAAAAAAATGCGGGAATTTCATTTTTCAAGCTGTGTTTAGTTAGAATCCGTTTATTAACAAAAATAAGGAGAAAAAGCCGCAGATTACTTTGATGAACTCGTATCCCGTACACGAGTTTTTCTACTCGGAATAGTGTCAGCTTCACACGACTATCATATCTACTCATAATTCGGTCTACCCATCGTACTGGTCGACACACTGACCCCGGAAACTAGAAAAAAATTACAATTGACCTTGGAATGCATATTGCAAGATAGGCTCCGGAGCTGCCAGCATGAGAATAGGGCTCTCGACACAGCATATTGTATATCCCTGATACAGTAGCGCTGCGACAAACATGCCACCGGAGTTAGCACTCTATTTCAGCTCAGCGGACTCACGAGCGTAAGAACGCGATATATCTACATAGAAGACCCCGATTAAATACGCGAAATATAACTACCTTCTTTTTCTTCGGCAGAGAGCATATACATCTATCGCGTAAACGCTGTCATGCGTAAATGATAACAAAAATTTGAAGGACACTTAATCCCATTATTTATTGAGAATGCGATGGTATTAGAAGCCTTTTGTTGATCGTCACATATTGTTTGAAGCAGGTTTCTCGGCATTTTTCCGGTCCTTTCGGTTTTTCCAATTCATTCGGCCTTCAGTCGTTAGCCGTTCCTCCCACGGACATCGGGCATTAGAGGAGACGCCAACATGGTCGTGACAGACACTCACCCTCGATTCTTCTTACTTTCATAAACACGTCTAGAGCCCGTGTCGCACTGGAGGACCGGCGCCTACGCCCACGAATTGCTGAGCACGAGGACACGTTGGGTAGGAAAGACGAGTTTTATCGCCGCTAATCCAGTCTCGGCAATAAAACTTGGGCTGTGAATTAGCAAAGCGTGGTCCGTGTTGCTCACCTGGACTGCAGGTGGCGCGAACGGTGGGTAGAGGCGACGCCGCGAAAAGGTCGGCTGTGCCAATGGCCGTTTGCTTTCTTATCTGCTGTTGATTTCGTCACCTCGTTTTTAGGGGCAAATGAAATGGAAAAAGAAGCGTATAGTTACGGACTACTGCCCCTAGGAGCAGTATTCTCTAACTACCAATTGTCCATTTGTCTATTTTGTCCTCGTTCTTTGGTCGATTTTGTCCTCGTTCTTTGGTCGATTCGGTGGTTGGGGACCAAAAGATTGGGTGGTTGGTGACCGTACCTCACCACTGGCTGTGATATGCCGCCAATTGTAGAGACAGGTGAGGTGCAACGCAGTGCGCTGTCAACAGCAGGTGACAGGACCTCCCCACTGGATAGCATTGGCTACGATATGCAGCAAATGCTGAGGTCCGGTCACCAACTACCCATTGGTCCGGTAGCTTCCCACAGACGTTTGAAAGGCCCGGGCATGTCTTAGAAGCCCATGTCGACAAATGGACAATGGACATGTAATTTAATACTGCCCCAGGTGCAGTTATCAGCCTGACATGGTTATCAGTGCACAGTGTCGAAATTGGGAACGTTGTGGAACTAAAATTTTTTCACCTTCTCGCAGTTATAATCTGTTCCAGTTTAAAATAGTTGAAGCGAGTTAAGATAGGTTTGGGGACAGAAAAAATTGGTGGTTGTTTAGCTTTGGTTAAACCTGGAGAAACGCGATAGCTACAGCTGGCCGGGTGGAACTTGGTCAGGTGACAACCACTCGACGAACCACGTGATCAGCCTCGGCGCCGCGCCGCCGGCAGCAGGTCCGAACCACGTGATCAACCATGTGACAGCCTGGCGGCGCAGCCAAAGGGTGGCAGCGCATAATCATGGTGGCGGCGCCGCCACGCTGAGAACTCGAAATGCTACCGTAATGTAGCTATCGCTACAAAAATGGTGAGCATAGAGTGCCTTCTCCTGTCTGTCGATATATCTTCCTTTTTGCGTATGACGTCGATATTCAAACTACAAAAAGAGAAAATTTAATTAACGCCACATGTTTCGACTAGGCGGAGTTAAATGCACGGTCAACGACCACAAAGTTTAGAAAGGGTGACCGATCACAGCAGCCCCAGTTGAAACTAAAAATTTCTGGTGCGTATTTGAAATCATGCGGTGTTTTCTGTTCCATTCTGAGTTTGGGTGCCTTCGATACTATGACTTCATGTAAACACTCTTTTAAAAGCCCGTGGACATTTTAAAACCACGTGTACTTAGGGCAGGTGGTGACCGCTGACCGGGATGATGAGAAGGGAATAATTAGAGGAATAAGAATTGGGTGGAGCGCATATGGCAGGTTTTCGCAGATCATGAATAGCAGTTTGCCAATATCCCTCAAGATAAAAGTGTACAACAGCTGTATCTTACCGGTATTCACCTAAGGGGCAGAAACGTGGAGGCTAACGAAAAGGGTGCCTCTTAAGTTAAGGACAATGCAGCGAGCAATGAAAATAAAAATGATAGATGTCTATTTAAGCGACCGAAAGCGGGCAGAGTGGGTGAGGGAGCAAACGCAGGTTAATGACATCCAAATCGAAGTCGAGGGGAAGAAATGGGCTTGGGCAGGGCATGTGATGCGAAGGCAACATAACCGCTCGTCCTTAAGGGTAACGGAGTGGATTGCAAGAGAAGGCAAGCGTAGCAGGGGGCGGCAGAAAGTTAGTGGGCGGATAAGATAAAGAAGTTAGCGGGCATACAGTGGGCGCAGCTTGCAAATGGGAAGGTTAATTAGAGAGACATGGGAGAAGCCTTTGCCCTGCAGTGGGTGCAGTCAAGCTGAAGAAGATGATGATGATGGACATTTCAAGCTAGAGGTAACACGTATTTTAGCTGAATATTAACTATACCACCAGGAGGAAATTAGACTCTAGCATTAGAAAGAGCAAAACGGGCTCTTTGAGCATGCAGCGAGATTGTTGTCATCACTGTTGCTGTTGAGGCTGTTACATGACCTCCTGCATCTACGTCGGTCTCATAATCTTGCGCCGTGACGTCCCTGACTCCAAGGAACCCTTCGTGCAGGCTCCCTGTTCCCAGATCACGCGACCACTCGACGCTTCTAATTCCTTCATCTACGACACCCCATTGAAGTTGGTCCCCTCGATGGCAGAAGAGGTCCGAACAGGCGAAAATAACTCCGTGATGAGCAACGAATTCTTGGAAAACGCAATGGCAGAGCTTCTGCCGCGGTCAGGTTTCAGCGGGTTAGGCTTAAGCTGCAAAGAAGGGTTATTTCTTTTTTTCTGCAAAATTATATATTTTGGTTATGTAGTGATCGCAAGGAACGTCTCCTTAAGGTTTATGTGCGGCGATAAATACCATTATCAAGAACAAGTAGCCGTAGACAAATAAATGTAGTAAACACTTAGGTACCGCCTTAAGAGTATCACACGATTTCCTAATCGGTTAACTCCCATATATGCCAAAGGTCATTCTCTACTTTATATTCATAGATCTCTGGGAGTCCTCATACCCAACCTGGAGCAGTGGTGCAGCGGTTAAACGAAGCGCCACTGCCCTGCGAAGGAAGGTGCTCCCAGCGGTGGGCTTTGTGCGGCCAGGTTGCACTTCCCGAGCGTCCACTCAGTAATTTGGCTGCCATGGTGGGCAATTTGCTCACTATCCGATGGGCAGGTTGTGATGACGCCGCAAGGTCACGTGACCAAGGTGGCCCACCTATATCCTAGGCTGCTCTCTGGGGAACACATGCCAGAGTCATGCTGGTGATTTTTCGCTCACAGTGCCAGTGCCGACTACGCCGACATCGAGTTTTTTTGGAGAACGGGGCCTTTAACGCTATCGCGTTGAAAAGGTTATTAAGGCGGAAAATATCCAAACATTATAAAGAACAGGAAAGAAATTGCAGAACCAAAGAGTATTTAACACAGTTAGACAACGTATGTGCACTGCTCTCCAACTGGATTTAGGTGCAATTATAAAAAGAGGTGTAAATGATAGGTCGCAAATTTACATGCGTAATAAGCATTCAGCGGACCCGACTGCGAGTGGTATAGCCTTCGTACTGAGATCGGAGGGGGTAAGATGGGTAACTATACTTATGTATTAAACTGTTACTGAATGTGGATAACATATTTAGCTTTAGTGTAGAACAGCACCAGATGACAGAAACAATAGAGCGATTTATAGGCGGTCAAAAGTTTCTATTTTCGGCTCGGCAAAAGTGTGAAAAGAATGCACCAGAAATCAGTAATGCTACAAAGGCGACGCGAATACCTTTCCCTAAGATAACGTATGTCATGCGGCTGTCATTGTAATTTATGTAGTGGACCTAACCCTGAGAGCATTCACCAGCGCCTCCATCATCCATAGCGAAGAGCATATTAGGTCCTGTATTACCGTGAGTGCTTGGTGGAATGTGTTCTAACAGTGAGGGCTGAAGCTATGCGACAACCCTCTCATTCTACCTCTGGTGTGAAGACGAACGAAACCGAGGCCTTTGACAACGGCAGGATATTGAAGGCAAAAGAGATGCTTGTTATGACGCACTTGACGGAAGCAAAGAGTAGCCGAAACGAAGGAGCATAGGGGAGGTTTCTTTTTAATATGCAGTGTTCATAAATGACCGATTAGAGGTAAAATTGTTAAAAGATGATGATTAGAAAACAGCAACAAAACAACCACATGTCGCCAGTGGGATCCGAGCTCATGACCTCCGAATTTCGCGTCCGGTGCTCCACCAACTGAGGTACGGCGACACCTGCCCAATATTCTGCTTTTGGGGCATCTATCTGGGGTGTTCCATGTCTGCCCAAATGGCGTCATGAGCCCTTTTACGTTTATTGCCCGAGACACCTCTGCGCCAAAGGCCACTGAACTGCCAACTCCGAGAGGTAAGGTCTAAGTAGTGAAAGTAATCTTTCATAGGCCTCTCCTTTATGCGTGATTTTCACCGCGGTGAAGGGTTCCCCCCCCCCTTTGTGTACGTAGTGCTTAGTAAGTGAAAGTTTTCCCGGCACCTCCTGCCCGGTGAACAAGGTATCCAGTGGCCGTATTCTACAACCTGCCCATTTTCCTTGTCCGTTTTGCATCCATTCGATCCTCAGTCAGTGTTCACTCAGATATTACTGAAGGCTTTCAAGCGTCTGGGGCAAGCGACCCGGCAATTTGGGTGTTTGCCGACGGGGCCTTACCGTTGGCTTCAAATTAGATGCCGTATGCAGCCAACGGCGAAATGCATCGCAGCGTTCTGTCAACCGCAGGCGAAGAGCTTACCACTGGCTACCGTTGGCTCCGATATACAGCCTATGTGCGGTGCGGTTGCCAAGCTCTCAATGGCCGGGTCGCCTGTCCCATAAGCTTGAAAGCCTAGCGTATATCAGAGTGACACTCATATAGGACCGAATGGACGCGAAATGGACCACGGAAATTGGACTGCTTACAGAATAGCGTCCCAGGAAGGAGCGGGGGCCTCTTGTGAGCTCGCCCTGTGCGGTCTTCTGATCCATACCGGTCTGCCCATTGTGGGCCTTGGTGCAGTTGCTCACGGGCCTTACGGATGCTTTCCGTCTTTAGTCCTGGATGAGACAGAATACTTTTATTACGTCGCGACGTACAGCCGGTCTACTCCGCTGAGCGGCACGTCGATTCAAAATCGTCTTTAATTTTGTATTTTTTAAAATAACCTTCGCTCTCCAAGCTCGGGCAGTTCTAGCCTCTGTTATACCCAAGCCGTAGAAAACTAGTCATTCAGAATGCGATACGCTCCTTTGTTGCGCAATTTCAAAGCATTTTTTTAGTATGCAAGAAATCACAAGATTCGTGCGTTTTTTCCCTTCTTTTCTGCAAAAGACTTCTGCGCATGCTGCGATTTTTGCTTCCTCTCACATATTTATGCATTTCTTTTCGTCAACCTCGCAAACGTAATGAACAATTTGGTTCTCCCTGAGCCTATTCTAAGATAAATAAATTTAAAAATTGTAGCGTTTAACGTAGTTAAACCGAAGAGACGTGCGATTGCATGCGTTTAGCCTCACTGGCTCGTTCTTTTGATTTGCTGGATCGTCGGCACGTTCAGCAACAATATTAAACTCAGATTAAGCTTTGATCGAGTTCAAACTGCCCTCATCTGTTCTCGCCGCAGATAGAAGTTGGTATGGAGGCAAAATTCTGGGGGGCCCCGTGTACTGAGCGACGTCAGTGCACGTTAAAGGAGATCAGGTGGTCGAAATTTTCGGAATTCTTCACTATACGGCGTACCTCATAGCCTGAGTCGCTGTGGGACATTAAAGTCTCATGAAGAAAACAAAACCATAAACCTGAAATTGATGAAGACGAAGATGTGCAACGCACAGCGCGAGTGTACTGTCTTTCTTTGTTTTGGTTTTCTCTTCCCGCTCTCAGTCAGTGCGAAATTGAAACATTACAGGCGTTGTATACGATTATGCACATTAATTCATTGTCCCGTCTTCGATCTTACAGTTCACAGGACCCCTGGCTTTGCCTCTTCAAATCTGTCAGCCTATATACTATTACTACTCTTTTCCTCCAAAACGCTCCTGCTTCCAGAGTCGACCGCCTGCGTCTTGGCCACTCCCCCGTAGTGGGTATGTGCCGTCTTTATTCGAGGCCAACTAACCAACCAGCCAACACGAGGCGTGATCTGCGGCGATAACATAGTGCTCTCGTCCAGTGTCGGCGAAACTGATCTGTCCGCGCCGCCGCAGGTTCGACTACCAGTTCCGGCGAAATTTATTCTACTTATTTATTTACTTTAAACACAACAAGAAATTCTTGCTAGAGATTGGTACAGTCGCGAGAAAAAAAATTAACGCACATTACGGAACACCGGAGCGCCGCAATGACAACGCGTGGCGCTGCGGGTGACGAAGAGGCTGATAACGAGAGTCCCAGGCCGTTCCCATTCCGCAGTATTGGGGGGGTTCAGCGGACTGTCAGGGCGCAGCAAAATTTATTGTGCTGTCTTGCCCTCTATTTTTTTTTTAGCGCAGCCTTGCTCCCGCAGGCAACTGGTGAAGAATAGGATAGTTGTTTTGTTTTTTTCCTTGTTTGGCAGTTATTTTTGCGAGCAGCCTCAGCCGCGCTGCGCTTGGCCACTGCTTGAACAGCTCTGCATCCAGGAGCTGCCATGGCCTCCCAAGGGAGCAGAGTTGAATATAATTGAAAATATATAGGGGCTAATGAAAAAGTGGCTAGCTAAGTCAACTGCACGAGTCATGGCCAGATATCTTTTGGGCGGCGTTGTTAGGGTCGGTGGGGCCTATCCACGCCATTAGTTCAACGACGTGTTTGCTCTCGCATCACGACAGCGAGCTGGCTATCCTCCTTACTTCCTTTCCTGAAGTGATGGGATAGTGCTCCTGTTTATATTGTTACTATACACACTTCCAACAAAGTGACCTGTGTGAAATAGTTGCATCGGGAAAATAAGCTCTGTTTTTCGTGCTTGTGTAATACTGGCTAAAAGCAGCGCTATCATATATTGTTCCCGCGAGTTCCTTTTGAGAAATCATCACGGACATAAAAAAACAGTAATAAAAAGAAGCCATCTTTGCTCATGATAACCGAGCCGAAATCAATGCCGCTTGCAACAGTCACGTAGGGTCGGCGCTTCGACGCTCGGGCGATGGCGCGCTTCATAAAGCTTACTTCTTGCCGTCCCCCCTTATGCTGCAAAAATGGAAATGGCCCGATAAGCAGGTCCGCAAACCGCAGCGCCGCGTGGTGAGATATACAAAAACTGATCGCCAGTGATTTGTGCTAATAGTTTTTACTCGTGTCTGTACGTCTACTGAAGTGCTTCCGCGTTAATAAATCGTTTCGCGGCATCGAAATTTGTGACGTCGGCGGGTTCGAGCGTGCACTGTTTGATTCATTCAGCGAGAGGACGCTCATTTTATATTAGAAGACTTCCAACATTCGCACACCCCTGTCTCGACTACGTCGGCTTCACAATACGCATCCACAATAAGTTATACGAGAGCATAAACGTGCCAAATATTTTGTGGCAGAAGCAGCACTGCTACCTAGTGAAGATAGCCGGAACAAAAATCATCGATATTCGTTTACTCCCGCAGGGTGGCGCCACTAGCGCAGACAGTGACCGAGAACGGCGCCAAGTTTTCGCTCTGCGACAATGGTGAAGTGTCGAAAGGAGTCGTTCGTGCCCCATTTGTTTTCAGCGTTTTGAAATTAACAAGTCTTTCGCGAAAGGTAAAGGTAAAAAAGTCTGAACATATTTTAGTCCTGTATTGAACCATCTATCCATGGCTGTTCACAAGTCTATTTCCATTCGCCGAGAGAAAAACCAAACGCTTCGTCTTGCCGGAGACGCAGAGAATGCACAGGCAGCCAGGAAAATTATTCCTGAGCTCTCTGCTTGTATCGTCGTGAAAATACAACCCTAATCCCCGTGGATAAGATACTCATTGAGTGAGAGTTTCGCAGCCAGAAATCCTAAGAATCATCTTTATCATTTTCCAAAGCGCCTTTTTTCTACATTCCAAAAGAGAGTCGGTGCGAGCCTTCTGAAGGAGTTTATGCGGCAGGTTCCAAATATAACGGCATTAATAGTCTCATAGGTTGGCTCCGTAAAGTATATTTCTAGATTTAGCCTGAAACAGTTCCCCGCTTGATTAAGCGGACTGGATGCTGGGCACTCAAGTGCGCCTGCAACTCTGCAACCATCCCTGAATGGGGATTAGTCAACTCTTCCACACTGTTAAGTGCACACTGACGTAGGAGCAACGAGTTCACCGGTTGCAGTAGTCGATGCACCGACTACTGCAACCGGTGAACTCGTTGCTCCTACGTCAATGTGCACTTAGCAGTGTGCATCAACTACTGCAAACGGTGAACTCGTTGCTCCTACGTCAGTGTGCACTTAGCAGTGTGGAAGAGTGGCCTAATCCCCATTCAGTGATGGTTGCAGCGTTGCTGGCGCACTTGAGTTAATGATGTAGGCTTTAAGAATAGAGGCGCTTCGCCGATTGAATAATTGGGTGTCGACGATGACAATGTCATTCCGCAGGCTACCACATAATTTGGGCGGCAGCATCCAGTCCGCTTAATCAAGCGGTGAACTGTTATAGGCTAAATCTAGAAATATACTTTACGGAGCCAACCTATGAGACTATTAATGCCGTTATATTTGGAACCTGCCGCCTATACTCCTTCAGAAGGCTCGCACCGACTCTCTTTTGGAGTGTAGAAAAAATGCGCTTTGTGAAAATGATAAAGATGATTCTTAGGATTTCTGGCTGCGAAATTTTCACTAAATGAGTATCTTATCTACGGGGATTAGGGTTGTATTTTCACGATGATGGCGCATTCGATGGTTTGATTAGTTTCTTCTAATTGATTAACAGTCGAAGAGAACTTGTCTCAGCAGTAAACTGTGCTAAAGCTTGATCAAACTCTCAAGTCATCCTATCCTTCGGCAGTGTCCTAAACCGTAGTTCGAAATGACCAGCGCGGAAACAAAGACACGAGAAGAAAAAAACACTGACGACAGGACGGGCGCTGACTAACAACTGTAAGTTTTCGAGGGAAAACCCAGCACAATAAATGCCAGAAACACCACGTGACTGTCAGGGGGCCAAAGATTACAACATAAAGCACAGTCATCAAAGGGCGGCCGACACATGCATGAACCGGAAGGAAAAAACCTAGATATGAAAAAAGGGGCTTTCCTTCCAGTTCATGCATGTATCAGTCGCCCTTTGATGACTGTGCTTTAGGTTGTAATCTTTGGCCCCCTGAAAGTCACGTGGTGTTTCTGGCATATATTGTGCTGGGGTTTCCTAAAAAATAAATAGTTGTTAGCGCTCGTCCTGTCATCAGGGTTTTTTCGTCTCGTGTCTTCGTCTGGTTCCGCGCTGGTCATTTCGAATCATCTCCCAACAACTCGCCCAATCGGCAATTCTGATCCTAACCTTAGGTCAGGATCCTTCTGGCGTTCCTACTGCGAATTATCGATGCAGGAAGCAAGCGTACTCTGAAACCTCCTCTTACCCGTCGTTACGTAAGCTGCCCATTACAAAGGCAACGAACGAATGCCGTCCGTCTGGGTTAGATGTAGCTCTCGCGAATATTACGCGAACTACGTTAAGAAACAAATGCTCGTCGCCTAATCTTTCAATTGAGGGGCTAATATAGCGGCGCGTGGACGCTTCTTCGCACATTTAAACTCCCCATGAAAAATGGCCACGGACTATGCCAGAACTTAATGTCGTGTTGCAACACTGCCTTCACGCCGGGCTCGCGTTATAGGGACGACGGCGTTTTTATGCCCGACGAAAGATCCCGCGCAACTCCTTTAGCGCAGAGCCGCAAGTGTTACTTGGCCGCGGTCAGTTGGACGGCGGCAGCGGATGTTAGTCCGGTCGCGTTGTTGCAGGGGTCCCCGCTTCTTAGCTTCGTGGGCTCACTTGACAGGCACAATCGTGCATATTTCGGATTGTTGATGCATATACACACGGAACGTAATATTATTAGCAGGACATAAACGAAAAAATACACAATGTATAGCCTTCGTCAAAACACACAGCTCAAGGCGGTTGCTTTTAATGCGCATCGCGAGGTTCTCAGCATATCTGGCAGGGCTAAAGGGACACTGAGGAGAAATTGAAGTTGGCTTGTATCGATAGAATACCAGCTCCTGATCACAAAACACCACTCTTACTGAAAACAAAGCTCTTGCAAGGTAGAAAATAGCAAGAACCAAAATACAGGTATCACCGCCACAGGTCAATTTCGCAAGTACAAGCGTGATGACTTCATGGGACAAGAGAAGCCACACTGGAGGAATTTTCCTTCCTACATCGACACCACGAATCTCTGGTCGAGGCTGACAAAGGGAGGTTGCACGGTTCAATATTGAAGTAAGGTTTGTTTTGAAACTGATAGTGCTCTTTTATCACACAAGTAAGATAGACAAAAGACAACCTGAACGTTTGAAGCCAAGAAAACCGGTGCTTGGCGGCGCCACAGGCGGCCAGGAGAGTTTCGCTTTGTTATGGCGCTTCGCGTCTATGAGCTTTGCGTGCCCTGCGGTTTTGTTTTTGACGCGCCTCGATTTAGAAGCGCCGAACAGCAGAGGAACAACAAGTGCCGCTTCAAGTGCCAGTTAACCTTTAACGGAGCCTTTTAAGGCTGGTCAGATGAGCGTCACGGTGGATGAAAAACTATGACGCCACGATGGTCAGTGATCGTACAAGTCAGTTAGCGGTATAAAGACACTTGTGTCTTCGTACGCTCGCCCGGCGAAACTTTCCCGGCTGTGCCAGTCAACTTCAAACTACTTAACGGAAATCGTTTGTTAGGGACGGAAGACAAGGTACAAGGCAGTTAAGAAAAGAGGTTTGGAACGTGCAGAGACCGTAACTCCGCTCTCCTCCAACTCGTTTCTTTGCGGCTCCATTCAATAGCTTCGGCAGTTGGGCGGAGCTTTTATTTTCTAGCTCTCGGCTAATTTAATTAATTCACAATACACAACTGAAAGTACATGCAAGTGGGAGAGAGAGCCCGAACCAGTGGACTCCGTACCTCCGGGATTGCGCGGAACCCGTTGAAGCGGCGTGCGTCGGCTTTACTTTCAAGCCGCCAACTTTAAACGCGAGCGCCCTTCAGCACCCATCCGTTTTTTTTTTTTTTTGTGGCAAAACATAAATAAATAATATAGCCCTTGCAAATGTGGGAAACCTCCTCAACGATGCCTGCTGCACCGTGCAACAGCACCGTTCAAGGAATCACAATCCATTCGCCCCAAAGCCCCGGCCGGCCTCCGATGGGCGCGACGCGCCGACCTTGTCCTCGCCCCTCGCGACTCCCCACACTGGGTTTACGATATTATAGAGCTTTAGCGTAGCCGGTTAGCCGTACGGCTAGTACGGTTACGCGTTGCTGTTGCTAACGTTGCCAGGCTTGCCAAACCACATTTGCCGTACGGTAACAATTGCCGTAGTTACCATGGTTCACCGTACGGTAGAGCTAAAGCTATATATTTATTCAGCAACGGCTGCTCACGGCGGAAGAGGGAAACGACTCGCCGGCGCCTAACCTAACCGTGCTCCCTCGAAAGAATCACACGCTCCGTGGGGCTGAGGTCGCTGAAAATCAGGCCGGAGTTTTTCCGAGAAATTCGCCGTCGGATTCGGGAACGTGATTCATCGTAACGCTGGCAAGACGACGGTGCAATCCTAAACGAAGCGACGGTATAGCGAACCCCGATGGATGCCTTCAACGTGCGGCGGCGGTAGCTTTCGTTTTGGCTGCTGCTAGACCGCACCGCTAGCCATCAGAGATCACGGAGTCTGCTTTTACGTCACGTTTCACGTTACTCCGTCTTATGACGTAATAAGTGGGCGCCGTAACGTCATAAGAGTGCCCCGAGTTTGAATCGGAGTGGCGTGAAAAAAGTTTCAGCTTGGAATACAAATTTATTTGAAATAAATGCATTTTTCGCTCCCGGACAAGCGGTAACAAAGCCATGAAATTCCGAACTATCACATTTTGCTAACAAAAAAATTTATAGAGTTCTCCTCACTGTCCCTTTAAGTTTGGGAGGTTTGAGATAATGAATTTCTCCTGACATGGAGAGATTAGGGTCGCTGAGGATGCAATCTGAGCCACGCTGCACGGCTCACAATTAAACCCCTTGGACTCGGAAATATTGCGTGGGCAAGCCGATGAAGACACGACGACATGACTGATGTTGACATGGCTGCGGACCTAGCGCGAGCTGTCCAGACCCGTGCAAATGCCCGCTCATCCTCTTCTTCTGGACCATTTGCACCGAAGCCTTCGTCCTGTGGTAGCGCATCTACCTTGCATTCGGAAGGATCCGGGTTCAATCCCCGCTGTCACAGAGTACCCACCGGTTTTCCAATGGCAACAAGATTTCTCCCGGCCTAGCGCTTGGCTTTTCTGGGGTGAAATACTTGAGAAAAGGTCTTGAATCAAACCGTTGCGTTGACGGGCCAGTGATTCGTTCCGCCGTCAAGCAACCCTAAATCCGCCTCGTGCGGTAAAAGCCCACTTGTGGCCCTTTAGGTTTTTCTCGCAAAGACAGACAGCCGGAGAAACCGGTCTTGTCCAAGACTGAAGTCACACTACGAAGTTTTCTCTTAGAAAGAAGGATTGCTTAGTGTTGAACGTGTTCATTTGCTGAGAAGTGCTTGTTATAGCTTACAAGCTTGAACTCTTCACTTCGCAGTGGAACACGAACTACTTTTGCAGGCTGAGTGTTCGAAACTGTTTGCCCACGAAAGAGCGCAAAAGGGGTTTTCGGAGCCTCCTCCGGGCGTACACCCCTGAGGAAGCCGGGAGCCAGCCTGGGGGTTGCTTGTACCCATTTTTACCGGCGGCTGTCGGGCTGTGGGTTTAGGACCAACCATCCACCGCAGCCGAAGCGGATGCCCAGACCACTAGGCCATGCCTGCGGCAAAATCCCGACATATACTCAGGCACACACTAGTGCTCTGAGTCTCTGCACCTTCGTTGCTTCTTTCTACGTCTTAATCGCGCTAGCTATATATTTTAGGTTGCATGAAGCGGCATTTTCAAAGCCAGAATTTTGGATACGAGTTATTGTGCTCTGGCGTGTCAAGGAGTGCACAGAAGACCTCTGAAGAGGTACTCATGTCTTGCCGAATGCTAAGAGAAAGGCCGAGATGTGGTAACTATATTGACAACGGTGACACAGGTGCAGAAAAAGAAAGCAGGAGCGCTGTTCGGGTCACCTGTCTCGCTAACTAAAAACTTTGTGGCGGTTTAGCATAGCTAGCTACGAAATGCAGTGCTAAATCAGCTTTTTGCAGGTGGACACCAACGCCACGTATCTGAAAACGCGATTGAAAACGCGTTTCTTTGCCTTTCATGATTTGCGCACAGAATAAATTTGATGAAGACGACAACGTGTGATGCATAGCTCGACCACATCTTCCCATCTCATGCGAAACACATGCCAGCAAACATTTTAAACGGTATTCTCTCGGATCACATAGAGAAATACCCCCATCATACGGTGCTTGCTACCGATGCCTCCGTCAACTGCCAAAAAAGCTGCAGTTGGCATCTTTTCGCAGGATTTGGCATGGAGCTATTCCATCCGCACCCCAGATTTATATTCCTATATTCTTTGCGGAATTTTTGGCTCTTGGAATGGCCCTTCACAAAATTCCATGCCATGTGTCTCATGTTATTATTCTCGCTGATTGTCAGTGTTAGTCTCCCTTGACACTTCACAAGAAGATTTTTTGAGCCGTATCCTGCGATTTTTTGTCCCATGCACTTTGAAGGTGGTCCGTTTTGTCTGGGTCCCTGGCCATGCAGGTCTTCATTCAAATGAGGTGGCTGATTACTTAGCAAGGTCGGCTCTTGATGGGTCAGTGACACATCCCGTCCCGAATTTCAGCCTGCTGGCGATTTCTAGGTTTCAGTGGTTCCTACATATATCAGCCAGGTTACCAGATCCCTTACTAAATACCACTGACTATCAGCACTTAGCATATAATTGGAACGTCCGTTCGTGTAAATCCAGGCTGTGTGAGGTAACAATGACGCGGTTGCGGTGCAGGATTCCAAGTTTGAATTTATATCTATGCAGGTGTGGGTTGACACCGACGAACCTATGTGACGCATGTGGGAAAGTTGAATCTTTAGACCATTTTCTCCTCTACTGTCCAAGGTTCGCACTTCAGAGAAAGATTTACGTGGAGGTCCCTCTCTCCAGGTTAGGGCTCCCTTTATCTTTGCCAGTATTATTATCGTTTGGTGCGAACGCCAAGGGATTTGCATTGGGTTCTATTTGTTGGTTTCTCCACGATTACATAATTGAAACTGGTAGCCTGATGTGCTAATTCTTTTAAAGTTCTACGAGCTCTTCTTTTTCACCAAAATGCTCCACGATTACATAATTGCAACTGGCAGGTTGATGTGCTAATTCTTTTAAAGTTCTACGAGCTCTTCTTTTTCACCAAAATGCTGTCTGTTATTTAACTGTCAATACTGTTCTCTTGTTTTTATTCATTGATTTTTCAAAATTCACGATTGGTGCTTTTTTGTCATCATCTTCCATGGAAACTTTGTTTATTTAACTGCACCTTGGCCAATCCCCCCGCGTGGGTATGTGCCATATACCTGGGGTGAAGAAGAAGAAGAAGAAGAAGAAGAAGAGGAAGAAGAAGAAGAAGAAGAAGAAGAAGAAGAAGAAGAAGAAGAAGAAGAAGAAGAAGAAGAAGAAGAAGAAGAAGAAGAAGAAGAAGAAGAAGAAGAAGAAGAAGAAGAAGAAGAAGAAGAAGAAGAAGAAGAAGAAGAAGAAGAAGAAGAAGAAGAAGAAGAAGAAGAAGAAGAAGAAGAAGAAGAAGAAGAAGAAGAAGAAGCTCGAGTGCACTATAGCTCGAGTGTGTGTTGCAGTTTAACTCGAGGCGTGTTCGGCTGCTGCGATAGCATAGTGCTCTCGTGCAGTGGCCAGCGAAGTTGATCTGTTCGCGCTGCTTCACCACAGACTGGATTTTCCATGTTATGAGGCCAATAGCGCTTTCGCACTAAAAATTCACGTTGTACCGCTGCTGCCGTTAACTATGCGCAAAGAACATCTTGTTTGCCAGACAGTTTTAATACGCTTCTTGAAACATTCGAGACAGCTATAGACTGGGTGCACCGCTCTGTTTCTCAGCGCTGCATGTAATAAAGCACGCTTGTTTCAACATAAAACAAAATGGCCGGACCATGGCGCACATGTCGTGCATAAGGCGACACCTGCACCGTGACACATTTTTCTATCAGGCATGAGTCATCACTGTCAGTCGTCCGCTAGACATAAAGTGATCGGCGAATTTCTCTCCTTGAAGCGAGTTCGCCTTGGAAAAAAAATGTCGCCAGAGTTACTCAAGACTTCTTAGGTGTGAGAAGGCGCGAGACCGTGCGCTCACTTTGCGAACGCAGTCGCAGCGCGCGGCGGCGTGATGTAACCCGATGCCACGCAGCTGAATGTTTCTACGAAACTGCTGGAGCGCCGCAGCCGCGAAGCTACCGCACCCCCTTCTGGATCTGCGCGCTATTTTGTGAAGGCATTCGCCACCGTACCGCTGCCCGCGCTCCGCCTTATGAGGACTCAAAGAGATCTATCAATGGAATGTACAGATTTACCGATTTCGCGGCGCTAAAAGAGGACATCGGGATCAAAGACTCCAGCAGCGAAAAGCAAAAGGAGTTAAAAGAATTGGCGCGTAATTTTTAACGGCAACCGCTCACGCCTTTCTGTCGTGACGCCCAGGTGAGCGCCAATCAGTTTTTTTTTGTTCTACCGAGCATGGCGCTCCCTGTCAGGAGCACGTAGAGTCACTGGAAGCTTTATCCAGTGACTCTAGGAGCACGAGGGGCTTTCTCTGGTAGTCGGCCAGAGAAGCCCGCCCCAAGCGGTATGCTTTAAGCAGTAGTGGTTTTATTGCAATACCAAGTACGCAAGAACATTCTGCTGCCGGCCGCGCGAATTGCTATCTAGCACCTTCAGCGCATAAGCTGCGGATCGGAGAGGGCTGTTTACGCTGTTTAGAAAATGTATAGCGTAAGCAAGTTTTCACCGTAGCACCAAAATCTCGGGCTGCCGCACGGCGAAGCTGCTGCAGCTTTCACTTCACGGCCTTCTCGTCCTCCTCACTGCTCCGCGATGAGTGCCGGCATGTTGACATGGGGAGCGCGCCCTGCTTTGAAGTTTATTTTCGGTGAGTACAAAATGAAGTCAGTGGAAACGATAATTATTACGCCTGAGTATGTTTGAACTAAAGCAGGAGAGGATTAGTCAAAGGTAACGTTTTTCGGTGCTGTGAAAGATATCGGCAGAGACACCAAACTTAAGCAAGAGCAATTTTTTTTTTTGCTGTGAACTGCACAATAGGAAAGAGTACAGTTTATTCGCCAGTCTTTGTATACACGTCTGCTGGTCAGCCTAAGCACGTAGCGCTTGTTGGCTGACCTAGGATGGGTAGGTAAAACAACGGTTACAAAGCCAAAAATTTTACGCAAAGCAATGATCAGATAGCAGGATCCCGTCCTGCCCAACAAATTAAGACAAAAATCAATTCAAAATGAAAAAGGTCAATAGTTGAAAAACACAGAAAAGTGCGATAGACACAAAACTACAAAAATTAAATAGTTCAGACGTGCAAAGCTATACACCGATGTCATAGTTGCGTTGCTGCTAAGTGCCACCTCAAGTTTTTACTCCTTCTTCCCCTTATGTAAATATTGGACGGATAGTCACTAACACAGTACAATTTACCGTAGGTTGTAAAACTATTGGCTTAAAATACCTTTCTGTTTTTCTGAGTGTTTCTTTTTCGTGCACAAGTGCTCTGAAATCACTAGGGAAATATTGCCGTGTAACCAGTGAAAACCGAAAGATTTCATGCACCTTCAGTGCGCCTAGTTAGGACTACTCTTCGTTTTAGAGGCCGCGTGTAGGCGGAGGGGTTGGCTTGAAGCACTCTGGCACGGGTCGGCCCGGTATTGCACTGCCTCCGGTATCGTCCCGGGGCATATTAGCATGGCGCGCCTTTTCTTTCTATCTTGGCTCTCCTATCCTTTAACTCTCCTACTTTAAGCACGCTGCAGCGAGCGTGGCTCGGCTTGAGCCAGCAGGCAGGCACGTGCGCTTTCCTTTTCTTTCTTCCTGTCAGCAACAGCAGTAGCCACGTGTAGGTCTCTGCCATAAATGACAGTATTTAGCGTTCTTTTTATGAGCGTATTAATCTTTCGCGTTTTGTATTCTCAGCACGTGCCGCATAAAGTTGTTCCGTAGCGCAAAATTGACTCTATATTGCAATCTTTAAATTAAGAGAGAATTTGACACGCAAATTGGAAATTAAGGACCCCATAATTCATAGCATTCTTCGCAAGTGCTCCGCACGATAATTCTAGGTTAAGTGTTGGTCTAAAAAACGCCCAAATATTTTACCACTGATTAGGGTTGTAGTGGCACCGACATGTAAGCGTAACAGGTAGGAGCCTACAGGTATAAAGGTCGATTTAGTGTTACTAGCGTATGCGGATTTGGTTTGGTTTATGGAGGTTTAACGTCCCAAAGCGACTCATGCTATGAGGAACGCCGTAGTGAAGGGTCCGGAAATTTGGACCACCTGGGGTTCTTTAACATGCACTGACATCGCACAGTACACGGGCCTCTAAAATTTTGCCTCCATCGAAATTCGACCGCCGTGATCGGGATTGAACCACCGTCTTTCGGGTCAGCAGCCGAGCGCCATAACCACTCAGTCACCGCGGCGGCTGATTTGTTTATGGGATAGGTTAGTTTCACCCCGTCCACCTTCTCGCTTACTCGCAAACATGTCTTATCATTGCCAGCGAAATCATTCTGTCCTCTTTTCCAACCCATTACAAAAGGATTTCAAAGTTCTCTTGTCATGTTTGCTAATATCGGCTCCAGAAAATTGATAAATGTCCTGACTATAACATTCTAGATCTTGTCATATGTGACTCTACAAACGAGTAGCATTAATTTGGCTGTCTTCTAGAGTGATCGCGTACAGCGGTAAACTTCAGAGTCCAAGTGACCCCTATAGTCAGACCAATTCTAGAATACGGCAACACCGTTTGGTTTCCTTTACTAACAAGCTCATTAAAAAACTTGAAGGGGTGCAGAGAAAGGCACTAAGATGTGTATATAATGAACACTCCCTTACAGACTCACCAACACAAACTAAAACGTGCAGAACTCCTAACCCTGGAGAACAGAGCAAAATTCGCAAGACTTAAAATTATGTATCAGCTAATACACAACCAACTAAAAGTGCCCGCTACAAAATACATAACGACCACAAAAACTAGATCGACCGGCCACAACCTCACACACAAATTAAACGAGTTTCCATTTCGTATTGACATATTCAAATACTCATTTTTTCCTCGAGCTACACGAGAATGGAAGAATCTAAACATAGATATTACTAACAGCTCATCATTAGATGTGTTCAGTGCCCTGGTTATAGATCACCTATTTGTTTCCCAGTAGTTATTCTCATTTTCCACACTTTTCTGCCCTGTTAATTTTTACCGTTTTGTTTGTGCCTAGATTGAAAATACAACACTAACTGGAGCCGATCTCCTTTTTTGGTATGCTTGTCATCATGTTTGCCGCCTATTATTTGTACCTCAACTTGAATTCTCTAACCGATTTTGTAACTATTTTTGCCATATGTTATTGTTCAAATTGTTAACTTACCAACTTGTGCACTACAACCGTATCATTCAGAGCCCTTCTGTTACAGTCCCTGATGGGACTTACAGTATCAAATAAAAAAAAAAGAAGAACGTCTGCGTGATAATCAAACTGGCCGCTGTATAATGTTCACATTAACCATCGAGCTGCACCGGTACGCGCGCCCATGCCAGGTTGAGGAAATGGTAGTACCATCTTTCGGCGTAGGAGTAAATAGCTCCAGCGCCAAGAATTATCTCGACCCCTGACTGACTACAATAGAAAACAAGAATCTACAGAGAAGACACTGTACGAGGAATATATTTATCCGCTTATGAGCGCGAAATATTCTCACATGATGACCAAAGACAGACTCGTTGAAAACGTTGTAGCTTTTTATGCTTTCGGAAAGCGCAGAACGCTTTTCTTTGTTATGCCTTCTCTGTAACACTTGAGCCGAAGTTCATAGCCTCCCTTCCACATAGCCATATAGACCCCGGCAATTACTTGCACTATCCCTGTTTGTCTCCACGAGTGTGTGTCTGGCTGACTCGTCGCGTGCATAAAATGCCTAGAAATATGATTGGGCCAACTATAGCATCCAGGTTGCTTGCACCCGAAGACCGCCCTCACCTGAAAGCGTGACACAGTTGATTAGTACATGAAATTTAAAAAAAAAATACGCTTGCGCCTAGACGCCAATAGCAGCGCTCATTCTAATCAGACGTGTCCTACGCGCTCCGTAACTGTTGGATGCTTGCAAGTTACGCACCATAACAAGTGCACAGAGGTTTCTTGAGTGGCAGCCTTCCTACGCTCGAAGTCACAATACATATGACGCTGCAAATTCCAGCTGTGACGCGCTATAATATTGCCGCAAGCGCTCAGGAGGGCAACGAAGATTTCGGGGGAAGAAGTGCGCGGCTCGTGTTCGGTTAGGAAGACCATACCAAGGATGACATCACGGGAACACTGGGGTAGCACGATGAACGTTGCCAGCAAGGCCTCCCCTTGCACTATCTGCGGGCCATCCCAACTGGTAGTCACCTTCTTGAGCGCCGCGGCAAACTGCCCACTAAGCACGGAATAGTTGGCGCCAGTATCTACAAGGGCGGTAAGATCGGTTCCGTTGACTGAGGTCTGCAGGTCCGCAGTCGGTGGCGTCGTGTTTCGACAATGTCGAGGCGTTCGGTCGCGGCTTTGGTGTGTCAAAGGGGTGCTGTGTCGGTGATTGGCGTCGGGGTGGCGGCAAGGATCGTCGAGTCGTCGTGGCGTCTGGTCGACCGGTTGGTGAGTCATCTGGAGCTTCGTGTTTTGCGGCAGGAGTGGAGAAGTGTCTTGCAGTGTTGGAGGATCTTTGAGTTTGCGTCGTAGAGCAGCCGCACCTCCAGAGGTTGCTGCGTTTAGTTTCGCATACAGGGACGTTGGGATTGGATCCGCTGCCCAGGAGAGCTGTATCCGCGAGGCGAGGGGGATCGGGAGAAGCGGCTGGGGCCAGGATTGGCCTGCGCATTGTAATCCACGATCTCTGACCAGGCAGCGGACGGCGTGCATCGAAAGGGTATCCTTGAACACCCAGTTCCTTCTACTGGCAGCGGCGACAGATGTGCCCAGCTTCACCGCAATGGTAGCTCAACGGCCGGCGGTCTGCGGTTCGCCAGACGCCGGTCTGTCGAAAACCCGCGCGCTGAACGACGTTCGGCCTGGGACGTAAAACAGGAACGGTTGGTAGGGGTGGCCTTAGCGCGGTGTAGGCGGTGGCACGTAACGGCTTGCGACGGCGGCATAACTTAAGGTATGGGGAAGCGGAGTGGCCTGGACGAGTGGCAAGACGCGTAGTACATGCTGCACTTCTTCGCCTATGACGTCATAAAACGTGCCAACCTGCGGCTGCGCAGCGGTCGGCAGGTACTTTGCTACCCTTTCTCTCACTATGGTCCAGATCAGCTCACGCAGCGGTTCTACGGAAGGGGTCGCAGTTCCCTCAGCACTGGCGGCGATCATTGATACTGTGATGCGCTGGTACTGCCGGGCTCGCATTTCAAGGAACTTTTCTATTGTGGTCGTCTCACTGACGAAGTCTGCTACGGTGGCCGTAAGACTTCGCACTAGGCCACCGAACAGCTGTTAGTTGAGACCCCTCATCAAGAAACGCACTTTCTTATCTTCCTACATGCTCGGGTCCGCGCGACGGAAAAGCCGTACCATCTCTTCAACATGCACTGTCCCGCTCTCGTTTGAATGCTGGATGCTGTTCTCGAAGAGTTCGGCCTTTTTCTTGAGAAATGTAATAGTACAAGTGCGCAGTAGTTCCGCCTTGAATGTGTCCTATGTGTGGAGGCCGGATTCTCGATTCTCAAACCATGTCCTCGCAGGGCCTTCGAGCGCGAAGTACACATGGCGCAGCTTAGTGTCAGTGTCGCGCGCATTGAAAACGGCCACTCGGTCGAACTGCTTCAGCCAGTCCTCGACGTCTTCATGTGGAAAGCCTTGAAAACGAGGTGGGTCCCGCGGCTGGTGAAGCAGAACTGGCGCTGTTGATGTTGGAGGATTCACTTAGTCAACGCCGACGCTTCTTGTTGCCTTGCGGTCAGGGAGAAATCCGAATTCCGGAAGCAGGCCTTTCAGTCGGCGACTGGCCCTGATGAACTAGTGTCTCTACCGTTGGTGTGCGTCCTGGGCTTGATTCCCGGCTTGTAGGGGGCATCCGGTACATGAAAAGAGTACCCGGCGCCCTCCACCAGATGTCGCGTAGGCTATTTACATAGATAATTACACTTGCGGGTTGGTCAAGGACGAAGGCCGAAGAATTTGGCACCGCAGCAGTCACCAAGAACGGGCGAGGAGAGAACACGAGCCGCGCACTTCTTCCTCCGAAGTCTTCGTTGCCCTCTTCAGCGCTGGCGGCATTTACGTAAATAGCTAGCCTACTTGATAATATGTCGTGCCTGTTATTATTCAGCTCGGTATTTTTCTCAGTCGCACAGTTTTCATATGCTTGACATCGAAACATTAAAGAGCATGCATGAGTTCATGCAGTGGGATATCTCAGCGGAGCTCGAATTATACCACTAATTATTTTTGTATGCACGAGCATAGAACGGCCATGTCAATGAAAACCTGCCGTCTGTCTGTCGGAGTAAACTACTGTGGAGAGATAGAATGATAGAAGGCGGAAAAGAACTGCGCAAAGTACAAGAAATATAGTAGAACGACAACGATAAGAACTAGCCCACTACAGCTCCTTCGTGAAAGGCACACCCAACATTTCTGAACAAAAGCACATTTAAGAGGGAAACCGTATATGAGCGCCATTTTTTCATATAATGTAAGATTTTACTACAACAATCAATATATCAGCCAATCACCCGACGGTAGTCTTCCATTTTTTTTCTATTAAGGTTTTTGCTATCATCAAAAGCATTCCCCATTGGTTTCCTACGGCAGTCTTAACTGTTAGATGCGATCGGTTAAAGCATTTTAAAAGAAAGATTTTCCTACACATCAGAAAAATGGACCATTGCCGTAAAATGTTTCATAACAATGTCCCAGAATTTTTCAAGTTTTAAATATTTTGTCCAACAATGTTGGACATGCGGCAGGCTTTGCTATATTAAGAGAACTCCTCCCGACATGTCCATCAGTAAGCGACGGGTTGTTATCTTCGTAGATGTATGTTTTACATCAAAGGACACGTTAAAAAATTTACGGGTGATCAGCTGCATTGATGCAGTGGAAAGGCGATAGCATTTTTCTTTTTCGCGCCAACCTTTTAAAATTTTCTTTCCAATCCAATTCTTTTCCATAACAAATATGTTCCCATTTACTTGCAATCTATTCAAATTTCAAGTAGTTGCCGAGTATAGTTCATTTCTGTTTACAGACTAATCTTGATTCAAGTCTTATTGCATTTCTGTTCATAACCGCTTCTTTTTCCACTTTTTGCAGAGTCATTCTTAATCCGGTACCCCTCTCCTTCGCTTACAAGTTGAAATGAGGATCTATCTCAACCTGATAGTTTCCAACCGTGGTAGGTGGAAGCAGGGCAATCCCTTTAATACCATTTGCCATGTTTGGCAAAAGGATGCTTCGCGGGGACGCCTACAACACCGACACCTGACAGATTTGCCAGCATCACACTCAGAATGGTATTGCATTAATGGTATTGCATTCCTCATTACATAATGGTATTGCATTCCTTATAACAGCGACCACCCATCTTTACATTAACGATTGGAATGTAAAACATTATTTGTCCAACAGATGTAGGGAAGGCTTTAAGCCTTCCCACCTAGACGACGGCCAGGAGTCCTTGGACCCTAGCGGCGGTTACGGCCAGTCGGATGGTCTTCTGTTGAATCTCCGGATCGGAGCTAAGTAATAAGGTCTCCCACTGTTCTAAAGACTTTATGCCTGTGGGCATTCCCACAGAATGTGATTAAGATCAGCCCTGGCTTTACATAGCTTACACTGGATGGAGTACTGACCCGGGTAGTAGAGGCTGCACGACACCGGGCTTGGAAACGAGTTGATTTGAAGGCGACGCCAAGTGGAGGCCTGGCTCTTGTTTAAGGATATATCAGCCGGAGGATATTTAACCCGTCCTAGTCTGTAGTGTTGTGTGATCTCTCTGTAACACATTAAGCGGTCCCGCCCCATGAAGCCTTCGGCTAGCCCACCAGCTCGGAAAGTAAGTCCTCAATCTAATTCGTGGGCCGCCTCGTTCCCAGCGAGGGAGGCGTGCGCAGGTGCACATATTATTTCAATTTTCCTGCTATCTTTGCAGGTCTGTAGGATTCTTTTCGCCTCGGGAGAAATTCTACCTCTGGCAAAGTTCATCACCGCAACCTTAGAGTCGCTGACTATAATTTTGGCTGAAGTACTTGCAATTGCAAGTGCTATGGCAGATTCTTCTCTAATCTGAGAGCAATCCGTTGGAACTGTGCCACTGACTAGAAATCTAGTTTCAGCGCTCGCTACAGCTAAGGCCATGCGGCCGTTGCCATAGTCTGCAGCATCAACGTAGAGCACGTCCTTCGAGTTTTGAAACGCTTTTCAAGAGCCTCGGTCCGTTTCTCTCTGCGTTCCTTGTGATGGATTGGGTACATGTTTTTAGGTAGTGGTGGGATTATGAGTCGGTTCCGCACGCTTCGCGGCAGGTCGACTTTGATGCCTTCCTGCCATCATAGTGCCTAGCCTAGCTAGGATTTTCCTGCCCGCAGGGCTTCCCGCAAGTCTCTCATACTGCGAGATCCTCACTGCTTCAGTAATATCCTCAAGAATGTTGTGAAGCCCTATAGCTAAAAAATTGCCTGGCTTAGCTAAGGTTAAGCCTAGGATGCGAAGCATAATAGATTTGTGAAAGGGATTCGGTATCGCCTGCCCGTAAGTCAGGCTAGACTCTTCGTTGTTTAGCAATCTCCTGGAGGAGCGGGAGTTAGCCTTGGTGGTCGCGGCCGCGCGGCGACCGCGCGAGTTGAGCCCCGTTTCTCCACAGCTGGCGTGACGTCAGACCACGTGCTCGGCTGCAGCGCCCCTAGCGGGAGGAGCGGGATTTAGCCTTGGTGGTCGCGGCCGCGCGGCGACCGCGCGAGTTGAGCCCCGTCTCTCCTCAGCTGGCGTGACGTCAGACCACGTGCTCGGCTGCAGCGCCCCTAGCGGGAGGAGCGGGAGTTAGCCTTGGTGGTCGCGGCCGCGCCAGGCTGGGCTATGGTTGAGCTAAGTAGTGTCCCCATTATGCTTCGCATAAAAGCTTTTCATTTGCAGTGCGGATAGGAAGCCCCAGCGCCTGTTTTATACTTTTACGTATGATGCCCTCAATATTCTTCTTCTCGAAGGACCTAAAGCTGAGGAAGGGAGCAACATAAGCTATTTTACTTATAACAAAGGCCTGGACTAGCCTAACTAGATTCGCTTCTCTCATCCCGGACCGCCTGTTGCCAATCCTGCGGATGAGCCTCATGGTCTGCTCTGCGCAGCCGTCTAGTTTCCTTATTGTTTCGCCATTAAAGCTGTTGGCCTGACTCATAAGTCCCAGAACTCTGATTTTGTCCACTTTTGGAATGGGGTTCCCCTAGCTGTGAGGGAGATTTGCGGTTCCTCCTTACTGGCCCCGCCTTTCGGCTGGTATAGAAGCAGTTCCGATTTTTGCGGTGAACATTTAAGTCCCCTAGGTCCGACGTGACCTTCAATTTCCTGGATAGCCCTTCGGATGGTGTCCTCTATTTGGGCATCGCTGCCCCTAGCTATCCACAACGTGATGTCATCAGCGTACATGCTGTGGTTTAGTCCTTCAATAGCCTCCAGTCTTTCAGGGAGTTTGATCATGGCCATATTGAAAAGAAAGGGCGAGAGCACAGAGCCCTGTGGGGTCCCTTTGCTGCCTAACTTAATGTCATCCGATTTGCACTATCCAATCTGGATTCGTGCTTCTCGGCCTGACAAAAAGTCCCTAATGTAACTGTAGGTTTCTTCGCCTACTCCCAAGTCCTGAAGGTTCTCTAGAATGGCTTTATGTGTGACGTTATCAAAAGCCTTCGCTAGGTCAAGCCCTAGGATTGCCTTTGCGTCTCCGGTTTCCGCATCGATGATTTGGTGTTTTTGTTGCAGCATCATGTCCTGGGTGGAGAGTCTGAGCCTAAAGCCCACCATCGAATGCGGATAGAGGTCATTATCCTTCATGTAGTTATTGAGCCGCGTTTGAATAACGTGCTCCAAAAGCTTGTCTGCACAAGAGATTAGAGAGATAGGTCTTAAGTTCTCTATCTGGAGTTTCTTGCCTGGTTTTGGGATCATCACCACCTTAGCAGTTTTCCACTGATTTGGTAGTTTACCCTCTTCACAGCACTTCTGCATAAAGTTAGTTAATGCAGTTATAGAGTTATCGTCTAGATTGCGAAGCATTTTATTGCTAACGCCATCCGGGCGTGAAGCTGACTTGGTTTTGAGCCCGGCAATCTCCGCCCGGACCTCCGCTTCGCTGATGGGTTCGTCTAGGCTGGAGTTGCCTACGCCTTCATAGTTAAGTAGGGGTTCCGTGCTAGTGTCCCCTATGTATCTCCCCTGTATTTCCTTCATTAGATCAACCTCCGTACCTTCGTACAGGTGAATTTTTAATGGTTCTGTCGCTGCGCTGTTTTGCAGCCCTGTGGATCCAGCAGGTAGCGGAGTGGATTCCATGTCCTAGCTAGGCCTACATTTCCGTCCATCCTATCGCAGGTGGACTCCCAGTTCTGCCTGGTTAGTTGTAGCGCGTAATCTTCTATATTTTTATTGAGCCTAGCGATCCGTCTCCTGAGATTGCGGTTCCACCTTTGCCTCCTGAGCCGTTTTTCCATGCTGAGCTTAGCTTCCCACATATGGAGGAGGTGGCTGTCCGCTATTACCAGTGCAGAGTCCTCCATTATCTCCTTGGTTGCGTTCTTGATGTCCTGGCCCAATTTCTTAGCCCATTCATCAGTATCCCTTATCTCACTCACTTCCGTCTCGCTTCTTTCGGGAAAGGCATCCCCTTCGCCAATTAGCTGGTTTCTGCTTTTTCTCCTGGCAAGGCCTGCGCTCACCACTGTTTACAGAATAAAGTGATCGCTGCCTATGTTTTCATGGCTATTAAACCAGATTGCATCTCCCACGTTTTTGACGAAGGTGAGGTCGGGTGAGGTGTCTACGCTGACACTATTCCCGTTCTAGTGGGGGCTTGGGGGTCGGTCATTAAGGTGAGCCCCTCTTGCTGTGCATCCAGCCAGGGTTCCCTTCCCTTAACTCCTTTTGTGTACCCCCAAGCAGCGTGTTGGGCGTTAAAGTCTTCCACCACTACCAAAGCTTGCCTTTTGGCAATACGCAGAGTTTTCTTTTTGGAGAAGAGGTCCAAATCGGACCTTCCTCTGTTTCGCGCTGCTATAGATATTGAGAACAAAGAGGCTGCCTTCTCTCTTTTTTGCTGGAATAAGTTCAACAAGGAAGTGGTCTACGTTGATAACCTCCGTGTCATGCTTAACGACTGCTAAGTTTCTCCTGATCAGGGGGGTTACCCCGGATCTTCCATCATCTGTACTAAATGATAGGTAGCCCAATAATCTTGCCATCCTCGCAGTTTCTTGTAAAGCGATTACGTCCTGATTGTCTTTGCCAAGAAGGAGCTGCTGTAGAACCTCCCTTTTGCGACGGTACCCGCGGTAATTCTACTGCCAAATTGTGTGTTTTTTGGGACTGGCCATGATTTAATTGTGGATTGTTACCCAGTGGTATTAGGGTCGCAGCCGTCTGTGATCCACCATGTACCTTCTGCTCTGTTTCCCTCTGCCAGATATTAATGCTCACCAACTCGGCCCTGTGTTTCTGGCTTTCTTCCGATAGCGCCTGGATGGCTTGGAAGACTGCTGCGAACTCTGCCTGCCAGCTGGCCTGGAAGTCGTCCATTTTTTTGCAAAGATCTGCCATTGTGGGCTCTAGCGACGCGTTCGCGCCTAGTTTCCTTTTCAGAGGTGGGGAGCGGGTGTCATCTACCTGCATCTCCACAGTGCTTTCAACGGTTGAGTGGTTTTTAATCTTGTTAGCTGTATTGACTGCGTTAGCTACTTTCTTCTCCCTTTTTAGCATAGCGTTTTCCTTTTCGAGGTCATCTACTCTTTTAATGAGTTTCTCTATCATGATTCTCATCTTGGCTAGTTCCTCTGACTCCGTATTTTTTGGGGAGACCTTATCTACCCAGCTCACCTCCCTTGGCCTGTTGGCTTCAGCCCTCGGCCTTGACGACGATCTTGCCCTGGAGCCGGAGCGATCCCCGGAGCTGGAGCAGCCCTTGGAGCTGGAATGGCCCGGGAGGTCGAGGCGAGGGAAGGAGTCGGAGCGGCTCCGGAAGCCCTCCCGGCTCCTTGAGCGGCTTTTCCGCCCACGCCGGGGTGTTTTCTTCGCCTCGTCTTCTTGGAGCTTCAGCTCCCACTTGACGATGTACGGAGTTCGGTAGATCTCGCGACACTTCTTGTTTCCCAGTTCTTGTCCCTTTCCACAAAGAGAACATTTGGGATCGCACACGTGTCCATCCGGTGGCTTCACCGTACCGCAGCCGCGACACTTGACGTTTTCCGGGTCCAGAAACACATCAGAGCGGTGCCCAAGGTGTCCGCATGCGTTGCACACTTCAAACTTCTTTTTGTAGAGGAAGCACTTGAGGAGCCCGCCTCCATAATAAATCCAGAACGGCACATTCTCATCGACGAAGAGTATCAGAACTTAGGTCGATGTCTTCCCCATTCTTCTGGTCCCTCTGATTTTGGGGTTCCTTGAACAATCCAGGTTGTCCAGAATCTGTGCTTCCGTGTGTTCCACCGGAATCCCATGAATAACTCCTTTGCCACTACCCTCGGGGGCTGACAGGTAGGCGTTTACATCGTACTTTTCCTGATCAACCTGAAGTGTTTTTATTTTCAGGTATCAATGCATTCTTTCTTCACTCATGGTGCCCAGCAAAATGGTATTTTGCTTGGTGTTAAGTTGAATAATGTCTTCCTTAGCCTCCTTCAAATGCACGCCTGCAGCGGCTCGCACAATCTCATATACCTTCACGTCTCCACCCAAAGATAGAGCTTTCAATCCTCCGCTCGGTTGGATTGGCCTTATGCAGGCCAGTAGGTAGGCGTGGTCGCTGTGATGCCACGGAGCGCAGCGCCAACTTCCTCCCCGCCATCTTGATTGATTTGGTGCTCACGTGGCCGCCATCTTGTCTCCTTCCTCGATCCGAGCCGACACCTTGGCCTTCTCCCTCGCGGCCGCCATCTTGACTGCCGCGTTGCTGGTTTGTGTTGATCGTGAACCAACCGACCTTTTCGAAAAATTCTTCGGGAGAAATATCCTCCCCTTGAACATTTTCGCCGAAAATATCCGGCCGTGCTATGCCCAGGGGTCGGCGGCCAGGCTCACCGACGCTTGGCCGGCGGGCAGTGGTCGGAGTCGACGCTAGGTCGAACGCAGCCGCCGGGACGACGCGTAAAAGTCGAAAAATAGCCGAAAATTGGGTCCACTTGCCGCAATATCGGTATCCAGGTGATCCTGGCGACTTCCGCTGATGATTCCAATCGAAGTTGGCTTGAGCACACGCATAAATCATCCAGGAACATCGAAAAACCGGGAAGCGCACGCAAGACACGTCCGCACGCCTCGGCGTCCGAGGCCAATCTCCTACATTAAAGAATAATTTTTTTTGAACTGACATTCATTCACTTACTGTCCCTGGTGAATTCGTAAGAAGCAACAACTGAGTGGCAGTTTCAACAAGTTTCACGTCTTATGTTTTATCTTTTTAAAGCTGGTATTCCATTTTCAAGTTATGATATAAGCATCTGGAAATACCATTGTACTGACGCATTAGCCGATAGCAATATCTCCCAACAGCTGCAAAAGCGCGATAAGTAAGCATCTTTAGAACATAACTGCCCTCCCGGCTACTATTGAGATGCTCAGTGAGCGTGCTAACTCAGTTTGAGTCCCTTTTTAATCGTCACTTGGTTACGCTGAGGTTTCCTCTCTAAATTTTGAACTTTCATGCTTCCTAAGGTTCTCTACCTGAAGCAGGCGGCACGCCAGACTACAGACCAGACAACGAATTGGTTTATGGGTGCTGCACATACACAAGAAAGCAGAAACCAGAGGCGCATTCTGAGCTCTGGGCAAGCTCTTTTAGATTATTATTGAGATTTAACAAAAGAGAAAAAAGAGCCTTCGAAATGCCTCTACGTACATGACACAAACTACAGATGCGACCAGCATCAGCTTCAAAGGATTGCCGCTGTGTTTAAAATAAAGAATGACAACTGACCACTACGCTGTGTTGTTGGACGCTGTTAAAGGTGGGGTTCGAAGTCGTACTCGGACGGGACCACAGGTCAGGAACGACGCATGCTCCGACCACCATCACCACAACCTGGACAGCATTGCCTACGAGGTAAAGGAGTTGGGTGATGGGAGGAAGATTACGACTGTGTTTAGTAACATATTTATAGAGTTCAGAGATCAAAAGTGAGCTTCTCTCCGAAGAGAGGATCTTAAGGTAGGATCATAATGGAGGATGCAAAAGGAGGATGATTCACTGCACTCGCCGCTGAGTTTTATACAGTTCTTCTTCTCAAGATTCCCCAGGTTGAGGACGCCCTCGCCAGGGTGGGAGCGGCCTCAAACTTGCATTCTCGCGCACAAACACACACCACCTCACATAGGGACACGGCCCCGTCACATGTCGAGCCAGGGGGAGAGGAGGATGCCGTCGGGTCCAAGTCGACTGCGGAGGGAATGTTTTCTGGCGAGCCGAAAGTTCCCACGCGGTGCTGACACCTGTTTCTTCATTCCAAGAATCCGACGTGCAAGGCCGGAGCCCCAGGTCGGCCTACTTGAACGCCAAAGTGGTTTTGCCATTAGCGAGGCCGGCGAAGGTATCGGACGACGACCGTCAGCCCGCCGCCGTATTCCCACGCTGATCGTCCTCTACCGGGACCGAGGCCGCAATAGTTCCCCCAACTTAGTCACGACCATTGGGGATTAGCTGCCTCTCGTTTACTGCGGCGGCCTCTCCGCTCCGCCCGGAATCCACCCGGGCGACGCTCTTCGGGGTACTTGGTCAGGAATGTGAGAGCGATCCTTATCGCGTAGCTCGGAACGATTCTGAAGAAGCTTAGTGTTGATTTCCAGCAGGTGAGCCTTGCCGACGACGCCGCTAATACAGACGGGCGGACACCGAATGCAATAACTCCTCCGCAGCCCCGGGAAATCTCGACTGGCCAGCGCTCCCAACCGCTGGGCATAAAGAGATGGGCTTCGTCCACATTGATTTCCTGGCTTGCAATGTCAACTCCAAAGACAAAACCGACAGCACCAAACCGCCAAAAAAGGAAAGCATAGGTGGGACGTTCCGAACAAGAAAGCACTGTCCCACACGCAAGCGCCCGGCGTTTACTCAAGACACACCAGGCTTCGTTCTAATGTCAAGCAAAATCCAGCTCGAGAATGATAACCCCTCAATTTTGGCCGAATTTAGCGTCAAAGCGAGCGTCCGTGTCACATCTGAGGTCGCCAAGGACAGACTGCCACGTTGTACTATAAGCGGTGGTGGGTCAAAGCCTACAAATTTTCAGTAGAAACTTCATCCCTTCTCAATCAATGCTCTGATCCTCCTAAGCCACCCGAATATCGAAAGTCTGATTAAAATTTGGCCCACACTCAGTTCAATCTACGGGTTCTTCTGAAAGAAGCTTGATCAGAAGAATCAATGTTCCAGCTCAACTCTCAAAGATGCCACTGCGCATCGTAGACCTTGCTCACTCTCGTACTAGCGAGATGCTTTTCTTAAACTCAATGTGTCATTATGACTGCTCGTCACCCTTATCTATACACAAAGCTGCTACAGCTGTTCTCCACAGAATTCTGCAGCCTCACTTCATTTCGTTAATCTCCGAATAATCGAAACGGCGAGCTAACGACGCGCCGCTAAACATCAGTACACAAAGGCGCACAAATGCACGTTCTTTCATTGCATCCGCAATGCAATAGCTACACTTCTGCCAATGTAGCAACAAAGCCTTGCTATCGCAAACAAGTTGAACACGTCTGAATCTACCAAAGATACAAAAGCAAACCTGTTCCAAAATTTCAAACACAAAGGAACTTGCTAGCTCTCTGTGGTTCCACCTAAGCAAACAGCTCACCATCCACTCGGGAACTGTCTTCGCTGAATTCTTGCGAGTGTCCTTATCATTTGGTAGCACGGCGATTTCTGACTGAATCACACAATAGCCTCTGCCGAAATTATCGGAAAGTACAACCTTACCCTATTGATAGGATAAGGTGGTAAGTTTTGGAGTTGTCTCCAGAACTTTAGCCCCAAACAACGTAGCCTTTCCCTCCCTGATTTCACGCACCCACAAAAAAGACGAATAAGAAAAACGGCTACTTTGAATGGCTACACGGGAGTGAAGGCTGAGTCACCTCTCCCTATTTGAAATGATTAGTCTTTCAGACGCAACCGCCGGGGTCGCGCTCTGACAGATTGTACTGCTGTCAACTCGCGACAAAAGGAAACCAAAGAAATCCTCCCTAATCGTCACTGCCATCTCCACAGCCCATCGACACGCTCAAAAGGCCTTGGTAGCCCATGCAGTGCCGATAACGGCCGAATCACACGACGGTCCATTCGCCCGCGGCACGGGCATCACGTGTTCAATCGCCACTAAAAACTGGCCTGCGATTCGATGACGTCAAGCGGATGCGACGGACGAAAAGAGCAGACGACGCGCTGGGTGTACCACTGTTGCCAGATTATTTTAAAGCGTTTGGCAACGCTGGTCACACTGCTTTTTCCTCCGGACCCATGACTGCGATTGAGTGGTGCAGGTGCGGACCTTTGTCCAATTCCTCAATGGCCTTGGTCGTCTTCCCAGCCGAGTCGATCAATTTGTCATGGTAGCGGACGCAGTGCAGCTTGACAAAACAGCGCGCCAGTTCAACGCCACTCAGCGAAATGCGGCAGCCGAAATACTGGCAAGAGGGTTGGTTGCCAGAGCTGGCGCGCGCATCTTCGCGTGCCGCCGCTAATTCCCGCGAAAAGAGAGGCACTTGGATTTCCTTGGTTGTCCAGTCCGCGGGCCAACAGCACGCCTCTCGATTTGTTGACGCATGTACACGTTATGCGCGGGCTGCGGGCGAACGGACCGCCGTGTGAATCGGCGATAACCGACTCCTGGCGACGTCCAGCTCGAGAAGCTACCCTTTGTTCTAGTCCCATGTAAGCTCGGCTGCGCTGTCGCCCTGCACGCTTCCCGGAATCCGGTGCGGAAATTGAAGGACCCATCCTTCTCAAGTGCACGCGCTGAACCCGCCTGGTACGTGGTCTTTGTTTCTCGAGGTCCTCGCTCTCCTCCCACCTTTCGACCCTTCGGACGATATGGTCTCGGACTTCCCGCAGGCCGGTTCGCCTTGAAAAACGCCCCTCCTGTTCTGATTTCAAGATGCGGTCTTCTCTTTCTGTTACAGCGGTCAAGTTTAGGATCATGCGCGCATGTCGCCTGACCAGTAACCTTAGCCACTAATTTGCAAGGTTCAATGCGGGAAGCTTTTGCTTTCCCTTCTGCCGCATTTATATTTGGGCTATCTTTAGCACCCGTCGGCGCACCGGAATTTAGGGCCGGACATTTCATCTCTTTTTTCTTGGTCCTTGCCCTTTGCCTTTTTTCCGCCTAGGCCGTTGCTCGTGCGTTTCCTGATAACAACTATCTTCTTCTAGTTTTTCTATCACACCTCGGAAACCTCCCTCCAAGTCTAAACTGGTCTCTTCGTCTTCGCAGCGCGGTGTCCGCTTCCCACAGCTGAAAGGCGAACCTTCCACTGTCCCCAAGTTGGGCCCGTCCAAGTTTAAACTGGCCTCTTCGCAGCGCGGTGTCAGCTCCACGCAGCTGACAGAGGACCTTCCTCTGCCCCCGAATTCGGCAGTTCACATCCTTGAAAATAGCCCTCCACCGCCTGCTTATAGCGCTCAGTGCTTTCCCCAGAAACGCACTGCTCATCTAGATTTGGGCTCTAGTCCTCTGCCTCAGTGTGGCCTCCAGTACTGCATTCTAACCCAGCTGCAGCTCCACACTCCTCATACGCCAGCTTCGCAAAGTTAGCCACAACTTGTTCACTGATGCAGCAGTGACTGCACAACTCGAAGTTGCCCCAATTTACCATGCCAAAAGGGTTCCACTCTGTATCCCCTACGATACCTTTACAGAGCCTCCGGTTCGACCTGCTCTAGCTCCGCTGCTGGTTCCTCCATAGCCTCTTTGAGAACTCATTTGCGCTCCGGCAGCTCTGTCTCTTGTTTCTGCATCCCCGTTTCCTCAGCTCTTTTACGCCCCAGTTTCCTTGGCCACATTTGTGTGTTATCCCAAGCAATTTCAAAATCATCTTCTAATTCCGTATCTAAGTTTTTGATTACCTGGATAGTATCTGAATCTATCACACTTTCCTCCACATCCATTCCTACCTCATCGCACAAAAACGACAGTTCTGCCCTCGACAACCTCGTCAGGCCCACGGTCGCTGCCTTTAAATATCGGTTTTCCTCGCTCATGGTGATTCTGAGCTACCACCCTGTGCTACAGACATACACCCGATCAACCAGCAGTTCAAATTTTTAACCCATAATATGAAGCCTGGAGCATCCAAAGCAAAAACCAAGCACTCACACGAAGGTGCAGCACCATGCCACCGGGTTCATAACACAGCTGCCAACCAGTTGTTGAATGTGGTGCTCGGGAGTCGTACTCTGACGGGACCACAGGCCCTGAACGACTTCGACCCCCGCCACCACCACCTGGACAGCACTGCCAACGAGTTAAAGGAGTTGGGTGATGGGAAGAAGATTACGACAGGGTTTATTAACATATTTACAGAGTTCAGAGATCAGAAGCGAGCTTCTCTCCCAAGAGCGGATCTTAAGGTGGGATCATAACGGAGGATGCAAAAGGAGGATGATTCATTGCACTCGCCGACCAGTTTTATACAGTTCTTCATCCCTAGATTCCCCAGGTTGAGGACACCCTGGCCAGGGTGGGAGTGGCCTCAAACTAGCATTCTCGCGCACAAACACGTACCACCTCACATAGGGACACGGCCCCGTCACATGTTGAGCCAGGGAGAGAGCAGGATGCTGTCGGGTCCACATCGACTGCGGAGGGGATGTTTTCTGGCCAGCCGAAAGTTCCCACGCGGTGCTCACAGCCGTTTCTTCATTCAAAGAATCCGACGTGCAAGACCGGAGCCCCAGGTCACCTACTTGAATGTCAAAGTGGTTGTGCCATTAGCGAGGCCGGCGAAGGTATCGGACGACGACCGCCAGCCCACCGCCGTATTCCCACGCTGATCGTCCTGTACCGGGACCGAGACCGCATTAGTTTCCCCAACTTTGTCCCGTCCATTGGGGATTAGCTGCCGCTCGTTTACTGCGGTGGCCTCTCCGCTCCGCCCGCAATCCACCCGGGCGACGCTCTTCCGGGTACTTGGTCAGGAAGTTGGGAGCGATCCTTATCTCGTTGCTCGGAACCATCCCGAAGAAGCTTAGTGCTGGTTTCCAGCAGGTGAGCCTTGCCGACGACGCCGCTAATACAGACGGGCGGTCGCCGAATGTAACAACGCCCTCTAACTGTCACTGTGGCACAGGCAGTAGCCAGAAAGCAAGTCACACCTGAGTGTGAGATTGATCCACTATAGTGGCACCCTGTTATGGTGCGAGAGAGAAAGATTTTAAGAGCGTTAGCTCTTACTGATCACGTTTCGAGATTCCGTGCGGTCTGCTTCCACCCTTGATCACAGCGCCATCTGTGGCAGCAACCACTCATCACGTTTTGAGATTGTGTGAGGTCTCCTACCAATCTGAGATCAAAGCGGCATCTGTGGCTGCAACTAGAAAACAGCGCATCTCGCATTGAGACTTCCAGCGCCATCTACAATATCATTGTAGAAACAACCACCTGCCGCGTGCCAATTATGGCGTCACGGTTCAATATGGTGGATAGATTCCACCCTCACCACAAAATATCCTAAAACGAGAAGGAAAACTGTCCCGTTGCGAGACCGCTATTATGTATGCATTCGACTGAGTGATGTTTTTAAGAGGAAGAAGGAAAAGGAAAGAGCACTGGCCTGCGTACTGGCTCAAGCCGAGCCACGCTCGCTGCCGCGTGCTGAAAGTAGGAGGGGTAAAGGATAGGTGAGCAAAGAGTGAAACGAAAGACGCGTCGCGCTAATATGCTCCGGGCCGACCCATGCCAGAGTGCTTCAAGCCGAGCACTCCGCCATATTGCAAAAATAAGCTTAATATCTTAGGACCAAGGACCCGCTGCAGATATTAAATCAGGTATCAGGTATGAGCCATAGCACGAGCCTTGACATTCGTTCCGATACATGCATTCGTTATATATGCATTCGCTATATATGTATTGTGTGCATTCGTTCCGCTGTATATAATCCGACAACAACGGGCACCCATCCTGGGACAGTTTATACCGAATTTGGTAGGCAAATAAACCCTATAGATTGTGTTATAGAAATAAAACCACAATTAAATAATACGTAAACATTGCATACATGCAATTACTAATTGAAGCGCTACCATATCGCACCGCAAGCCAAATTCTAGGCCCACCTTGACCCCCAAACGAAGCAAATTCCGTTTGGGACGTATCTTGAGGGAGTGCAACTCGACAATGGGTAGAAGTGCATCGTAATTTCTCTGGTAGATGGCGCTAGGCGTTGATCGCTCCACTGGGCGGCGTGCGTGCACGCGTAGCCGAGCATGGTGGCAGTCCACGCCGTTTAAAAGGAAGGCTTCAGAAGTTGCTGGCACATACCCACTACGGGGGAGTGGCCAAGACACAGGTGGTGAATTGCTGGATACAGGAAAGTTTTTACGGGAAAAGGAGTGGTAATAGTATGTAATCTGATAGATTGGAAGACGGAAGGACAGGGGTCCTGTTAACTTGGAGATCGAGGACGGGACAATGGCTTAATGTGCATAATAGTCTGCAATTTCTGTAATATTTCAATGTCCTACTGGTTGAGAGCGGGAAAAAGGAATTAGAATGGGAGTCGCTGCGTTTCTTGGAGAAAATTTTGCACAGCAGAGCGCACACTCCTGTCGCTTCGTCCAAGCAAAGAAGCGCCAATGGAAAGAACAACCGCGGAGGTCACAGGCAAGCCAAGTTGATGAAATGGAATTTGCAAAAGACGCTTCCTCAAATGAGAGAAGCGGCGGCAGAACAGCAGTTTGGCACAAAAAGGGCACAATGGAGAAGCCGCCAGGCCAGATCTGTGAAGGTAGAAATTTAGAAGGAGAACCCGGCGACACAAGCGCGTGAAAGAGACCTCTAGTCTGCGCGAGCGCCAGTCTTTGCTACTCCAAGGATGCAGAAGATGGTGATATTCGGGAGATGATGTAAGAGCCGAGGCAGCAAATTCCTGAAATATTGTGTAGCTGCGAAACCTCACCGCAGCTGTATATGCATACGTTGGCAGGACAGCAACAATTGGGCCGCAGAGAGAGGCTCTTGCTAAGGAATCTGCAACCTCATTTAAGTCAAAACCCATATGACCTGATACCCAAAGCAACCTTACCGAATTTAGATGGAGCGGAATCAGGAACTTAAAGAGGCGTAATGCCCGCGACTCAGTGGGTGAGGATAATGAAGAGCAAATGGACAGGGAGTCTGTCATAACCACGACCTTGGAAACGGTAGTTTCTAATTTTCGTAAGGCTAAGATTACTGCTAATAATTCAGTCAGAAAAATTGAAGTGAGGACAGGAATACGGAGAGAAAAAGACCAATTCAGTGAAGGCGGAAAAATTCCCACACCTGCGTTTTCACGATCCTGCGAGGCATCGGTAGCAATAAGAACATGAGAGGGAAAGGACCTTAGGTGGTCCTGAAACAGACCCCGAAGAAGCGGGAAGGGCTGCAGCTTTGCATTCGATGGGAAAATGTCATCTAATTCAATCTGAACAGATGATGAGTTGTTATACATTTGGCGGACATCTGTGAAAGGAATATTTATGGGATCAAGGAGGGACTGCACGTAACCTATCAGCGGAGTATGAAAACGAGACCAGGCGGCAATAAAGAAGGCGGAAGGTTGACTAAGAAATATTATACAGGAAGCATGAAGAGGTGAGTCGCACAATTTTAAAAATGTTTGAAGTGTTAAAAGGCGAAACCTAGCTGATAACGAAGGGATTCGCGCCTCAAGCTGCAGAACAGCATTGGCGACATATTTTGGAAGCCCCAGACAGAGGCGCAACGCCTCACGCTCCAACAGCACAAGAGGGCGAAGTTTATAGGCAGGAGCTCCTGAGAATAAAACACACCCGAACTCCAAAATTGGACGGACGTACATTTTATAAATCATCAGAAGTGTATACCTTCTCATGCCTGACCTAGCACTACAAAGCCTGCATAGGGTGCCAATGGCCCGAACACCTTTTGCAGAAACTTGCTCAATGTGTGGCCGCCAGGATAGAGTAGAGTCATATATTACTCCCAGATTCTTCAGCGTCTGAACTTGAGGTATTATGTTATTTCTATAGACCAGACAGATATTTACAGGAACAGAAACCGGAAATACTAACAATGCGCATTTCTTTACATTGAGGGACAGATGAATTGTTCCTAACCAGTTGTCAAGAACATTGACGTAATTTTGCAGCGTTCGATAAAGAGTGTGAATGTCACCTGCTGATGCAAAAAATGCAATTTCGTCGGCGTACATATAAGTTTTCACATTTTGAATGCATGGAATTGAGCTTAGAAAAATGTTAAAAAGAACAGGTGAAAGAACTGATCCTTGCGGTACACCTCTTGTCTGTGGAAATCTCCTTGAGGAAACACCATTTTGGCAGCACTAAAATTCTGTATTTTCAATAAAAAATAAAAATCCAGGCTACAAAATAGCTTGAGAAGTTCAGTTCCTGTAATCTTAGTAAGAGAGTCGAGTGCTCCACGCTCTCGTATGCTTTACTGACATCCAAGGTGACAAGCGCAGCAAACTGTTTTCTATTGCGAGCTAATTTAATACGACTCTCTAGGTCAGTATGAGCACACCAAATTGAACAATCCGGCATGAAACCAATTTGACATGGATTCAATAGAGCATTTTCCGAAATGAATGACATGACGCGGCTGAGAAGGACCCTATCCACCAATTTCACTAGGTTCTATGTTAACGAAATTGGGCGTATGTTGTCTAAAGTTAAGCCCTCCCCTTGCTTTTTAAGCAGTAGAACTATTTCCGCAAGCCGCCACTCATGAGGTATCCATGGACCTTTAATAGAATGGTTAACTAGAGCCAACATGTCTGGAGGAGATTCCTTGAACAAAATTTTTATCATAGATGAAGTGACCTTATCGGGGCCAGGAGCCGCTGGGGATAAGCGCAGAACAATTTGCGACAGCTCAGACGTAGAGGCCTCAGTGAAATCACTTGAGGTGCATGTGAATATAGCAGGAGAAGGTAGAGCAGATATAAAGTGAAGCTCTAGGCCACACGCAATATCCTCTAAGGCCTTTGCGATGTTGACTGTACGAGGGATTCAATATTGGCAGCCAGGGGAATCACCTTGTTGCGCCTCATGAAATTAAACAAAGCTCGTTTATTTCCTGATTGTGAAAGGAAATCATAATGATTTTTCTTATACTCCTCCTTTGCACGGGCGACACTGCGCTTAAATGTTGCTGCAACATACTTATAATACAACCAATTTTTTGGGCATTCATTGATGAGAAGTTTCTTCCAAGCTGCTTTCCATCGTCTGTATGCACGCATGCACTCAGCATTCCACCCATTGTCCCTGATTGCACCCTTGGTTCTCTTAACCAAAAATTCAGACTTTTGCTTTGCATGGTCCAGTACTGAACATAGATGTGCAGCCTTGCTTTCGGCATTTGTCTGAGCGCAAGGGTCTGAAGTAATTTGGAGGGCTGATTTTAGCGTGTCTTTAAAGCAACTGTAATTTATTAACGTGCGCAGATATCGCTCAGGAAGAGTTAATTTACACGCAAACTTTAAACTTATCGCGAGATCACTGTTTGTTGCACAGTCAACAGGCGCCCTAAACATAACAGATACTCCTGGGGAGGAAAATGTTAAATTAAAAGCAGAGCGTCATTGACTCAGAACAAACGTAGGTAATCCGGAATTGTTTCAGATCAAGTTGTTGTCAGAAGCCGAATCAAAAATTATAGAACCAAACCTGTCTGTTTTAAACCCCCACGTCACATGGTGCGAATTGAAGCCTCCAAGTAATAGAACCTGAGATCGGCTACTACACATAAGTGAGGCAAGGGGCCGAGTGTCACGCCCACCAGACGGGAAATATGCATTAGCTACCGTAAAGGGCTGCTGACCTGGGACACTGAGGTCAACCGCAAGGATTTCACACATTGTCCGCATATTGGAAAGAAATGCATGCCCTGTGGCAAAACTTTGTATAGATGAGCACTAACAACCCTCCCCCTCGTGATGACCGGTCAAGCCGGAACGGACGGTAATCCTTGAGATGATAATTGAAATTTGTAGTTAGCCGTGTTTACTGTAGAGCAACTAAATCTTGTAGAAGCTGATTGCATAGGCAATTTAAATCTGTTGAAGCTGAGAATATAGATCGACCTTTCCACTGGAGTACACTTAGGAAACCTATCTTGGCGGGAGTGCCGCAGCCGCCACTGCCTTTTCTAGAATCCTGGTCTTAGCATTTTGACTTGCGTTACTTTTCTTTGTCTTTGACTGGGGGAAAGATGGACCTGCAATATTCAGAGGAGACCCACTTCGTTTCTGGGCGCGGAGATCAGACTACATATTCATGCAGTCCATAGAGGATGCGTCTATAACGCTGTTCGAAGGAGAGGCCTGAGAGGTCTTTTGTTGCTGACATTGTTCTTGGCCCTGCGGAGCGGAATCGATGACTACAGAAGGAGGAGGAGCTTCCGAAGCCGAAGAAGGCAAGAGTGGAGCGGTGGACACCTGCAGAAGATTGGTCATCTGAGCAGCTATGACCTGCTAAATGCTCGTCGATAAGGGTTTCCATAATGCGATCCATGCATTTGCCACAGCCTTATCAACTGCCGCTGTAATAGCCTGGGACCAACTAGAATTCATTATGGGTGGGCATTTGGCGGCCACACTAGAGTAGCCTGAGGCTCTCTCCTTGACTGCGGTAAAATACTCTCTCTGCGTGCATCTGCGCTTGTCTATAAGCTCAAGCACCTGAACTTCTTGTACTCGTGCAGGACAGTCAGGCGAATCAGCATGGTGAGCACCACTACACAAACAACATTTCTCTTGCTGTTCAGGAAATTCCTCTCTGCAATTACGTTCCCTACAAGCACAGCAGCGTAAGGCTGATTTGCAGGCTTTGCCGCTGTGGCCAAATCGCCAGCAGTTTTGACACTGAAGGGGCCGAGAGTTAAAGGCATCTACTCAAAAAACCAATGGCCACACCTTAATCTCTGAGGGGCAAAATATTCCTGCAAATGGTGCAATGACGGACTCCGTAGGAATTTTTACTCCGTCAACCATCCTGCTACATCGATGGACCCCAATCACTCCCGCAGGCGAGAAGCTCTCAAGAGTTTCTTCCACAGGGCTCAATCGAGAGTCGATTTCTCGGACCAAGTTCTTGGAACATGCTAGATGAGGCGGAATGAATGCGCTCACTGGGTGGTTTGCGAAGGTCGTACACTTTAGCAGGTCTTCAATACAGTCTTTATCTGCTGACCTGCACAAAATACCACCCCTGCCGAACTGCCGGACATCGGTAATGCGCATGAAGTTCTTCGATGTTGACTGAAGAGCCGCTTGTACTGCCTCCGGGTTGTTCAGTCGGATCGCACCTACATCGGAAGGCACTAGAGCGACCGGTATGCTCGAAACTCCACTGCGGAAAAAGAGATCAATTGGGAGCTGGCCTTGAGGAAGAGATGCCGACCAAGGGGAATACCCCCGGCCGGGAGAAGAAGTAGACATTAAGCTCTCGTCCCGAGCCCAATCACCCCAGAAAAGGAGCAAGCAGGCACAGACAAAAAGAAGGAGAAATTCAGCAAGCTAGTGCAACACCGCCAGGTACTTAGCCGCTGCCCCGCAGCCTGGGTTGCTGGGAGCCTGCAACAGCTTTCCCTGCTTCGTTCTTCTCACAGGTGCACCTGTGAGGGTATTACATTTTGTTCCTCGAGACAAGCGGCGCGTTCTGTTCGCTTTCATCTACTAAACCTAACAGCTAACGCTCGTTACTTCGTCTTTCAGACGTGGCGGCCTTTTTATGATTACAGGAAAGGTGTGCCCGGTAGTTAAATGGTTATGGTGTTCAAGATTAGGGTAAAAGAAATTCGTGGAAAAGAGAAAAAAAGAAAAAAAGGAAAGGTGAAAAGTGAAATCAACCATACACAACTCTCGCGCTCTCAGAAACACACCGGACCATCAAAGCGTGTCTCAAACCCATGTAAATAAGATAAATTAATCCGGCTTTTCTCCCGCGAGCAGTCGAGAGCGCATCCCTCCAGGGCCCACCGACATGCCCAGGCACAGGGCGGCTCCCTGCCGTGGTCCTGAGAGATTTTACCGCAGTGAACGATTCTAACTATGCCATTAAACTTTAAAATTGCGATGATGAAGAAAATTTAGCATTTTGTAATGAGGCATCTAAGCATGATACGCTGCTGACATTGCTTCCATCTGAGATCGGGTCGTCGTTGGCAGCCGATGCAATTGTAAAGCCTATGTCAACTTAACCAATATTCCAAACTTATTGACAAGACGTGGAAAAAAATCGGCTGTGTTGACGGCCGGCGGGGCCAATATATTCCCACTCGCGTTTTATTTTATTGGGTTCGTACTTATGAAAAAAAGCAAACCTTCATGTGAAGCCCATATAGAAGAGCTGATAACCAAGCGCATCCTACTGTCATGCAGAGAACTTGATCAAGGAACAAAAATTATTTTTGCGCGACTTCATGAAGAACGCATCCTAATCCACCATAGCTGATATTAAAATTTGATTGTTCCATTCTGTTGTCAGACAAGGCACATATGTCCTCCATTTAGCTAAGTCGAACGATAGTGCCTCTGTGGCCTATGGGTAGCGTGTGACTCAAGATCCAAGCAGCATGGGTTGAGTTGCCATGTCACCCCAATTTTGTTTTCAGGGAAAAAATAGTGTACTTCACATTCCCAGATGTCATAATCATGTTTGAGTAATGTTGCCACCTTGTATCCACAATTTATGGCATTTTTTAACGCGAGAGCGTTAAGGAGCTCGTGTTGCAGAAAAACCGGTGTCATCGGTGCCGGACGTGAGCGAAAAATTCCTCCTCTTTCCCGTAAGCGAAAAATCTCTCCTCCTCCTCCTCGCAATGCACGCCACTGCACCAACAGATGGCGCGCGACGGCAGCGCCTCCAGGTCGTCTCGTTCGAGCGCAGTGGGGCCTTGCGGGCACGCAGGAATCACGCGGTAAGCGGCGAACAACGCAGCGCACATCCAAAACGCGTTCACCACGAAGCTTGCGGCTTGCTGCCCGTGCAATCGGCGCGGAAGCTATGCTGGCGCTCGTGGCATCGGGTTTATCGAGAACGATGTGCCGACGAACTACGTCTGCAACTTGAGTACCGCGCGTTTCGACAAGGCGCCTGGCAGCGCTTCTACATGGTTTGCCGCTCCACGCGTCCGTTTCATCATATGTAGCAGTGCGTTTCGTCTAATTTGCAAGGCGTCCAGGCGATGACGTTCCGTGGACTCCCTGGCAGTGCTGCAGCACGCTGTTGAGTTCCACTCTTAAAGGCGAAACTTAAGCGTCCACCAATATTTGGTTTTAATGACATTTCAAATCCCCCACTCCACGTTTGACATCAATACCTTTTGGATCAATCCGTAAACTTCTAGCACGCCGGCGACGACGCTTTCTTCGCTGAACCGAGTCTATAATAATAACGCGTTATTACTACTACTGCAAACAGAATCGCGAGATATACACTCACGAATGAAATGTAACGATACTTCTTCCGCCTATACGGCATCCATAATGCTGCATTACATTAAGACTAAATGAATGTGCAGCTTTCTCAGCAAAAATTTTAAAAATTGAAATATTATAAGACACTTCCGGAAATATCAAAGTTAACGGTCCATTATTGTGATATGTAGCAGAAATATTAAGTAGCACTTTTACAGTGCTTCCATCAATCGCATCGAACAGTTACGAATGCCATAGAAAACCAATGCGGAACTCTTTTGATGATAACCAAATCGTGAATATAGAAAAGAAATGCAAGACTGCTGACTGGTGATCTGCGGGTTATTATATGAAAAAAATTGCGTTCATAAAAGGTTTCTCACTAAAAAATGCTTTTTTCTATAATTGCTGGATATGATGGAAATTTCAGAGCGAGACATCAAAAGTAGTCGCAGCCTAGGCCAGTGATCGTTTCAGCGGATCTTATATTCTTCGTCATAAGGCCCCGCGGATGGTGCTATAATGCTATTTGCGTCGCTTTCTCCACTGCTGGCGTCAGGGGCGACGTATTCGTCTGCAGCGTCCGTCACAAGTGCTCCGCTGATGTTTCTGGGAACTGGAGGCCGCGGAGGCACCGGAGGACCCGGTGGTGCCGGAGGTTGAGGTCCAGGAGGATCCGTCCGGAGGTGCAGGAGGTGCCGGAGGACCCGGAGGTGCAGGAGGTGCCGGAGGTGCCGGAGGACCCGGAGGTGCAGGAGGTGCCGGAGGTGCCGGAGGCTCCGGAGGTGCAGGAGGTGCCGGAGGCTCCGGAGGTGCTGGAGGTGCAGGAGGCTCTGGAGGCGGCGCAGGCTCAGTAGGTTCTGGAGCCTCCGAAACCTCTGTAGGTGATGTCGCTGCTCCTCCCTCAGGTCCTGGAGGCTTTGCAGGGGTTGGTTTCGGTGGTTCTGTCGTGTATTCCAACGTTCTGTTGAACTTGTAGAAGATCGCCGCCGTAGTTCCAAGGAGGGCCAGGAATACGAAGGACAGAATCAGCAGTGAGAATGGCAATCCACGACCCTGCGGTATAACCATCCCGAGATATTCATCGTGCATAAATCTATAAAACTTATATGTTATGACTAGATCTTAATGAGATTTTAGTCCTCTCGAAACTGTGTTCTTGTCATCTGCAAAACAACTTACAACTAACTGAAAATTGGTGTTCTAATTAGTTAATGTCTTTAAATGCTAATAAGATAATTCTTGTAACATTTCATTGTAGTCAGTCGTATCAATCATAAAATTACAGCATATGCGGGGGCGCAATAGCAAACGCACTATCATACAAATACCTAGGAACCAGCCTCACACACGACTTGACTTGTACCTCCCGTGCACATTATGAATATAACTAATGATGTTAACCGTGTATTACAGACTATAGACTTTAGTTAGGCCGAAACTTCAATAAGCATCTGCCATCTGAGACCCACATCAAGTCGACTTACCAAAGCCTTGGAATGCGTACAGAACTGCGCTGTGCGTTTCATATATTCCGATTATTCTTGCCTCACCAGCGTTAAAGCACTAAAATCTCGCGCCCACCTCCCCTGCCGCGAATGGCGCCGAAAGATTGAGTTTTTCTTCATCCTAAATTCTACTAATCACCCCTGAGCACTTCCGTCATCACTCCAGCCCACCGTTATTCACGCCGTATTAACCCCACGAAAGCCGTGAATCCTCCTCGAGTATCCACCTCTGCCCATCTCAAGTCATTATTCCGCCAGACTGCCAGAGTGGAACAACCTTTGAATGGAAACTGTACTACATAACACCCCTGACCACTTCAAAGCATGAATCGAAGAACTAATTACTTAATACGTATGTCAGCCGACCCATAATGTAATTCCGCCTGGCGGGCATTTGAGAAAATAAATACAAAAATGCTGAGTCACGGAAGTTGCTTGTCCAGTCTCTGTCTACTTTGTGAACATACCAAAACTGAATTATTTATCGCCAAATCTAGGTATAAAGTCCACACACCATGTATGACGTGAAGTTTCAGGTTTGCAGGCCTGCTGAAAAAAGAAAATGAAGGAAATTGTTGCACCCCAAGAACCTGTCTTATTAGCTTCGGCTGGAGTCATTGATTGTTTACACCTTACGTACGCGTATAAGCCTGCCGCTTTACTAGTGTTTTTTTCAGAGAGATGACAGATAACGTAGCGGAGCACGGCGCTTCGTGCGGAAAGTGCATACTGAAAGGCCAAACGCAGCCCAGTAATAGCTGGTAACCTATGCGGTATAAGCAGATATTACAGAGCATTTTGCGTGCTGTTGAGACGAATCTTTGTTCGGCTGGTTGGGGTGGCATGTTAGTGGAGAAAAAAAATAAATAATTTTTTTTAAATAAATAGTTTCTTTTCAATTTATATGAAATAGAAAAAGCATGAGCAGAGGAAACCTGCCTTCATTTTCTGTAAACTTCGCTTTGGTCGTGACGTGGACCCCGACGATAGCAACCAACAGGAGGTGAACACACATACAAGCCATCACAGGTACAGCTAGATCTGGACGCGGCGATGTCACTGGACACCCTGCTGCCGCCCCATGTGGACTAGGCATGCGGCAGGGACTATGGCTCTTGAATTCTTCGCACTGCCACGGCAAACCTTATTCGCGAGACAGGTGGTGAGTGTCGGTGATACAAGTGGCATCATTCACATGCTTATACCACTACCAGTGTTAAGTCATCGCTCAGGGCCTGTGCCAGCGAGAGTAGCAACAAATGGCAGAGCACGAATAAAAATAAAAAAATCGATGAAACGTAACAAAATGCAGCCCCTTGCAGCTCCGGTTGCTATATATGTGGCGTGCGGGGTACATGTATGCCCCAGCCCGAAAGGAAGCCAACAAGACTAACCTGTCGGGCAGGCTGGGGTCGGAAGAGCTCCTCTACCTCGTCCTCGTCGTCTTCGTATACCTTGGCGGGAGCGACTTGCCCCGGAGGCACGACAATGCCCACCGCAGTCGGCCCGCGTTGAGGGTCGGCGCCGAAGTCGGTAGCAGCGGTGAGCGGAGCGGCCGACGCTGCCGTCATCCTGGTGTCTTTCTTCTTCCTCCTTTTTGCTGCACGCCGTCGGGGTGCCTAGGCTGGACGGCGCTATATTTATTTTTATTATTCATACATGCATATACCTGGAATCGTCCATGCGACATTATTGCAGGGCGTTTACGACAATGGTGTGTCATATAACACCAACAAAGTGACCAGTAGGCGCAGTTCATAAAATTGATACGCTGAGTACAACAAAACTCGCTGATCAGACATCTCACATGATGCCAAGAAGAATACGGTGGAAGAAACATTGATTATTCTGTCATCCGTGAGATTGCGCGCTAACTTACTGCAAACCTAATGAAGGAATCGGCAAAGCATTCGTGCGTCACGTAATCTTTCAAATTGCTCTTGCATGAATGCTTCGCGGAAGAATACAGTGAAGGACCTTCAGATAAATATTCTTGGCAATGCCCGTGTCGCTAATAAATTCAATATGAAAAAATTTCAATCTGAGCGGCTTCCTTCTTTTATAAAGATGGTGCCATCCGGAATGGCTTTTAATCCTTGTTAAGCTGAAACCAAAATTACAGCTCTTAGAGACAAAACCGCCAGCAGTTTTTTGTGTTGTAGTTTCTTGATTACCCCGTCATATGTTCTCTTTATATTGAACATGCATATTCAAGATTAGGGCATATATTAGTGACACAGAGGCCTTCATTGATGGTCAGTCGAATAGATCTAAAGTTACTTTTTTGAGAAATTTATTACAACAGTACCTTGGCTAGTTAAGTATACTGCAGTCTTGTTCCACGCTCAGTCGGACCAAAAATATACGCTTCAGCACAGGCACTTAAAATTATCAATATGGACAAGGAAGTAGCCAGTAAAATGGTATTGCGGGAGAACAGGATGTCACTTTCCTGCTTACCTTACATAAACTATATTTGCGCTTAGGCGCATTTTCCTCGTATCAGACCATGGCCCCTCAAAATGAACATCAATTTGCAAAATGTTAACGGCCATTCGACGACGGATGCATCTATATATAACACAGGCGGCGGCATAAATCCGCGCATTAGACGAGATTTCTTCGGCTAGATCATTGATTTACATCGATAATATCAGCGGCCCTAGAAACGACCAAATTGGCACAGCCCAAGTCACATCAACAAAGGAGCAGAATGCGGACCTAACTATGGAAAAAAGCTTTCTATTCGACAAGTGGTCCTGTAAGCAGTGCAAAATAGCGAAAAGTAGGCCAGGAATTGACAACTGGCACAGTAAAAGATCACGGGCAACGGTATCGAACGCCTTCTAAAAGTCCGGAAATACTGAATGAAATTGTAAACTTTCTTGATTGGAAACCAAATTGTCATCTAAAAAACGAATGACAATCCGGACCTAACAGCCCGCTCGTCTTGCGCGATAAACTTGGTGCCTTCTAGGTGATTTATCGCAGTAGTATGAATTATATGTTTCAGTGATCTGCAGCACGCACTAGCCACAAAGATGGGAAGATAATATTCGCGGACTGTTTAGGGGCAGAGTTGTGAATCGGTGAAGAATTGCACACTGCCGTTATGAGGGTAGCTGATCTTCCTATAGCAATTTGTTAGGTGATATGTCAACAAGATATTTTAAGTTTGCTCTGCGTTATCTATAAACACGCTTAAAAATCCTGTATGGCCCTCAGTATACAACAGAGGACACAATGAGGCGCTCAAGTCTACAAAATACTACGCGTTATGAGGTCACTTTATCAATTTCATCAAATAGAGTAGTTCGCACCTGAGAAATGAAGGGAATGTGAAGCTGATCTTTCCTGTGACTTCACACGTGACTGTAACTCCTGCTCAGTTGAATTGCAAAGTCAGTCTTTCGCCGCTCCGTTTCTCTGGGCGTTCCTTCATCTCCGTTCCACTTGACACGGCGCATGCGCACAGCTATTGCAGCTCGGTTTCGCCGGCGACGCGCCGCGCTGCCGGCAGCAGCGCTGCTCCGCACCACGTTACTAGAGACGTGCCTGGTCACCTGACCAACCACGCCGCCGCGCCGCCGGCAGCTGCTCCGCACCAAGTGACCAACCACGTGACAGCGTGGCGGCGCCGCCAAGCTGAAAGCTCGAAATCCTATCGTAATGTAGCTATCGCTACAGAAATACATTTTCTTTCTAAGATGCTGGGAATTTATTCAATCACGCTCAGATTTCGAGGCGAGCTCGCAACACACAAGACACGAATGTTTGCTCTTTCAAACATGATATTTATTACGATGAAGCAACGCGTTAATTCTTGGCGAATAATGGTGAACCTAGTGTGTGCGGTTCCTTGCAACTGAAGAATATGTGTGTCTTTAGAAAGGGAGGAATCTGTAATGAACCTCACAAAAGAACGCACGATGAGACAATGCATTCGCAATGAAGGCATGTAAGCGGCCTTAAGTGCCCTCTGTAATTTTATTGATTATAACCCGTACTAGCTTACGGCACCACGATTTATTTTTTCTGCGTTTCCCTCTAATCATTTTAATCACAAGGCGACTAACACAAGGAACATGCTTAGACATCAACATTTTCGAGTGGCCTAGTAACCACAAAAGAGCAAAACTCTTTAAACCAAGGTGGAAACGAGGACGCGTCATGTTATTAAAAACCACACTATAACACAAAAGACCCTGCGCGGTTTTGGGTTTAGAGAGAATAATACAGATAACCTCTTAATCACTAATCTAAGCAACTGTACTAGTGACTGAAATAACAAGCGCGGCAGTATGCAAAGCACAAAATCAAGAATAATAGCGCATGTGTGGCTCAATACCGTAGGTGAAGTCGCAAACTGGTGACGCCCATAAGCGCATAAAAGGTTCCGTGCGATATGGACTCGCTGGCTGAAGCTGGTAATATACTAGGTGTTTCAGCAACGGTGAACGAAAATTTTTTTAATACGCTTTTCAGGCATGTAGGCGGCTTCTGCGGCACAATAATACCTGTGTTGCCGGAAATCAGGAAACATGTAAATTATGTTAACTAGCTAGCCGCTTAACTAATTTGTGATAACAAACTTTTTAAGTACAACAACTAAGCTTCTGGTTGCAATTAGAGACTTGTAGCTAGTCGTTAGTAATAGCCATATCACTTTAGAATTTCTAAAACACGATCACCCTCTGTGGCTCGACAAAATTTGGCTTTCCCGACTACTCACGTGCACCGGATGAGTTGCTTTTTTCTGGGCTCTTCTTTTTCATTCACACTTTTATATCAGTTACCAACAACTTGCATCACTCGCTCTTCCAAGCGAAGTAATGCCTCCTGCTCCCATTTAATGCGGCGAGTTTGCTATTTTCGTTGAAGCTCACTCCGAGTTGCGGTGACTTTATTTTAACTATGCAATAATGTAAATTTTGCTTTCAAAATTCCGCTTTAGTTTTTAGCTTAGTGTTTAAGGCTAGATTCCCAGTCGCATTTCGGGCTTGATGCCATAGGAAAGGCCGTCCCCTGGCAGCCGGATAGGTCCTCCAAGCTCGCCGACCAGGCTCAGCTGCGCAACACTCTTGGTAAGAGGAAGAAAGCCATTCCCACAGCGATGCCGGCCAAATGCCCGTGCGCCCACATAAACGGCATGAGCAGCTGCAAAGTGCCCGCTTCCGTCGCGGCGCCAACCAGAACCGGGCATGGTAGTAGGAACCACAAGAACGGGTAGGTAATGGGAGCGTTCGGTTCATCGTCGTCCAGGGCGTCTGTGTACTTGGCGAGTGAAACCTGTCACGAAGGATAAACACCGAAGAGGTAAGTCTTCCAAAGAGTGCTACGCTGAGTAGACTGAGTGTACCGAATGGCGCCGTGCGCAGATATTCAGTGGTTTAAGGACGCATGGACCCGACTTAACGTTACAGTAAATTACATTAAACGCCTTGTGGAGTCGTCGCCCTGGTGGCACATATGCTCACATCACTACGAATAATATGCAGTATCACTGAAAATGAATGTACGAAATACATCGGCAGCCGTTGAAATTCGCATGGCCGGCTGTGGCCACATGATGCCTGCATGATTTGAAAGGTCCCAAACACACGAAAACAGGCTACTCTTAGCTTATACATTTGTGGAAACAAAATATTCATGTTTCTGCACAGCATCATCATTGCTAATTACCCACCACAGAAGCCACGAAGGAACTAAAAGCGAAACAAACTCGCGAGAAACATGTTAATGCTGTCGTAATTGAAAAGAAAGTGTTTTGTTAGACGGGAAATAATGAAGACTGGCTGCCTGAGTTTGACGCGTGATTGGCTCTGAAGGATCTAAGACAGGCCACGCCTCAATCCAGGATGCACCAGCATTGAGAAAGCCGACAAAGTTCGCACATTCTATTGAACATACCTCCAGGAACGTCGTGCGCACGTGGCATGTGCTCCTGAAAATTACCAAAGCAAATTTCTTCGGAGCGCATGATGAAAAGGCGATTTATTGTTCACTCGTAGCATACTATAAGAGACAAAATCTTAATTACAAAAATCCCTCACGCATGGCCTAACAGTCTGAAGGAATAATGGTAATTTCACGTAGACCGTGCTAGCACAAATTCAGCGTCAAGAGAGCGGAAAGCTCGAAGACGTGGTGTAAAATTTTTATAATGCCAGTTATCTGCTTAAATGTACAGAGTAGATTAAAATTTAGGATATAAATTTTTGGTTCTCTAGCGATCGCGAATGCAAGAATATTCTTGCACATTACTAAATGAACCCCACAATTAACTGCCCTTTAGAAGAGCCAGAACAACTCTGCAAAACAAAATGGCACCCGGGGATGCCTGTTTTCGTGGCAGTTTGCCACGGTCGCATTTCTGCCGTATATACTGTCGAGAAAAAAGGTGAAACTTTTTCTGTGCCAAGCTAACTTCTTTTGCAGCAATAAGCAAAGGTACTTTTGGATGAAAGAGTCTTATGTAAAACAAGCGGCTGCATGGTTCTCTTGTCTTGTGGAGCCATTTGGCGCTTGCACAAAGCTGGAGCACCGCGAACTGAAATGAACGGAATGACATTCCTCTGGATGAAAACGGCCACTTCCTCATATCTCTGGACAGTATGCAGTGTTGGGAAGTTGCGCGGCAATCAAGTCTGTCCAAAGCTCTTCAGTTATAGACAAATTTTGCTCTCGACAGTACGACATTTATTGTTGAATACTTGCACGTTACGCCGTGCTTTTCTTACCGCGGTTGAGGCGCAAGATTTCTTTTTTGTTGCATCGTAATATTCAAAACTTGCTAATTCTTGGACACTAAGCAAACCGGCGAGAGGCCATTTGAGCCTTGTATTTCTACATGTTCGACACTAATAGCAATCCTAGTCCTGGGCTATGCAGAAAGACCCGGCAATTATCGAGGGTACACATTACAAGCGCGCGGTCTTTGGCGAACAATGCACGGTTGGATTATGAGGTTTCACCAAACAAATGGACGGAGGCTCTAAGGTACGTGGCAGTTCAGAGCTGTAGATAATTTCGACCACCTAGGGATCTTTATTCTGCACTGACATTGCACACTACACGGGCCTCTAGCATTTCGCCTGCATCGAAATGCGACGTCCGCGAGCCGGGGTCGAACCCGCGTCTTTTTGGTCAGCAATCGAGCATCAAAACCATTGAGCCACCACGGCGTCTCGTACAAATGCACCATCAGTTGAGTTGTTTGCTCTGTAAAGTTCGTTTTTCAGCAACTGTTTCACTCAGAGCTTCTCGAGGTGTGTCACCACGAGCCAATCCAAAATTCTAACGTATCATTTAACGTCTTCTGTGAGTGCGCACCATTGAAGGTCTTTTTTTAGAATGCACATCTCCCAATTACCATGTCAGCCGGGCTTTAAATACGGTTCCTACCAAATCATCTATGCTACCCCATCGTCGCAATGTGCCCTTCCAGGGCAATAAACCCAAATCTAAAAGGCATTTTCTACTGCACTTTGCTGAAAAATGTCAATACTAAATAAGCCACCCAATTTTGCCCAAGACAAAATCTACTGCAACCATGGTACATCCCTGCACTACACGAACACATGCTACAAGAATACTTCGCGCTGAAAAAAAAAAGCGTCACTTACATCTAATTTTATTAAGGCGTCTGAAAAAACGGCATGCACCTCGGGAATTCAGTAATACAAAACAAATGGGAAAGCTCTTATGCAACTGCAACAGTATCTTCAATTTCTTACCGCTAAGTGTAAAGCTGTCTACGTAGCTGCAGAAAAAAAATTAAATCAGAACACTGAAGAGAGAAATATCTGCACTGCTTATCCGGACGTGTGCACAGTACTGCACTCCATAAACGCTATATATTTGTTAACAGGAGCCACCATACAAAAAACAAAACTGCGAAAACACAAGAAAATGTAATGAAAAACTGCTCGTCGTCTGTTACGTCGGTATTAGTGACTACGTAAGAACTAAACAAATGCATCTGTTGGAACGAGCCCCTGGTGGTAAAAAAAAATAAACGTGCCTCATATTAAAGGCTTCACCAAATCTGACACAGCTAACTGGGAGCTAAGCCGTTTGCTGCATGTCAGGTCGAAGTAAGCAACAAACTGCACTTGGCTGAGGTGATTCTTGAAGAATAAAATACACGTAGATGTCAAGAACGCTACTTCGTAGTTAATTTTTGCACCCTTGCACCTGATATACGCATCTCACATACTGAATACTCATGACACAAGACAAGCCCGTATGTAAAGTATGTAGACAAGTGGTTCAGATACAGCACATGTTGGTTTTGTGGTTATAACTTGATAAAGTAAGAAAAGCCATTTTTTTACGAAGATAACGTTCTCTTCCAATCTTGCTTGCTCTTGGCAGGAAATGAACCTCTTCAATTCTCGTGCCTCTCTGCGTTGTTAAAGGAAGCGAACATCGTAAATAAAATAAATGGTTTTCGAAACACTTAATTGTGTCCGTTTCCACAAAAAGAAACATTATTTATCGTACGTTTGGCTCATGAAATCATTAGCCGCTTTTGCTCCATAAAACCCAACCCAGAACCACCATTTCGAACGCAGCCTTCATATACTCAGTGATACCACAATGCGTCTGTGGTATTGCTGAAATAATTGTGCTGTTGAGTGATGTACAAACCAGTACAAGCCACAAGGAAGCCCACAGGAGAAAATGATAAAAAAGAAGCGTACATTTCACACTGGCACTGACTGCGTCGCTACTATATGTTTCAATGTACACGGGTATGTGGGTTTTGCGAAAAAATTAGGTATTCAAATGCTTTCTTATTGCCATCCAATTTTTCCGGTAGTCATGTGTTTGTTCATTTTACCTATTTAAAAAGGAGAAAGAGAAGGCAGATTCTTGTCACTCTTACCTAATAATGCATGAAAAAAATAGACTATAATTATAGCGTATATCTTTCTACGCTGTAGGCTTCTCTACTAGAGGCTTAGTCTGTTAAGACAGCAAGAAGTTGTGGTTTCGAAGGATAGAAAAAGCTAATTGTAATCTTTTGATAAAAACGCATTTTCATCAGCCGAAGGAAAACAGAATGGCGAACAAAAGAAACCCAGATGAGCGTTTAATTGTACTTGTCCCTGCAGCTGCCCTTAAGAATGTTTTAAAATACATAGAAAGTACAGGGCTCGCACTATGCCCTGGAAACCCGCCACGATGCTGAAAGCAAAGTACAGAGGAAAACACCTTCGTATCGAAAAGAGGCGTCAGAGTGAAGATCAGAAGGGCTGAAAACTTCGAGCCTCACCCGAAGAGACGGAGTTAAAAAAACATGAACACTCAAATATTTTCCAACATCGAGGATTGGGACCTCTGTGTCCAGAGACACGACGCCGGACCTCCCGTTTGTGAAGAACGACGAGAAGGCCGGTATCTCCTGGCACAACCTGGGGTGTGAGCTCGGTAGCGACCACTACATCGTAGAGGTCATCATACCAGAGGAGATCAAGGCCTCGCAGGACACCAAAAAACAGAAGCTTGCGGAAGCGCAACAGACTGCCCAGCTGGAGCGGCAGCTGGAGCGGCTCTCTATGACCGAGGCTGGTAGGCGTATACTTCATTACTTGGGCTTCACGCCCAGGTTGAAAAAGGCCACTAGTGACGTTCCTGTTCCTGACGGGACCCGATGCCGGATTCGGGTAGACCTCATCCCGAGAAACATGAACCCTGAGTTTAATAAGGAGCGAAGAGCGGCGAGGGCCAAATTCCTCATCGACTTTCATGCCAAGGATGCGCACGCCAGGTTCGTGGATGCGGCTGAATACCAGGGAGACCACACGGCGTTCGTAGCTACTGTCATCGATGCGTCATCAGGCGCCACGAGGGCAGCGGCAAGCTTACGGGTCCCAGAGGCATGTCAGGCGGAGGAGGTAGCCATTGCCTTGGCCATTGCCGACCCCGGATGCCAAACGGTGCTGTGTGATTCCCGAAGTGCAGTGCGGAATTATGCCAAGGGCAAAGTGTGCGGTGAGGCTGTGCGCGTTCTGTGCTCGACTGACCTACAACGGGAAGAGAGGTATGTCAGACTCAGGTGGTTCCCGACGCATGCGGGCAACGATGCGTCGGAGAAGCACGCTAACCATAACGAGACGGCACATGCAGTGGCGCGAGCGCTAACAAACCGCGCCGCTGCAACCGACCGTCCGACGTGGTGCAGTGCCAAAGACCACATGACAACATTCAATCAACTTACGCAGTTTTACCGCCTCGCTCGAAGGACTTTCCCACCCCCACACCCGGGACTGAGCCGAGCGGAGGCGGTGCTGTTTAGACTACTACAAACTGGTTCTTTACCAACCCCGGTGTTAATGACTCATCTATACCCAAACTTATATGAAAGTGATGTGTGTCGCGTGTGCCAGCGGGAGAGGGCAACTCTGACGCACATCCTATGGGACTGCACAAAATTCCCCGACGAGGCTTCTAAAAGCATAACGATTCCGCCTCGACTCGCGGCTGCGGCGGAATGCTCTGACCGTGACGTGCAAACCTGGGCCGTCCAGCAGGTCTCGGCGGCTCTTGAGCGACAAAGGCCTCAGATCCTCAGCTGAGTTGCCGCCTGGGCCCCCGTCACGGCGCCATTAGGTCATGATGCCATTAGGCCATGACGTAAATAAAGTTGTTCCTCCTCCTCCTCCTCCAACATCCTTCACCCCCGGTGCACCAGGGGAAGGCGAGGCCAGCATATATCAATACCCCGCGTATGCTACACGAGATTCACTGTGAATCGCGCTTACGACGTTGTTTACGTGGCAGTTCTCACCTTCATTGCAAGCAGGACGGCGGTGGGGCCAGTGAAGCACTTGTACCCCATCTCGAAGGGAAACACGCCGTCCACATCGAACACGCCCAGAGAAGCCGAGGCCAGCAAGCCTGCTGTCACACAGTAGAGCAGCCCAGTGGCGACGGTGAGCAGCAATACGTGAAGGGCGAACCGCGCCGAGCCCAGGTGCCTCTCGAAGCGGCAGCCCAGGCACAGCAGGGAACAGACAACGTAGGTGGCGTGCATAAAGCTTTGCGTGTGCAGTGGTGACAGGAAAAGGAGCTTCCAGTTGCCCCTGGGAGGCACGTAAGATCGGTAAGGCCGGAAGTATTCAGGAAAATTCAAGTCCACCCATAGAGAAGCAGAATCTGCTTTTCCCAAAGAGCCTAATCGGAAGGCTTGTCCAACATTCTTGGAAAAAAATTTTATATTAACAAATTGTAAGTTACTGTTATGAAAACAGTGAAGGTAATGGTTCATTCTTCCAATGTGTAGCAAAATCGGCCTCTGAAAGTTTTTTCATCGCTCGCCTCGAGCAATTAAGATTGCCTTAGAAAACCAATGGGCAAGGGTTCTGACGATATCAAAAGCGTTACTAGCAAAAAATGGGAGCCTGCCGATGGGAGATTTGCTGTTATATTGAGTCTTGTAATTAAATCTTAGAATATATACAAAAATATGTTCATAAACGGTTTCCCGCTCAAAAATGCTTTTGTAAAGAATTGTTGGGTATGTGTTGCATTATCATGCGCGCTTTTCAAATAAGAGAGCTTACCAGAGGCAACCTTCAATACATGTTATTTTATTAAGGTGTAAGCACTAATCCGATGGCTACCAACCCCAAGCAAAATCGTCAGTTGTCTGTTCGCATTGTGTATTCGCCAAGCTTGAGCGCTACGTCCCGCGGCAATGGCCGCTCTTTGTCGTCTTCTACTCCGAAAAAAAAAACGGTGCTTGCGCACTGATTCCAATGTAGTAAACATTCTGTGTAGATTTTGTGTTGCTTGACCATGAATAATTAAGTAAGCCAAAAGTCCCAACACGTCCAGAGCAGTTTAAACCTTCAAAGTGATCGCTTGTTATTTATTATTGTTAGCTCCGAAGATGTACTGCTGCCGGAGTTTGAAGACCATTTTTTATAAACTATCTGGCTCCGTAAGGAGGTAATTCATCAAAGTTAATTGCGCTCTCTTTTCGACTTTATCCTTTCATGGTCTGTACCTTTGCTGGAAGATTTGAGGCGCTAGGCAGATCTAGCATTAATCATTGACGTTACGCGCAGTGAACAAAAATCTTGTTGTTTACACGGCTCCAAAAGGTCCCTATTCCGTGCACTACTTCACACTTCCAGTGTGAAAAGTCCCTGCATTATCCCTTTTTATTTTATACAATTCTCAATATTTCGTTGACGTTGTTCGCAATCAGGCCACAGTGCAGGTATTTCCCAAAATACTCATTTCGCGCATCAGTTTTTGCTTTTCCCGGCTCCACTACTCAATTGTACTTGAACCAGGGGTGACCGGTGAGAAAAGTTAGCCGCCATCGCCATATGAGGCTACATTTTAAAGGAAGTAGTTAATAAGGATCCAGTTTACAATTTCAATCAATCCGCACCAAAATATTCAAGTGCATAAATTACGAGCAGAGACGGGCAACGCGCACATAGCTTTTAATATTCAGGTTATTTTCAGTCCAAGATAAACTATTCTCTTCGCAAATTGCTTGACTGATATAACTACTCTGCACTCGACATCATGTATATAGAAAGAATGAAGTGGCGGTTTCTAAGCTGCATAGCTAGGCCACCTAACGAAAGCTCCCTGAACCTATAACGTGCCATTTATGTAACCAGCCCAGGGTATCGCATAGTGCTGAGGCAGCACTGCCGGGAGAACGGCATCATCGAATACAGAGCTGCATTTACGTCCAGCGCAAAGGAAAGGGTAGACACGCAATATAAACGCGAAACTTTGTTCGTTCTTAATTCTTCTAATCATTCTTGTTTGTTTGTTTCCCTGCCTGCCTGCCTGCCTGCCTGCCTGCCTGCCTGCCTGCCTGCCTGCCTGCCTGCCTGCCTGCCTGCCTGCCTGCCCGCCTGCCTGCCCGTCTCCCGCCCGCCCGCCCGCCTGCCCGCCTGCCTGCGTGCGTGCGTGCGTGCGTGCCTGCGTGCCTGCGTGCCTGCCTGCCTGCCTGCCTGCCTGCCTGCCTGCCTGCCTGCCTGCCTGCCTGCCTGCCTGCCTGCCTGCCTGTTTGCCTGCCTGCCTGCCTGCCTGTCTGCCTGCCTGCCTGCCTGCCTGCCTGCGTGCCTGCCTGCCTGCGTGGCTGCTTGCTTGCCTGCTTGCTTGCCTGCTTGCTTGCCTGCTTGCTTGCTTGCTTGTTTGTTTGTTTCTTTGTACATACTGCACATCCCATTTGGAATTGTAGCAATAGGCGCATAGCTGGGGTAACAAGATAGCGGCCTATAATCCACAAAAACATTCAACTGGTGAGCATGTCAAAGAAAATCACCAAATGCTAATGCGCAAATAAAACAAAGCTACGGCGCAAACAATGAAATAGAACATGAAATAAGGATACTATTGTTAGCATTACCAAAATAACAAAATCTAGAAAATAATGATACATATTAAAATATTCACACAGGGAGTATAAAATAACTCCACGCACACTGAAAGGGCGTGAACATTTCATATGGATAGGTTTTGTAACGCTGCATAGATGGAATCAAAATTTAAGCATGCAAGAAAAATTGGTTTACGCATCAATTTGTGACCCAAAATATAACGAGGTTTATCTCCAATGATCGCGGCAGCACGCTGCTGCTTTCACACTGATCGGTATTCTCGTAGGTTATTTCCGCGCATTATCTCGGCAGTTCTTTGTCCACGTTACATTGAGCGCGGCAGAGGGCCGCTCACGATCGCCGAGCACACTTGTTGGTACCGGCACAGACAACTTGTTCGGTTCCTTTTCTCGGCGCGTCAGCCTAGTAAAGAGTCTGAATTCTGCGCCAGTCTACTCATTAATGGTTCTTAGCGTTGTTACTGCCACGTAACAATATACAGTACTGCATAAGAGGGGACCAGAAATGGTACCACATTATTTTTGTTCCATAAATGCTCGGTAGTCAACCTCAATGTCCGCAGCACCATCTATATGATACATTTTTCAACATGTGCCCCGCGTCCTAAGCGTAGGACACTGCTTTTCGGCGCAGTAACACTAAAGTTTATTGTGTAAAAGCTTGCGCTCGCTAGCAAAACTTCAAGACGCTCAAAACTTTTCCCTCACAAGGGTCGCGCTGTGCACGCTCATTTTTTTTTTGTACGTTGTGTGCAACCTTTCTCTGGCGGCTATTTTTCAAATTCTGCAAAAAAGAATGTTTGCGTTTTGTCATTAGAAATTCATGGCGAATGTTGAGAAATGCGTTCTTAAAGTCGATGTAAAATATTTGAAGCTTCACCATACACAACAGGCAGTGAATTTTGTAATATCCTACTTTGTAGAGCGCCTTTAAAGCCGATGCTGAGAAAAATAATTCTATTAATAAAATCACAATTCTGAATTCTAAAGTGAAATCAACATTTTATATAATAAATTTTTCATTTGAAGTTTCTGCATATATGGGTTAGCAGCAGTAAGTTACCCAGCCAATTTTTAATGTCTGAAGTGAGGAAAATTTCTCTGATTACTACAATTTAAAATGCAGAGAGAAATCCTCAACCTGCTATTTGCTCTCAGGGACAATTCTTTAAACAAAATTCTCCAAAAAAAATAAAATTGCCCGAGTTTAATATCGCAGCCATGCATGCAAAACGGACATTTACGGCATGCAATGTTGTCGTTGCTGGACACGATGCGAGCAGATTAGCCTGAAAAAGCGCAAAACACAGCAACGTACTCTTTTAGAACCAAGCCGGCGCTGAGGCAAGGACCGTGCAGCGCAGCTTGCCAAGATGCGGGCAACACGTCGGCGCGAAGTATGAGGATCATCGCGGAAAGCAGCGCCGCCACAGGAGTCAGGGATGTGTCGGATGGGCCACGCGGAAATCCGAGGATGCATCCCTTTATGACCAGACTGATGGCGGCGAAGCCAAGCCAGTCGGTGCTCGTCTTGAGATTGCTGGCCAAGTACTTGTCTATGACCAGGAACCATTCATGCCAATCAGACATGACGCAGCTCGCGTGTACCTAGCAATGCTCACTGTGCTGGCCTGCCAGGGGACGAAGCGAGCCGCTCTTCTTGTGCCCTAAGCGGAGTTAGCAGAAGGCCCCGATGTGACACCTCGTTCTCTTCTTCTTCTAGCAGTGTCTGTCCCATTTTTTCGTATTATACGTTCTTCTGGTGCATATCCATCAAGCGGGCAAGCTGTATCATGCGAAAATTAAAGTGATGTCTCTCTCTATGGCCAGTTCTCTAGTCGGTTGTCAATAACTCCATGGCATAATTAGAAGATGTGCTTTTGAGCTCAGCTTCAGCTAACTCTGAATTATCTCCAACGAAACAGGGCAACGTGCGCTACTATGGAGTATAGAATACATGGTGAGACCCTCAGTCCGGGGTCCCATTGGCATGACCTGCTGCCCGAGCTCGGCGAACCACCCGGACCTGATTCACCTCACGCGAGCTAGAAGGGCAGTCTCCCAGGTCTCAAATGTGGGATGGCATATTGGGGGAAGGGGAGGAGGGAGATTGGGAAAGGCTGTACGTGCCCGGATGGTGTGAAACAAGCACCGAGATGCGCCACAACGCAGGCTCAGTGCAGAATATTCAGGGAGGAAGAATCGATAAAAATGGCTAAGTGAGGGCATGTGTAAGCCTACTGTTGCTGCCAGGTCACAGCATCCTAGTGGAAGAGATATTTAGTGCGCTAGAAATTAAAGTGGCCATTCCTCGCATATCGGCGCTGTGTTCGTCCGTTTGTCTGAACCCGGTCTTGTGGCAGGCTGCTTACCTGCCCATCGGGGGGTGGGCAACCTGCCCACCGTCTCAGGCTGGAGCCCATTTAATCGTGATAGGTTGATAGGTAAGAGCAACCTGGGTCACAACCCAGCCCCAAGCAACCAAAGTCCCACCGAGTGCACCAGCTGCCATAGCCCCGGCCTTGTGCCACTGCGCCAGTGTTAACCTGCCCACCGGATGGCTTACTTGCCAAGGCGTAGCCGGTGGTAGCCAGGCGAGAACCTGGGCGCTAATTAGCCGGCACCACCCCTAAGCGCGCGGAAGGAGCAAATAGCAGTTACAGGAGGAGAGCGTGTGTCGAATGATACTTGCACAGTAGCTAAACGGAAGAAGTGGGTGGGGTGCAGGGGCGTAGCCAGGGGGGATGGGGGGGGGGGGAGGGGCTTGTTGTGCTTCAGCCCTCCCCCCCCTCCCGAAATTTTTTCGAACTGTCACGCACCGCTGACCAAAACAACCACCGGCGCCGGAAGGCATTCTGGATTTTGCCACATACAGTGTCTTTTTCAGACTAGAAAAAACAATTTGGCGCGAACGTTGGACTCGGGTTGGATTTCGTGGCAACTCCCATGCACCTGGAGTCATGCAACGCAAGGGGCCCCATCCCAGTACAAACTTTCCTGGGTCAATCAATGGCTCGCTGATGCGTCTAAAATTTCGGTTCAAGTACTCGCAATACATGACCGCTGACGACTGCTGCTGCTCTGTACACTTGAACGAAGGACAGCGTCATTGAGGTTTTTGCCTGGCCGCTGCACATGTACAAAAATGTAAAGGTTTTTGAACGACAAACATTGATTAAAATATGTGTCCTCTACTTGCTAATGTCATGGCCTTTACGTTTTTCATATCAGCGGCATGCTCTGATTTGCTAGTTCCGAACCGATATAGTTCTAGACTTTGTGTGATATTTTCTTTACTTAATAAATACGCAAAAGCATGGAAGCATTGGGACCAGTTATGTCTGCCACGAGTGCATGATAAGGGAATAGTTCGTACGAAATGACTGCAAGACATAAAACTGAGCAGAGGACAAGATAAGAAGAAAAGCAAACAGGATGAGCTCGCCCTGTTTCCTCCTCTGATGTGTCTTGTCCCCTGCTCAGTTCTATGTTTTCTAATCATGTCTGCCACAATTCTTAAGACGTACGAATACATTCTTTTACTTTAAAAAATGCATAGTTCACTTGTATAGAGAGTGCGTAGCGTTATCAAATGCCCAGTGGCATTGTCAATGGCAATGCAGTTATTATTGTTGCGTTTGATCCTTCCACAAATTCTATGAAGAGGCCCCGCTGCAAAGTGACCCCCCCCCCCCCCCCCCCACTCCGAACAAAATTTCTGGCTACGCCACTGTTGGGGTGGTATTTAGAGGGTAGCCAGGAACAAAAATGAACTCCTGTGTTCTGCCTATTAGGCAAGTCGAATATGTGTTTGGCAGCTGCCTGCGCACTGTGTCTAACCTGATTGGTCCAAATTCTGTGCACATTAGCCGTCGCAATATACTAAAGGAGAGAAGTAATGCGCTGTGGAAATTTCGGCGCTCTCGGAGGCCCCGTAACGGAAGTAACACTGCTTGCTATTAACCAATCCGTGCATTAATAAGTAATTAAAGCATGCGAAAAGACGCACACTGGAAAACTAAGAAAGGGGAATATAGGAAAGAGGCTGGTTCCTAGCCACCCTCTTTCCTTTATTCCTTCTTCTTTTTCTCAGTTTTCCTGTGAGCGTCTTTTTACTGGTTTAGTTTATTAATGCAATGCACCAACTAGCCCCACAACGTGTTTTACTCGATTACCAATCTGCGCCTGAATGGTATTGAGGCCAGGTTGTAACACTTGATATGTGAACACATTTTTATGTGCGAGCAGTTGTGCGCGCAATGAATAAAAGCTGGTGAAAGAATGCCAGAGTTTAGAAGTTTTCAAAGGTTTTATACGCGATCACGAACCAAGCACGCTAAGAACTTGGCTGTGATTTCGTTTATCAACATTGTAATGTCGCTTTATCACTATTTGCGACGCGAGACACGAGAAAAGTTTTTGTGCCATCATCTTTGAGACTGCTCTCGAGTAGCTTTGCCGACTGAAGCAGTCTTCATCGCATCTCTCAGCGTGTCAGTTGCGGGCGTAGTTCGTTAAGAAGTCCAGTAAGTGTTAGGCGTCTACCAACCCTCAGCGTATGTCCTGCGCCACAGCAGTGCCCATGCAAAAGCGCGAGCGAAGGTTTCTTGAAGAGAGAAAGCTGCAGGCGCTCCTCGTCTGCGCTAAGCGTTCCCCGCAGCTTCGGCGCCCTTTGGGGCCAATTACCATCCGGTGCTTTTGTCACCTCAACCATACCGGCAACTCTAGCCACGCCTTTTCCGTACCGACGCCCTACTCATCGGGATTACTGCGACGCTGTAGTTCATCGCTCCCTTTCGAGTTCTCTTTTCTGCGGACTAGGCAACGGTTTTCGGCCGGTTCGTCGAATCTGAAAGAAGATACGCACGCCTCTTCTTCCCAACCAGGCTCGGACCTTACGGTACATGATATCTGGTGCCCTCTTCAGAGCGGTATCTTTTGCTACAACCTGCTTCTCTCTTCTCGCTTCTACTAATCTGCCCGGTGCCAGCCTGCCACCCCCTAGACAGTCCGAGTGAGTGAGTGAGTGAGTGAGTGAGTGAGTGAGTGAGTGAGTGAGTGAGTGAGTGAGTGAGTGAGTGAGTGAGTGAGTGAGTGAGTGAGTGAGTGAGTGAGTGAGTGAGTGAGTGAGTGAGTGAGTGAGTGAGTGAGTGAGTGAGTGAGTGAGTGAGCGAGCGACACTTATTACAGTAAAGGGTAAGTTCATGCCGCGGGACTGGGAGTGAGGCCCTCAGTCCAGAGCCCCAACAGCCCTCGACTTTGCTTCAGCCCGGCGAAAGAGCAGACGCTGGTCCTGCAGGCCGGGTACGCGAAAAGCGCTCTCCCGGTCCGCTGGGTTTCGCATTGCTATACGAGAGGCCGCTTGACGGAGTTGGCAGGCGTACACGGGGTGGCACAGGGTTGCGAGAGTTTCGATAGGGGGGTCACATAGAAATGCGCGCACATACGCGCACGCACACCAGCGTGTGTTTGCTTCCTACTGGGGGTTATGCGACTATGCGCAGGACAGTTGCCGTCCTTACACGCATAACAAATAATTTGTATGGGGAGTGAGCGGTGACACGAAGCGCATATCAAGCAGCAAAAATAAAAGCACAAATGCATTGCACTATGCTAATATCAACTAGAGATTAGAACAACCTTAAAAATTTATGTTAAGACGGAATACATTTAATGCGATAGCACTAGGAAAGCCATGAAGGCGAAAACTGTCCTGCGGCATCGGCGTGTGAGTGAAGCCTCCAGCTACTAGGTAGTGTATAGGTGGATTTGCCTCTCTCCACCTGCCTGCCACCTGTCAACCGTACAGTTCTCTTTCTGCCCTTCTCACCGTCTCCACTGGCAGGGAAGATGAGGCGAACACCAGACATTAAATGACTCAGCAGAAGCGAAAATGACTACGAAAAATATAACTGTGATAACAGCAGGCCTACGTGCAAAGTATGCATCCTTCTAATGAGGTCTGCGAGAGCTAGGGCTTCTCGCATTGCTGGGGAAGAAAAACAGGGGTCTCACAAGATCCACCGGTGGCTGTTAGAATTAGCCAACTGTCACTGCGCTTGTGGCTGCATTAACACTCGCCGCGGTCTAACAGTGCAATAGATTTAGCATAGTTGCGCAGTCGGAGTTAGAACATAATAAGAATCGGAGTACTTTGGGGAGTGAAAGAAAACTAATTCATACCTGGAATTTGAATACAATCAAATCTTAATTCAATATAGCGCCGAGTTAAAGAAGCATGCTATAGTAATTTATCCGCAACAAACAAATTGATCGCCACTAAATTTTTTCTCCTGGTATCAGCCATACCTGCAGAGAATATGCGAAAGAAGGAACTTATAGACGTTTGAACAGAATAAAAAATGCTAATAAACTAAAGTGAGCTTACGAATTGTTATATGAAATTGTGTCATTTTGTTTACTGGAGTACAACCACATGCAGTCAGGACGAAGTAGAACTTGCGACCGTTGGTTTTTTTTAACGAACATTATCCACTACGCGGTAATACAGGACGTACTACGTCCGCCTCTATGCACGAGGTGAACACTTGCACGGTTCAGTTACATAAATGGCCCCGAAAGCTGCGAGAGTAAACTGAATGACGTAAGCCACCGGTATCGCCCTCCTTCCTTGGATGACATTAACTAAGCAGGCAGCATGTCCGGCGAGCAATTTCGCGTATTCGGAGTGCTGTCATACTGAGCGGGGGCACTAGCAGGCTTACGTTACGTCAACCAGTTTACGCGCTCAGCCGGGGAGCAGCGGTCAGCGCTGAAGATAGCAGGGCCGTCGCTCGGCTGCAAGCCCGCGCCCGCGGCCGGCACAGCCGTTCGGTTTCCTTTGGCAAAGGAGCTACGTGAGCGTGCCCTTGAGCAGCAAATCGTGAGGCAGTGCGTGGGGCGCCGATGAGCCAGGTGGCGATCGTCGGAGATCAAAACTAGTCAGGAACACGCTGAGGTCGTCCCAAGGTAACCTCGGCTAATGGAACAGTGCTGCCTGATTGCGTTCTTCACCACGAGGATCGATGGGGAACGAGAGGTAGTGCGCATGACGTGAACATCAGCCACCGCAGAATGACGAAGTAGATTCTTGCGACCGCGGACGCCATAAATAACCTGCTTCGAAGGTTTCAAACAGTGAAGACAGCGAAGCGTTGGGTTCTCAGCTCGTTTCTCTCTTCAGCGCAGTGTAAGTGAGGGTTCAGCCATGCTTCCGGTTCTATTATTTCGTTGGCGTCGTCTTGTATTTACTATGTCCGTGATGAGGGAATTGCTGGCTGGGATGGAATTTGGCGGAAGACCAAAGAACGTCCTCGTCAAGTCTACAAAAGAGTTGGTGCTTGTTTTAATTTGCTTACTTTGTTTTTGTGTGCGCCCATGAAAATGAAAAATAAAATATAACTAGTTCCATTATTTTTGGAAGTAATTCTCATTTAATGCCATTGGATCATGCAAGCAGTAATTGGTAATGTAATTAATTTACATTCCCGTGATTCTCAGGAGAGTAATCAGTATTGTAAGTTCATTTTCAAACGTCAATTTTACCAGGTTTGGCGTAGACCTGCCGTAGCTTGCATGTAAAGCGTATTGCCACACTGTCAGCCATTAACTGGCGCTTCCATTAGGTATGATAGCACACGCACCCGTCTTCCTCCCCTGCTCGAGCGAGGGTTTGCTGAGTGTGCCTTTGTGCTAGTCCTGGTGTGCACCTCTGCCCTCCTTCAAACGCTTTCGGTGACAATATCACACAACAGTTAGAAAGGCTCCCCAGTTTACGCGAATTAATACTCGTGTTTTTCTCAGTTCTTTAGGTGGCTTTCGCTTGTTTCGACAAAAAGAAACTTAAAAAGAACAGCGCGCACGAGTTGAACGGCGCGAAGGAAGAAACACGACGGAGCTCGTGACGCGAGCCTTTCTAATCAGTTCAGCCATCTTGTTCTTTGTGTACGGCCGCTGCATTTTGTGTCTCCGCTAGCCTTGCAAAAGTCATCTGTGGCTACACTGACCTTCGATTTTTCGGCGCTAGAACTTCCTTGGTCGTCGCTTCACCTAGCGTCGCCGTCTTGTCTCCAGCTGAGGTGAGCATAACGCTGTTTCTGCCCTTTGTAGGTATTAGACTTGTCGATTCAGGGCGTCTAGACGGCAAGGCCAACAATATCAGACCATGCTTACTGGCGCTAGAATGTTTTCACTTCTAAAGAATCGTGTTCGGCCTGAACTTGCAGCAGCCGAGTGGAATATATGAAGCGAGAAATGGGACGGTGGTTGGCTACGCGCTCGTAGAATGAGCACCAGGGATATTCGTGAATCAATGAGGGCCTGCCTTGAGAGCTTTAGGCAGTCAGCCATGCAGTTTTATTTTTTATATTTTGTCCTATATGTGTTTTCTGCAGTGACGACAAAAGAAATGGAAGCGCCAGAAGAACGGGCCACAAACACGGGGGGAGCTCGATAGCAGCTCACCATTCGTTTCATGCCTCCGCAGGATATTCTGTGCGAGGTCATCAACGTTACCCGAAAATTAATGAAAAGTCCTAAAATTTTAAGACAAAGTCACAGACCTGAGCTCTTTGTGGGAGAAAAATATTCTCTAATGTGCAAGGCACAAAGTTAGCGAGAATAAAAGATTTATCCCGGCTTTCCAATTTCCTATACTTTAAACATCTCTTAATTTGAGCATCATGCGTACGCAAGGTGCGATATTTATGGAAGAACTACGCCGGTTCCAGTAGCAGTTGCGTGCCAAAGAGGTCCAAACTGAAGCCCCTGCGGTATAAGTGATGACGTTCTGAAACTGAATTTGTTGCGTTGGAACATTCGCCTGTGCTCTTTTATTGTAACCGTGTCAGCTAAATTTTAATTTCATTCACAACGAATATTTCGCTTGTGTTGCTTGCCATAGAACTGCAGATCTTTACTCTAAACACTTTATAGCTTCCACAACATAGGAGTGCGCTTATGGCGAGAAAATGAATGCTTTAAAAGCGCCCGCTCTGTTTCTAACCATGTTTTCAAAGTTAGTTACACAGTGGACCACGCCGTCAAAGCGGCTCTGAAGCCAGCGTACGCGAGGGTGTTTATAAGCATTGGGTGACTAAGAAATAACGAAGAATTTTACTTTTACATATATAGCAAACAGCATAGATAATATAGCAGTTCGTCTTCGCTTTGCTGCCCTAGTAAACAACCTGAAATTAAACAGGAAGCCAATCTTTAGATATACTGCAAGCTGTCGGAAATCCGCGAGTGCGTTCTAACTCATTCCACAACCACCGATGCCTTATGGGCGCAATCTGCGCTCCCTCGTTCGTGTTAATATTAGCAAGTGTCTATGAAACATTGCATGTTGCCTGCATTCGTTTACCTGCTGTCAGTCTGATTGGTAGAGCACGGCAATTTTGCGGCCATAACTTTCGGGTGTTGGCCCTTAAGCACAGGTTTTGGCGGCTTCTCTACTGTCTAGGGTCACTTCCAGCTATCCTTGACTGCAGCTTCAAAGCCGAGGCTGAAGATCATCGTTGCTATACCAGCAGCCATCGTCTGAAGCAACATCACAATGGGTGAGCATATTGAAGCCTTAGCTGTTTCTTGTTATTAATCCGTATCGTTTTAATTTCTGTGCTCAGACCTTTTGCTTAGGACGAAGCAGGGAGGGCATAGAGATATAATAAGCAATACAAAAGCTATCAGTTCTGGGTAAAACACATGCACGACAAATAAAATTGAAAATTATTCGTATACAGTATCTAAAATACATAATGATGTGTTTTCAGAAAGTGACCAACGGCTATCACACACTCAGTCAGGGCATTCCAGTCGGTAACCGTCCTAAAGAAGAAAACTTAAAAGCCTTGGTTATCTCGAGGTATGGCGCTAAGCTATGATCGTGGTGATGACGAGTTCTATGCATATCGAAAAACTTTACATACTAGGTGGGAGAAATGCCTTGTTTGCCATGAATTATTTGATCAAGAAAAGATAGGCGGAGAATCTTAAGTCGTACAGGAAGAGCCATGATGTAATTTGCCGTCAGTAATAAAGATAGAGAATCAGTTACTTTGTACTTTTTGTATTAAACCGTGCGGCGATGTGCGAGTTTGATTTGCGCGTTCGATGTGGTCTTTCCATTTAAGTTGCGAGTTAAACACCAAGATATTTGTAACTTGGTACTACTTTAACTGAACCGTTGTTAATAAAATAGCTGAAATGAAACAGATTTTTTCTTTTTGGTCATACGTAACAACACTTATTTCTGGGCATTTATTTCCATGCCACTTTTATCACACCAGGCTAGGGCACTGAGCAGAGCATCGTCTAGATGTTGCTGGTCGGAAACAGAAGGTATTGGTGTATAGACAAGCGTCATGTTTGTAAACAAAGATCGACAGCCACGCGGGGTGTAGGCAAAAACGCAGCGCGCCTACACTGCGCCAAGCGACGCTGCCTTCGAAACCAACTGGTGTATGCGAATATTTCAAAGCCTGCACGTCGCTTGTAGTTAAAAACATTTTTGTTGATACTCGAAGAGTAGTTCTGCAATTTTTAGTCTGTTCGCCGCTCCTAGTTGGCGACAAGTAACAGCGCAGCGCTACGGCGGGTAAAAGTGCATGAGGTATGGGGAGGAACTAACCTGTAGCAACACAGCAAAGTGGGCGAGTTGGTATTGCATCTTACAGTGCAACTAACACGAAGGACCAGGAAAAGAAGAATACACCTGTTTTTCGATTAAAACATTAATCGGTTTTACGATTAAAACAGACAGTTGTAAGTCAGCGCGTGTCGGTGTTTCTTTTTTTTGCTGGTCCTTCGTGTTAGTTGCGCTGTTTTGTACCTTAAGGAACTAACCGTCCACTACTCTCGACTTATGGGTCGATAAAGCATATTCGATTGCTAGTGCAAGACAGGACGACGTGTTGCTGAACGCGAATCAGCGTTCTCACACGTCGAACCTTGTAATGTGCTTCTATATTTTCACTGAGCCGCTTCACTAGGGAGACCTTGGAAATCAATGAACACTTTAGCTGCTTTGAATAAGGCAAATGCGATCCGAGAGCTCCACGAGCGCATGCACAGACATTTCCTTCGAGCTCCAGACGAAATTTACGCTGACTCTCCTAAGCTATAACATTTTGCGTCTTATTTTAGAATTTAATAATGTGTGCACATTCTGCTTGATCGGAGTGGCTTTTGGCGTGGAATTTGCTGTGTTCGCCAGTTTCAGAACGACCTACAATGTGAAAATTCAAATAATTTGGGAAATAACACTGCGCGACTTTGTCGAGATCCTAGCCTCGTTGGACCGGTGTTGAAACGACACATTGTCGAAACTCGCGAAAATGAAAACAGAGAAAGAACCGTCGTGCGTGCTGCTACCCCGGTCCGGTGCTTCTTCAAGAGCGGCACGGTGTGAACGCTGAAGGCGAATGGCGGCAGCTTTTTATGTTTTTTTTTGCGCGTGAAGTGATGCTCGGGACGTTGTCCGGATGATAAGCATCTGAAAATGATCCCCAGCGTTCTACTTACGATCCCAAGCACACGGAATATCGCGCCTAAACTTATACTGAGAGCACGACAGAAAGAGATCAAGTTGCAGGCGTTACTTAATTTTTCCACTGTTCAGCACACGACCGAACATCAATGATGCGAAGTCCAAGACACGAACCGACTTATTAGATTTGAATGCAGTAGCTCAATATAATAACCCAAGGGGCGAAATGAGCTCAGCGGTAATAATTAGTCGCCAAGCCGATCCGTCGCCAAACTTGTACGTTTTCCTCCTCGGCCCCTGCCCGTTGCTTTCGCGCCTATCTCACTGCAATAAACTTGCGGAAAGTTATGCCGCTTCCTTACTTCTGCATTGCGGATCAATCAGCCGCACCACAATTTGTCGGCACGCTGTGAATTGTGCCAAAAGACACGCAAGCGTGGCTCGCCCAGTGCGGAAGGTCCCGCTTTTTGACTACACAACGAAGGTCACTGCTGACGCCAGCGCCGCCGCATCTCTTTTAAGTCACGGTCTGACGCTTGTCTATACAACGTATAGTCATCAGCAAAGAAACCAGTTTGAGAGCCGGATTAATAAAGAGAAGTAAATTATTTATATAAATCAAGGAAGATAGGGTGCCAAGCACACTTCCATTGGGGACCCCGAAAGTTACAGGGAGTAGTCCTCTTTTGTAGATCAGCTGCAATACAGACAACGAGGAATGGAGGTACACGCATTTGTTTTAATTTGACAAGAAGCTTATTATGCGCCACCTTGTCAAAGGGTTTGGTGAAATCTAATATTAAACATATATTTGTTCAGATTTGTCCAAAGCTGCACTGAAATTGTAAATGTCTGTTACCAGTACAGTATTAGCAGAGAACCCCTTCCTGAAGCCGGGTTTACCAGAGTTAAGTGCATGATTTGAATGTTATGTTGCAGGAATATAATTCTTCATTATATTTTTGCTAAGTTTGCAACAGCAATAGGTTAGAGAGATTGGACATTAGTTGTTTATACAGAAACGGCCGCCGTTCTGGTGAATATTAATGATTTTAACTTTGAGCCAGTTATTCAGAAAAGAGCAAGAAGGAAAAGATGCACGAAAATTTTTTTATATAAAACGAGACAATCACTGTGTATATCGGCGAAAATGCATTAGTAATGCCTTTCAGGCTTGGTGAATACTGAATTCTATCGAGGTAGCATTTAAATGACACCCTCAACCGAAGTAACGTCAACGGGTTCAAACTAATGAGAAACAAACTCGTCAAAATTTTTCGTATTCCTCAGTTGAGAACCAAGAGTAAAAATAATCATTAAAACATGCGACAATACTCTTTCGGCCTTCAGTGGCAGTCCCATTCATGAAAATTTGGTCTGTCACCATATCTTATTTTTAGAAATAAGCTTGCATAATTTTTTATCGGCTGTAAAATCGCACCTTCAACATCATGTTTATCAAGATTGCTATGCCACCACCGCGGCTGCCCCCATCTCGCCTGAGGAGTTTGCAAGAGGGAGGAAAATTAGTCATAAATGACGGCTATATCCGTAGCCCCACCCCTTATGTAATACCCCTGAATTGGGGTCTTTAAGGAAATAAACTGAACTGAACTGAACTGAGATGACGGCAGAGCGAAGCCAATATACAGTTAGGACAGGTATGTGTGGACTATGGATCATTCGTGAGAATTAGAGCAAATATGTTTTATTCACTATACTTTGGGCATTCAGGCTAAGAATAATGAAGCGCCGACAACTCGGAAGCGTGGGAACTGGGCGTCAGTTGGTTTTCAGTGTAGGATGGGAGATGATTTTGGCACTGTGAATCGATGCGTCATTCCAGACAAACGTCTCCTTATTTACTATTAGTCTGTCGCGAACTAATTTCACTTTATGGTGCCATCATTCTGCCTTCGAGCCGACTACCATGGCAGCTTACGTTTCCGTAATATATCTAAGGAGTAGTCGCTCTGAATGTAAATGTCAGTGCCTTTTAATTTCCCAACATTTTTAATCACAGCTTTCTTTTTTTAAAAATCGTTGAAATGAATTACAATGGCCTCTTTTTTTGGTTGCTTTACGAAGCTGATTCACACGACTTAAATAGGAAGAGATGTCAAGGTGTTTGTGCAATACGTCATTAAGATTTTTTTTGTTTTAGCTCTTCTGTTCCTTCGGCGTTTTCTGAACAATATTATGTTTGCGCGCCTGTTAGTGTATTCTAAACCCAGCAAATTTCGGTTCTGTGTGTGCAGAAACACTCGAGCGGAATTCGAGTGCTGCTTCAGTGGGGCGGTTGCTTTAAGGCTGATGCGAAAATCGACAGTTTTTTCAGCGCACCTCCTTCGTTCGTGGATTGACAGGCGTCTGCCCGGTGTAACGGAGTGCGAGGGTAGAGCGGGAGGCGCTCTTTCCCGCTGGCGCGTCCCAGTGCAGGGCCCGGTCCTCCTCTTTTCGCGATCTTTTCGCGACCGCCTATAGAGGAGATCATTGCCGCCGACGAGAAGACTGACGTTTGCGTCGCTGAAGCACGAGCTCTTCGCTGCCGCCGATAGGACCATGCCGTTCGCACCGCTGATGCAGGAGCTCATCGACGCCGATGAGAAGACTGACGTTTGTGTCGCTGAAGCACGAGCTCTTCGCTGCCGCCGATTGGACCATGCCGTTTCCACCGCTGATGCAGGAGGTCATCGACGCCGACGAGAAGACTGACGTTCGCGTCGCTGAAGCACGAGCTCTTCGCCGCCGCCGAGAGGACCATGCCGTTCGCACCGCTGATGCAGGAGGTCATTGACGCTGATGAGAAGACTGACGTTTGTGTCGCTGAAGCACGAGCTCTTCGCTGCCGCCGATTGGACCATGCCGTTTCCACCGCTGATGCAGGAGGTCATCGACGCCGACGAGAAGACTGACGTTTGTGTCGCTGAAGCACGAGCTCTTTGTTGCCGCCGATAGGACCATGCCGTTCGCACCGCTGATGCAGGAGGTCATCGACGCCGATGAGAAGACTGACGTTTGTGTCGCTGAATCACGAGCTCTTCGCTGCCGCCGATAGGACCATGCCGTTCGCACCGCTGATGCAGGAGGTCATCGACGCCAATGAGAAGACTGACGTTTGTGTCGCTGAAGCACGAGCTTTTCGCTGCCGCAGATAGGACCATGCCGTTCGCACCGCTGATGCAGGAGGTCATCGACGCCGATGAGAAGACTGACGTTTGTGTCGCTGAAGCACGAGCTCTTCGCTGCCGCCGATAGGACCATGCCGTTCGCCCCGCTGATGCAGGAGGTCATCGACGACGATGAGAAGACTGACGTTCCCGTCGCTGAAGCACGAGATGTCCGCTGCCGCCGATAGGACCATGCCGTTCGCACCGCTGATGCAGGAGGTCATCGACGCCGATGAGAAGACAGACGTTTGTGTCGCTGAACCACGAGCTCTTCGCTGCCGCCGCTAGGACCATGCCGTTCGCACCGCTGATGCAGGAGGTCATCGACGCCGATGAGAAGACTGACGTTTGTGTCGCTGAAGCACGAGCTCTTCGCTGCCGCCGATGGGACCATGCCGTTCGCACCGCTGATGCAGGAGGTCATCGATGCCGATGAGAAGACTGACGTTTGTGTCGCTGAAGCACGAGCTCTTCGCTGCCGCCGATAGGACCATGCCGTTCGCACCGCTGATGCAGGAGGTCATCGACGCCGACGAGAAGACTGACGTTCCCGTCGCTGAAGCGCGAGCTCTTCGCTGCCGCCGATAGGACCATGCCGTTCGCACCACTGATGCAGGAAGTCATCGACGCCGATGAGAAGACTGACGTTTGTGTCGCTGAAGCACGAGCTCTTCGCTGCTGCCGATAGGACCTTGCCGTTCGCACCGCTGATGCAGGAGGTCATCGACGCCAATGAGAAGACTGACGTTTGTGTCGCTGAAGCACGAGCTCTTCGCTGCCGCCGATAGGACCATGCCGTTGGCACCGCTGATGCAGGAGGTCATCGACGCCGATGAGAAGACTGACGTTTGTGTCGCTGAAGCACGAGGTCTTCGCTGCCGCCGATAGGACCATGCCGTTCGCACCGCTGATGCAGGAGGTCATCGACGCCGATGAGAAGACTGACGTTTGTGTCGCTGAAGCACGAGCTCTTCGCTGCCGCCGATAGGACCATGCCGTTCGCACCGCTGATGCAGGAGCTCATCGACGCCGATGAGAAGACTGACGTTTGTGTCGCTGAAGCACGAGCTCTTCGCTGCCGCCGATAGGACCATGCCGTTCGCACCGCTGATGCAGGAGGTCATCGACGCCGACGAGAAGACTGACGTTTGTGTCGCTGAAGCACGAGCTCTTCGCTGCCGCCGATAGGACCATGCCGTTCGCACCGCTGATGCAGGAGGTCATCGACGCCGACGAGAAGACTGACATTCGCGTCGCTGAAGCACGAGCTCTTCGCTGCCGCCGATTGGACCATGCCGTTTCCACCGCTGATGCAGGAGGTCATCGACGCCGACGAGAAGACTGACGTTTGTGTCGCTGAAGCACGAGCTCTTTGTTGCCGCCGATAGGACCATGCCGTTCGCACCGCTGATGCAGGAGGTCATCGACGCCGATGAGAAGACTGACGTTTGTGTCGCTGAAGCACGAGCTCTTCGCTGCCGCCGATAGGACCATGCCGTTCGCACCGCTGATGCAGGAGGTCATCGACGCCAATGAGAAGACTGACGTTTGGGTCGCTGAAGCACGAGCTTTTCGCTGCCGCAGATAGGACCATGCCGTTCGCACCGCTGATGCAGGAGGTCATCGACGCCGATGAGAAGACTGACGTTTGTGTCGCTGAAGCACGAGCTCTTCGCTGCCGCCGATAGGACCATGCCGTTCGCCCCGCTGATGCAGGAGGTCATCGACGACGATGAGAAGACTGACGTTTGTGTCGCTGAAGCACGAGATGTCCGCTGCCGCCGATAGGACCATGCCGTTCGCACCGCTGATGCAGGAGGTCATCGACGCCGATGAGAAGACAGACGTTTGTGTCGCTGAACCACGAGCTCTTCGCTGCCGCCGCTAGGACCATGCCGTTCGCACCGCTGATGCAGGAGGTCATCGACGCCGATGAGAAGACTGACGTTTGTGTCGCTGAAGCACGAGCTCTTCGCTGCCGCCGATGGGACCATGCCGTTCGCACCGCTGATGCAGGAGGTCATCGATGCCGATGAGAAGACTGACGTTTGTGTCGCTGAAGCACGAGCTCTTCGCTGCCGCCGATAGGACCATGCCGTTCGCACCGCTGATGCAGGAGGTCATCGACGCCGACGAGAAGACTGACGTTCCCGTCGCTGAAGCGCGAGCTCTTCGCTGCCGCCGATAGGACCATGCCGTTCGCACCACTGATGCAGGAAGTCATCGACGCCGATGAGAAGACTGACGTTTGTGTCGCTGAAGCACGAGCTCTTCGCTGCTGCCGATAGGACCTTGCCGTTCGCACCGCTGATGCAGGAGGTCATCGACGCCAATGAGAAGACTGACGTTTGTGTCGCTGAAGCACGAGCTCTTCGCTGCCGCCGATAGGACCATGCCGTTGGCACCGCTGATGCAGGAGGTCATCGACGCCGATGAGAAGACTGACGTTTGTGTCGCTGAAGCACGAGGTCTTCGCTGCCGCCGATAGGACCATGCCGTTCGCACCGCTGATGCAGGAGGTCATCGACGCCGATGAGAAGACTGACGTTTGTGTCGCTGAAGCACGAGCTCTTCGCTGCCGCCGATAGGACCATGCCGTTCGCACCGCTGATGCAGGAGGTCATCGACGCCGACGAGAAGACTGACGTTTGTGTCGCTGAAGCACGAGCTCTTCGCTGCCGCCGATAGGACCATGCCGTTCGCACCGCTGATGCAGGAGGTCATCGACGCCGACGAGAAGACTGACATTCGCGTCGCTGAAGCACGAGCTCTTCGCTGCCGCCGAAAGGACCATGCCATTCGCACCGCTGATGCAGGAGGTCATCGACGCCGACGAGAAGACTGACATTCGCGTCGCTGAAGCACGAGCTCTTCGCTGCCGCCGATAGGACCATGCCGTTCGCACCGCTGATGCAGGAGGTCATCGACGCCGACGAGAAGACTGACGTTCGCGTCGCTGAAGCACGAGCTCTTCGCCGCCGCCGAGAGGACCATGCCGTTCGCGCCGCCGATTCGCGCCGCTGAAGCACGAGCTCTTCGCCGCGGCCGAGAGGACCATGCCGTTCGCACGGCCGATGCAGGAGATCGTCGCCGCCGGAAAGTATACTGACGTTCGCACCGCCGAAGCACGAGCTCTTCGCCGCCGCCAATTCAGGAGATCGTCGCCGCCGACGAGAAGACTTACGTTCGTACCACTGAACCATAAGCTAATCCCCGCTGCCGAGAGGACCCTTCCGTTCGCGCCGCCGATGCAGGAGATCATCGCCGTCGACGAGAAGAGTCTTACGCCCGCGCCGCCGAAGCAAAGCTCGTTGCCGCCGCCAAGAGGAACCTGTTGTGTGCGCCGCCTAAGCAGGCAGATGTGCGCTGAAATTTCGCATTAGGGGTATCGTCATCGTCCTTAGAATTTTTTTTCATCTTCAGCTATTCGGTCAAAGAACTAACAGCATTATGTAGATAATCGTTCATAAATTTAAGATCTAACACGTATTTGTTCTATGCACTTTTGGCTTTGGAAAACCTTTTGAAACATGGCTTGAACCTGGGACCCGGGTTACTTTCAGTGTCTCCGCACAAGCGGTGTTTACAAATATATAGACACATATTCTAAGCAAGCAAGATGCAGTGGGCCCGGCAGGACTAATAGTAAAGGGTCATTACTTCGATAAAAATAACTGACACTGACCTGGTCAAGCAAAAACCGAGGCATGCTTAGTGTCAAGTTTCTCGCCTACTGAGGATGAAGCGATGCGCGTCTTTTATAGCAGTGAGTGAGTGAGTAAGAACTTTATTTTCCACCGATGTAGGAGACCCCCTACTCCCCATCCCCGGCACGCAGGCCTGGAGAACGGGGGCCGGGGTCTCCGCGACTAAAGACAGGCGAAGCGACAGTGTTTCTTCGCGGCTTTAGCCGCCAGGCGGATGGCTTGCTGCTGGTGGGCGAGGGACTCGCTTCGCAGCATCAGTTCCCAGGCTTCTCTACTTCTTATGTTCTCCTTGGCGCCCGGGGAACCAGGGCATTGCCAGATTATGTGGTCTAAAGTACCCCTCTCTCCACATGTCGCGCATTTATCGTCGGCTCTTTCCTCCACTTGCGTGTGGTAGAGCCAGACGGGGTTCGGGAAGTTCCCAGCTTGCAGGCGCCGCCATGCGACTGCCTCCCTGTTTGTTAGCGCTCGGTCCGGTGGTGGCAGGGACCGTCTACCAAGTCTATAGTGCTCTATGATCTCTTTGTATGTCTGCAGCCTCTCGTCCATCCCTTCGCAACCAGGCGGCTCTGCGGCTGCCCGGAAGTAGAGTGCTCGGGCTAGCTCGTGCGCCGCCTCGTTGCCGGGGACGGATTCGTGCGCGGGGGTCCAAATTATTCGAACTCGTCTATCGAGTTTTCCCTTTTCCAAGATTTTGACTGCCTCCTTCGAGACCCTCCCTTTTCCAAAGTTCCAGACTGCTGTTTTGCTGTCGCTAATGATCGTACTGGCTTCCGTGCCAACGCAAGCGAGCGCTATTGCAACTTCTTCGGCCGTGTCTATGTTTCGACTTCTAACGGAAGCGGCGGCGACGGGTACGCCGCGGCCGTCAACGACCGCAGCCACCGCCGCCCCCAACTTTCCGCTAGCCGCGTCCACGTAGGCGACTCCTTTCGGCCCTATTTTGTCCGCGTTTTTTGCGAGAGTCTCGGCCCTCTTCCGTCTCCTCTCCCCGTTGTATGTGGGGTGCATGTTTTTAGGTAGCGGGGGCACTGTTATGTGTTCGCGGCATCCTCGTGGAATGTCCGCGTGTTGGCATGTCCCCCTGTCTGACTGCAGCCCCACCCAGCCAAGGATGGTTCTGCCCGTGGTAGATTTGCTTAATCTTTCCAGTTGTGCCATGCGCACAGCCTCCGCTAGCTCCGTCCAATTATTGTGCACACCCATTTCGAGGAGGCGTTCAGTAGAGGTCGAGATGGGGAGTCCCAGAGCCCTCTTCACGCATCGTCTGATGAGTGCGTCTATTTTCTGCTTTTCGTCCGATCTGATGTTTAGGAATGGTGTGGCGTAGCATATGCGGCTAGTGATCTAAGCAGAAGCCGTCGATGACGTCACAAGTCGAACTATGTGGCCAGCATACGGCTTACCCCGGGCTGGTGCGTCATGTTCAGATGCCGGCAAGCCGAGAGGTGACAGCCATGAAAGGCAGTCAATTAATGCACGTGTTGCTGTTTATACCAGCGAAGTCGAATAGACGAGCCTGGACAAGCAAGAACGGAGGCATGCTTACTCCCATGTTTCGGCGCGGTCCACCATGCCCACTGAAGAGGGCCTTGACGGTGTCGTCGTCGTTGACGTCGAGCTGACCACGAGCTGACCACGTGCTGTCAGTCGTCACAACAAAGCATCTCTGAAACCTCGTCCTAGCAGGGGTGCTGTGGGGCACCGGTCAACAGTTACAGAGGAGAGCGGGCTGGAGCCACTGCCGAAGGCTTTGGTCGCCCAGGTTGCCGCAGTCCCCCAATCCTTTATTTGTTCACTCCCACTTGTCCCATCTACTTCTATGCTCCCGCCGTTTCACCCATAATAAAACATTGTTTTCCGGAATTCCTACTTTTTACCGCGGCAACTAACGCTTAGTATTCGGGTTACGGGTTCGCAACCGCCCTATGAGATTTTTTTCTGATTTGGGGGGGGGGGGGGGGGAGGGACAGGGTGGAAAGGGATGTCTGTGGGAGTGGGGGAGTGGGGTGATATCAGTGCCTGTAGACTAGTTGCATTTCTTCAAATATCTTGCGAAGTGCGCTATTACAAAATATCTTCTAGAACGCAACACAACCTGGAATGGGCTGAAATCAATATTAATGCCACTTCACACTTGTCTCTCGTAGCAGATGCAGGGTCGAACGTCTACCTCGTCACGACAAGCTCGCAGGATCTATCCCGATTATCTGGTAAGTACGGAGGGCTTAGGTTTAACAAAGATGGACATAAAGCCCTTCAGTCCCCATCGCGTAGAAAGCTCTTCTCAAGGGGGATGTTGAGGTTGCGATGCTAATTATAAGCGGTAAAATTATCTAGACACCGCTTTCACATTACCTTTGACACGTTAGTCTTCACGCGTTAGACCCCAATGACTGTCGCTAATCTCATGCTAGCATTGCAATGGCAGACCGAAGTGACAAGAGGAGCAAAACACTGTCGACCACTCAAGTCGTTAGCTTCCGTGCCACCTTCGTATTTTTCTGTTCTTAAATCACAGTCGCTGCCAATTGAAGACAGGGCGGAAAGTACTGGTTAATTTCCCCTGCGCATCACAATACAAAAACAGAATTTAAATAAAAGGAGAATTTAATTTATGGCTACAGTTAGCTTTGTCCTGTTGTACAAAAATGACGCTCTTGCAGGCCATTCTGCATGTGGATTACGCCTTTTTAAATTAAAGTGCTTTAAACGCTATCCAGCTCACTTCACTCATGCAGATTTTCTTGTTTTTCAGCCTCAAAAACACAGTAAGATTCCCCAAATCTTGGTGGCTAGAAGCAGAATGCATGCCCTGCCAGCGGGAACCACTAAAAATATTGCTTTTTTGATAACTATTGAAAAACATGTTTGAGCGCCGCAACGGGCATGACCATCTGGTAATCTCCCCGTTTTGTTCCAAATTGGCCGCTGAACTGTAATGCCTCGGAACCCTTGGGCGGTTTCCAACTTGTATTATCAGCCCTAGAGATGACTGCACTAACACGCATTTCTTTGCAACCAGGCGCCCAAAACCCTTCCGCAGCTTAAGCCGCTTTATTAGCGCAGTTCAAGTCCTTCGAGGGATAGGAGCCTTAACGTGAGCCCTAGCGCCTCCGTGCTGCGTTGTTCATGTATACGTGGCACCAAAGACGTAAATAAGAAGTCACTGAATATCAATGACGGAAATTGGTTGTGTACCAGTGAACGCTTATTTCACTCCGTTGTACAAAACGTTACGGAAAAAAATGTCAAGCGATAACACCTGGAGCTGACAGCACTTAGTTGCTTTAAAACTTCGTTGCCTTAAGAACACAATACACTTATACCAAGCGAAATCAGTCACTGCTAGAAAAGCTTAAAAAAGCATCAGCTAAAAAAGGATCAATTTCACGGGGGTCGTGTTCACGAGGCTGTTTACTCATATATACGAATGGTGATTGGTTGCCTGGTGATTTAGCTTGGGTAGGTATGGAATAAACCAAGTGTCACTGGGTTGCATACTCCGCACAGCTGCACAATAAAATCTAAATGACCTACTGTGCAGAGAGCACTGCCAAGTGCTCCCACGATTAGTTCTCGTCAAGCAACCTCCCACTATCCGGTGCAGTTCAAAGAAACTCGTTGCTCCGACAAAATTGTTGGTGGCTTCTACCATAACCTTCTTTTATAATACTTCAATTTATCGTTACTTGCAGCTTCTCATCTCGCTAAACACTCTGTTTCTCTCTGCACATTCTTATCATAACCAGTCTCTAATGTGACGGTCTTTTTTTAGCAAAGACAGTGGGGTGAAATGGGACACTAACTCTAAATCATTGCTTTATTTTTAAGCTGACAGTTGTCCCGAAATAAAAAAGAACCGAATTATCTAGAGCCGCCCTTATATCCCGCTCAGCAGATATGAAGCTTCCAGGTGAGGCGGAACTGAGGAAAAAAATGATGAAATTAGAACATTTTAAAATGGCCCATTTTTCTGCAGCCCATGAGGCAAAATGTTTCAGTGCTTCAGTAAAATGGGACGCCCTTCTGAAACTAAATTAAATTAAATCAGCACAATCTTTCGGAGACTATCGGCGCGACAAACACTGGATGCTTACAGAATCCGGAACTCTTTTGGTCAATGACCTGCTACCGACAATAGTGAGATAAAACTCAAGCACGGAGCGGCAAATACCCTTCAAAAGAGGCCCCCTAGCCAATTTTCAGCTACACTCAAAATTATTGTTGTGAAATTCAGCAATGATGACGTGTGATTTGTGCTTCTTTTTGTGCATTATAGGCTTTTCTGTGCTTTGTTTTTTTTTTTTGCAAAATTCTCCTCCTGCCGCAATGGTGGCTCAGTGGTTATGTCGCTCGCCTGCTGGCCCGAAAGTCGCGAGTTAGATCCCGGCCGCGGCGGTCGAATTTCGATGGAGGCGGAATTCTAGAGGTCCGTGTATTGTGTCACGTCAGTGCACGTTAAAGAATAACAGGTGGTCGAAATTCCCGGAGCCCTTCACTACGCCGTCCCTCATATCCTCAGTCGCATTGGGACGCTAAACCCCATAAACCACACCAAATGCCCCTCCTTGTTCGGCCAAAGTATTGGCCTGCAGTATTACTAAATAAATAAATGGCATTGACCGATTGCCATGACGCCACAGATAATCCCATTTCCCGTAGGTACTCGCCTGTCATCTGCGATTCCACACTAGGGGATTAACCGCGACGAAATGAAAACTGGTCGACGCCATTGGCCGGAGTGCCTTCTGTGACGGACATTCGCAGCTGCGTTGTTGTTTTATTCGGCAGTGGGCATTGGTAGCCAGGTTTTGCGCGTGGAGTGGTTGCACTACTTTTGAAAATATCAGGTTTTCTTTACAAACTTTTTCTGCCTTATGGTAACGGCTGCTACTCGTTTGCCTCCTCCCTGTTTAAAGGACGGGCCACTTGGCTCGATTCCTAGTGCATGAACACGAACTTTTGGACGTGACTGTGTATCACACTCAAGAGAGCTTGTTCCTTTGTCAGAGTACTGTACGAACAGCAGTTATGGGTTACTTAAATTTTGGCGGCGAAAGTATGTGCATTTTATTTTCCTCATATTCCGTCGCGATCTTCAATGTTCTGTGGCGTTCTGTTCACGGATACCCAAACGCTTGGCGCTGCTTGACGAGCTCTAGCGCTTTCCTCACGTCTTCAATGCGTCACTCTGCAAGAAGCACAACTTTTTTTACGTTAATATCACCGTAATGAGCGATAACACAAGGAAAGAGCTTTGGATGAAGCAATAAAACCATTTTCGTTACTTCAGCCCGTAAAGAACACGGAAATGAGGCGCCTTGCCACATGTGTAGCCGGTGGTGGTGGTAGTGTTTTTTTTTATTAAAATAATAGTAAAAAGGAAGGAAAAGATTTTAGCTAGCCCCGGCATTTGCCATCGATACTGAAGCACCTGAGCTGGGGCAGCGGAAATAAAGGATAGCAGGCAGAATGGAGAAATTAAATGAAAGATGTGAGGGGACAGGAAGAGAAGATAGGGTAGAAGTAATATATACAAACTATTTACATAATAAAGAATGTGTCCAGGTTGTGCGCGTGATTAGTTCATTTTAGAGGAATTAGAACACTCGGGCACAGCACTGTGTTGGCTACAACTAGATTGGGGCGTCCAGTTATTAATCGTTCAAGGTATGTGTAGCCGGATGCTGAAATAATTTCCTCTTGAAAACGCGAGGGCCCAACTTTCTTAAAGTTTGCATGAGATAAGATCAATAACCAGCTGTAATAAATAATTGTTTAAGTTAATCGAGCACGCCTGACCGAATGAGCTGCAAGATTTACGAAACTATGGCGTGCAGAATTGCGCAGTCTTCCGGCTATTACCGCGTTCGCAAATGTTTCACTTGGCAATTTTTTTCTTGCATGGTAAAAATGATGGCTCATACCAGCTAAATGTCCAGCCAGCATGTTGAAATATTAAAATATAAGGGGAAAACGCAACAAAATGTCGCGTTTAGCCTCACCTTCCCCGACCATAGCACGCCAGGCTGTGCGTAATTCAGACGACCGGTGCAGGGACTTTGACTACACTGGGACAGTCGCGGGGATAGTGTTGTGCCTGATCGCCGTTGGAGTTATCGGGTTCACCGCCTTCCTGGTTATTCAAGAGTCACAGAACGGTAAGCACGTTGCCACAACCATATATTGCAGACCGCAGGCTGCGTTGCCCTAACAGGAACCTTCGAGCGCCGCATCGCATAGAGGTACCAACACGGCCATTTGCACATGTATAGCTCATTACAAGCGAGAGATTAAACTATTCGATTTCTTTTCTACAGTGTGAAGGAGGATGTAGCGTGGTTGGGAAATTTACTGGTGCAGCCGTACGGTATTTCTATTATTAGGCATACAAGTGAAGGGAAAAGAGGTCATGGCAGACGTGACGGAAGCTAACAGCCCCCGAGCATACGGGACACATTTTTTTTGCAATCATTAGGTTTTCATTAATGGCGGGTTAATAAAAGCAGAAGAAAACGTCTGCCACTATGGACGAGGGGGCGCTGGTGAACACACTCAAGGTTTGCTAGCACTGCACATAAATGCCCCAGAAAGCAACAGTTTGGACAGCCGTCGCAGTAGCTCAGTTGGTACCGGACGCGAAATTCGGAGGTCATGGGTTCAGATCCACCGGCAGCATGTGGTATTTAGGTGAGTTAGATGACCAGCTGTCAGCGTGCAGAACGTTCCGCTTATACCGTTAATTTTATTATTTTATGGGATACATATACCCTCACGTCGACGTCGAGTGAGGGGCTGTGATTGTCCATGGTAAGAACCGCGGCCATTTAGTCCTTAGATGCATCAGTTTTCAGCAACATTCACAAGACGCAACCTTGAGGTGAACGACACCACCTCTAGGTAAGATTGGTCTCTTAGCTTTGTTTATAGGACGACAGGGTGACAGACGCAAGCAACAAACAGCCGCTCTCTCTAAACTTCTTCAAAGACGGAAAGCTAGAAAGAGGAACTGGAAAGCTTCCAGCCCTCTATACTGAGCACTGCGGCCGCAAGTACATCGACATACATTTTGGGGGGTATTGAGCAGAGAAGGAAAGAGAAAAGTGGGCATCGTTATTGCAAGGGAAGGGAAAAGAGGGGCTTGTGGGTAGCATAAGATGCCATATGTCGCATAAGAGGGCTATCGTGCAGCTTCCGCCCTCACCATTTGATCACGTTTTACGTGGCCCCCACGATAAAACAATGTACTACGTCCCGCCGCTATGCACAAGGACGGCGCAGGTGAACGCACTCAAGTTTAGGCTACACTAAACATAAATACACCAAAAATCAGAACATTGGAGACCCGTCGCCACAGCTAGGTTGGTAAAGCACCGAACGCGAAATTTGGAGGTCCTGGGTTCGGATACCACCGGCGGCATGTCGTCGTTCTTTCTTCTGTTTTATCATCAATTATCTTTAAATATTTGCCCTATCAGTGTAGAAACTAAAAAAGTTCTTTGGACCCACTTAGATATATCTTAACTGCGGGAAGACGAAAACCGTTTGCGACTCACTGCACCGATTTGAATTTGAGCGGTGACGTCACGCTGCGCATGCGCAGTTGTTGCTGGGCGGTGGATCACACCACCCGCAACAGTGGGCAGTTTGCTTACAGCCCAGTTGGCAGGTTGTGATGACGTGACAAGGTCACGGGACCTAGGGTGTAACGGACGGACAAGGTCAGGTGACCTAGGATGTAACGGGCGGACATGGTCACGTGACCTAGGATGTAACGGACGGACACCGCGAGGTCACGTGACCAGACGGACGGTCACCGCGAGTATGAGCCATTAAAGGCTTTCACCTTAAAAAATCGCCTATGTTCCCTGGTTTCAATGGCTGCTGCCTTCCGTGATGTATTTGTTGGGGTAGTGGCTCTTATTCATGGGACGCATGTAGTTTATGGCTTTTACGGCTGCCGACTTCGCAGGCGACAGTGGCGGTGAAGAGTTTGAAAGCGGAATAATTGAAGGGGGCCGTGACAGCGCCAGCGACGGTGAGGGCCTTCCGCCCGCTAGGAGGAGCCGGACTACGTTGCGTGGACGAGACATAAACGGTGCGTCAATCTCCTGCCACCCGGCAGCTATGTTACGCCTGCAACATTCGTTCGAAGCTAGCAGTCGCTGCGATAAATGCACTGGCCATTGGGGAAGCCGAGGCTAAAACTCTGCGACGGTTGGTCGAATTCAGCTGCGGTTCGCTTAGAAAAAAAAAGTGCGCTACGCCTGGCGGCTTCTCGCGACACTGGCCAGTATGTTGATTAATAAACCTGAGAAATCAGTTGCTGTACACATCAAGTTGAGAGAAGACATTCTTCAGTGCACTCTGTCTTACGATCCTCAAACTTACTCATTCCTCTAGGGGAGTATAAATATGGTCACCGTGGGCATTGTTTGAGCCTTCCCAGTAGTTGTTTTCAACGCAGCTGTTCGTTTTCTTTAAATGCACATGTGCAATCTGCCGTGAAAATTCCGAAGTTTTACGCTTGTGCCGGGCTTCTGTCCGCAATGCCAGTAGTTAAAACGCGCCTTTAATGATCATTGAAAGGATAAAGAACATGTAAGCGACTAGAAGCTGAAGAAAAGGCATGTTATTTTCTTAAGCGATTTACGCTTAGGAAATTCGTCATACATACAGCAATTCATGACATGTGATGTGGGCGAATGAGGCGAAGCTCAGTGCGTGCACTCAGCGCTCCAATAAAATTGCTAGAAGAAACGAGGCTACGGGCATATGCTTACCTTTGCGTTAGGCATTAAAGTGTTTTGGCTCCTCTGCCGGCAGTTAAATTGCGTATGAAGGATCATCGGTTAGGTCAAAACAACATAGTGTATGGGCTAATCGGTATAGGCTTCAGCATTGCTAAAGGCTATCAACTTTACGACAAAGTCGGCACTGGTCCAGAAGTTTGAGAGCTCACTTGTCTTATCAAAGCTTTTCAAGTAAGCTTCCATAAGTAAAATACGCTTTAATAATCCTTGGAAATCGTTCAGGGGTTGTAGATATGTGACACCACAAATAACTTTCATAATACGCTGCATTGGAAGGTGATCATACACTTCCCTCAATTCATTCATTTCAAACTTGAAAAGAGATCTATAATCTCATGCCCGTCGAAAATTTTTTAATAAGAATTTTTGCGCAGGTGGATAGTCTCGAAGACAGCCCCCGCTCCTCTCCCAAACTTGCTGCGCGCCTGCAAATCCCTATTGAAAAGTGTGTACAGCTTTGAATAGGAGACAAATAGGATCATGACACATTTCGTTTAACATTATAGGATGAAGCTCCCAAAGCGATTCAGCCTTTGAGTGGCTCCTTAGTCGAGGGCTCCGTATAGCTACCATTACTAGTGGTTAATTACCGTGCACTTGCATCACACAGTGCATGCAAGTAGTGGCTTCGAACCCGCCCACTACGGTAGCACTTCGATGGAGGAAAAATGTGAAAATTCCGTGTACTGTGCATTGTTAGTGCCCGTTAAACCCCAGGTGGTCGAAATAATCCGGAGCTCTCCACTACGGCGTCCCTCATAGACTGAGACGCTTTGGGACGTCCATCCCATAAAGCCAAACCAAATGAGCCATAATCCTATTTGCTGACCCGTTCAAAGCTATATACATTTTTCAGTAGGGAAGCCTGGCGTACCACTGCATATACAGTTTTTCACCTAAGACGGCACAATTTTTAAAAATGGGCTTTTGGAGTTAGAAGAGCCCTTTTTTCAGTATAGTATTAGCACATCAGAATATAGCTAGATGTGCTAGCTAGCAGGCTGGACAAGTAATGCTGAATAGTTAACTTTTTAACTATTGCTGTTAGGCTCGTTAATTTCTGAGAGGCGTGTAGCCCACTGTAATTGTTATCCATTCAGCTCTAAGAATGTTTAAAAAAGTAATTGCCCTAGGCGCTGTGACCCAACAATCTTTGCTAAATCGCGCCAAATTGCACGAGTTTTCGAGAAGCTTGCGGGCAAAGCAACCTCTCCTGTACACATAGCTAGTCGAAATAGCCAAACTTTGTGGGGCCACAGCGCTAAGGTAACCGCGCTTTCGAAATTCTAAAAACTGATACAAATAATTGTTACGTGGGCTACACTACTCTCAATAATTAACAAGCCTAAGAGTAATACTTAAAAGATTAACTGTTGGATATTAGTTAACCAGCCTGCTAGTTAGCACGTCTTAGCTGTAATCTCATGTACTGCATCGCTGACAATGCTATCCCGGAAAAAGCGCTCTTGTAACTCAAAAAGCCTATTTTTAAAAATTGTGTTAAGTCCTCGGTGAAAAACGGTGTATACTTTCCCATCCACTAATAGTGAGTGCTTAATGAAGATACGAAAAATACAATAGGAAAACAGCATCCGCGTAGCTTGAGTCTTATATGCATAGGATGCAACTGTCGAGAGCGCAAGAATACAAACCTATACATATACCGAAACGAAAAACCTCACATTTCTGATGAAATTACGAGTGAAAAGCCGACCTGTAGTAGTATAGTCAGAAAAATCGTGTGACGTGGCCCGTCCTCAACTTTCCTGATGATAATAATAATAATCGGTTTTGAGGGGAAAGGAAATGATGCAGTATCTGTCTCATATATCGTTGGACACCTGAACCGCGCCGTAAGGGAAGGGTTAAGGAGGGAGTGAAAGAAGAAAGGAAGAGAGAGGTGCCGTAGTGGAGGGCTCCGGAATAATTTAGACCACCTGGGGATCTTTTTAACGTGCACTGACATCGCACAGCACACGGGCGCCTTAGCGTTTTTCCTCCATAAAAACGCAGCCGCCGCGGTTGGGTTCGAACCCGGAAACTCCGGATCAGTAGTCGAGCGCCATAACCACTGAGCCACCGCGGCGGGGCTTTCCTGATGTCGATGATGCGATGGTGGTGGTGGTGGCCATGCCGTATAAAACACCTGCTTATTATAGTCAAATTTGCGCTGAAAGCAACGTAGCTGTTTGCGCTTCGCCCACGTGCCGCCAATTGGCCAGTTATGATCACGTGATTATACCCCGTCATTGATGGTCCCCTCGCTTCTGCGGCGGCCTGCAAGCGTGTTTTATTCAGTAGTTTTCTCTTCGGTCTTCGGTATCCTGTTGTTTGCATAAAACGCGCACGCAGTGGTGCGTCTGGTTCGAAGAGTGTGCTGGGGTGTTGTGCCTTCGGGCACAGCAGCAGGAGAGAGCATACGTGCCTCATTTGCGACCTAGAGCGGGAGGGTTCTGTGCGGGCGTAGCACTCGGCGCGAGGGCATGTCACATGCCGAATTTGAAACAAGCGGCTAACCCTCACGGAAATTTGTCACACAGAAAATTGCAAGCAACAAGTGCAAACATGAAGCAGACCAAGTCTGGAAAACGTGAGCTCTGACTTGTGCAAAGCTAATACAAGAATACTGAACAAAAATTAACAGGGACACCTAGTTCCATTTTATTCTCGCAATGAGCAGCATTAGCAGCGTTTGATGCCTATACCAGTGACGCCGTCACTTCCAATCCAGTCACTTCTTTCCAGCCAATCGGGTAATTGCGGTTCCAGTAAGACATTTTCTTCGCAATGAGGCTTCTTAGTTTCTCGCATTCAAAAGAGTTACTATGGAATAACATTGAAGAGTAAGCGTAGAAAACGTTACAAAAACAAATAATAGAAGGCTAGCTACACATAATTAAATATAATGAAAAATAATTTATGACAGCTCGGAAGGCGGAGGCTCAGCTGCGAGTAACAGCACTGGAGCAAGTGTTAACTGCCATCGTTATTTTTCTTGTTACTTTGAATTATAGGAGTTTATTACAAGGGTTAACTCCCTGTGGGACTCAAGCTTTGTCGAAAATGTCAGAGAGCATACTGGGATACTGGGATCTTCCGTCAGTTCATGACTGGAAGCTCCCCTCGGCTCGGCCGATTAATCGTACTTTGGGTACAGCTTTCAGCTATAGACGACCATTTCCTTGGCTACGCACAACACATCTGCACGCTGAGGATTTTTCTAAAGGCTCTACTTGCCAAAGTGTTTCCTTTGCTGCCAAGACGCAGCCCTCCCCGTCTCCTCCACTCTCTGGGAGTAGTCGGGAGTGGGTTTGTTCGGTCGGCCATCTAACCACGCAGTTAAAGCAGTAACGTTAAAGCGTAATCGTCCTTGGTGCCATGCCGCTAAACCCTACGAGCACCAAGCTGGTGTCAGACAGCACGGATGGAAGAAAAGGCGGTCAGGAAACAGTAAACGTGAAGAGTATGTTTTCTAGGCGTCACATTTCTAAGCGGACCTATATTTGCAAAACGTTTCGCCACAGTTGTCGTTTGAACGCGGCATGACAGCCGTAAAAGTAGTTTACCAGCTCCCACAAACATTCATTTGCGAGCCAATTCAGAAGAACGTTTCGGTGGTACCTGGCATCGTCAAATGCGTTATAATTATCGACGCAAGAAGGGCGTGTAATGTGAGACCCAGCTTGTTTCCTGAGTTCTGATCGCACGCCTAGAGAGACTGAAAGCGACTGGCTACGCAGCTCTCGTGGGGCACTTTGAAGCCGTCGTAAATACCAGGACATTCACACATTATTTCATGTGCAAAAGCGATCAACATGGTGGCTGAGGAAAAGCCAACATACTTTTTTTTCCCATAGTAAACAACGCGTTCGAAACGCTGGTCTAGCTGTGGCAACAATAGCTGCATGTTGCCACGCGTACCGCCGGCTGGTTACGATACTTTCAGAGTTCTAGAGACTTTACTGGACATTGCCAGCCAATGCCATCGGTAAGTCATCAGGAGTGTGTAAGGAAGGAGGTTCTCATGTCCGTTAAAATGGAAGAAGTTCGTTAAGAGAGTTTAATCCAGTTTATTCCAGGTTATTGGAGATGACTCGCACCCAAAATGGCGGCCGGCGGTCTCTCTTTCGATGGCTTGTCGGACTTAGCTTGTTTTCGCACTTTGGGCTGTCTTTTTGTTTCTCGCAGAACGGACATTTTCGTTGAATAAGAAAATACCGAAGGCGGTTAGATTCGTAAATATGATGATTGTGTTTATATACATTTTTTACTCGCCGCAAAATATCACTAATAAGATGGACACTGCCATCACATGGAATAGCGCCGATATTTCGTACGATATAAACCTTCTGAAGCACCCCCAGTCTTCTCACCTCCGCCCCCCCCCCCTTTCTTTTTGCTGTGTCTGTCGTAGCGTGCGAGCAGCTGCGCGACGTTTGACATATTGTGACGAAGAAGAAAGAGCTGGCAATGCCCGCTGGCCTAGCGCGGAAGTGGCAGTTCTGCGGGCGGAGCGCTCGAGCTAGGCCAGCAGCCATTAAATCATCTCTTGTCCATCGTTAATCTTGCCTCATTCTTCGGCTGGCCGCCGCGTAACAATATTATATACCGTAAACAAACGTATTGGAAGGGATGAGCTTTGCATTAAAAACTCCCGCTGGAATTTTTGACAGCTCAGTTCCATGTGGCTGTTGTTGAGCGCAGCGCGAAGTAAAGACCCTCGTCCAGCATTTCTGGGCTCGCTTATGTCATTTAATTTTATGCAGCCGAGAAAACAATTCGGGTTCCTGAGTTTCCTGAGTGCACAGCATTTTGTGTTATTTATACCGTCTACGTTCACAGTCCCAACAAGCGGAACTGTAAAGCGATCAAGTGCATATGACACGTTCTCTTGCCCACCAACACTGGTTTTGTTTCCTTCTCCACAGATGGCGTGAGGCCACTCCCACCCAGTCGGACTCCACGCAGAAAGACCCGTACGACGACTAGGCGATCCCGCACTATAACGAAGCGAACACGCACTATAACGAAGCGAACGCGCACTACAACAAAGCGAACACGCACTACAACAAAGCGAACGCGCACTACAACAACACGAACGACCACTACCACAAAGGCCCCTCTTACCGGTATTCAGATTGTCACCGAATATATGAACACAGCGCTAAACTGGAGCTACGATCCGTGCGAAGATTTCTACGGCTTTGTGTGCCACACATTCCAAGGGCCCGGGAACGCCTTTTGGCAGGTGAGCAGTTTCTCGACTAACTTTCCTCGGAAATGCACGCTCTTTCTAGCTGCTGCCAGTCATAAATTCTGATCGAATCCCGTCTCCGCCGAGGCCCTCACAACCAGATAACACAGCAGTGTGTTATGTGCGTCTCACACCATGACACCAACTAGACCGAGAAATGCCATTCTCTTGTAGCGTGTTTCCTCCTCAGCAAGAACCGTTCTGAATGCTCGCTATGTAGTTCGATAATTCATCACATAAAATAATCCGTAGTGTTTTACAATTATCACAGAGTATATATATATTGCCACACTGCGAGCGCCGCCATGCGGCCGAGCGGCATGACTGGGCTCGTGTGGGAGCGAAGAAGAGGACGTTCCCGTTCGAACGCGCGCTGCTGGGTTTTCTGGCCTTCGGATTAACAAAAGCCCTTTTTTTTCGTGCCGCCCTACGTTTGTCGGCGACATTTTGGTGGAGCCGCTGGGTATCGTTCCATGAACGCTCACCCCGAGGGCAACTCTGACGCGGATCAGCGACGTTTGGACACAACACCCGTCCATAAAGCGAGCCGCCGCCTGCGAGGCCTACAACCCGAGTTCGGCCAACTGACAGCGCCGGTAAGGGCCATCACATCCACCGCGGCTAGCCAGACAAGTCAGCACTCCGGGAGTGCCCCGCCATTTGTCCTTCACGCACCTCGATCGCCGCCACCGTTCCACGGGGACAGGTTCGAGGACGTCGAAGACTGGTTGGCCAGCTTTGACCGAGTGGCGAGTTTCAATGAGTGGGACGGCGAGCGCAAGCTGCGCAACGTCTACTTTGCGCTGCAGGACTCGGCCGAAACGTGGTTTGAGAACCACGAAGCTTCCTTTACCACCTGGGAGGCTTTTCGTCGAGAGCTGCTAGCGACATTTACCAGCAGCGAAAGAAAAGAGAAAGCGGAAATCGCCCTGCGCTCGAGATCACAGCAGCCGAACGAGGGCGTCGCGATGTTCATCGAGGACATGACGCAACTGTTCAACCGGGCCGACCCTGCTATGCCCGAAGCCCAGAAGGTACGACACTTAATGCGTGGCGTAAAAGAGCAGCTGTTTGCCGGACTGGTCCGTGACCCGCCACGAACAGTGTCCGAGGCAATGGGTATCGAGCGCTCTTTACAGGAACGGGGCGCCCACTTCGGACGTCAGGCTACTGTAGGAGCCTCTTCCCAGTCCCAGTACACGCCTACGTCGCTGCCCGCCGAGGACCTTCGGGAACTTGTAAGAAGCCTGGTGCGCGAGGAACTGGCGAAACTTCGCTTTGAAGCTCCACAGGTCAGCGTCGCTGCCATTACGGACGTGGTCCGCGAAGAAATCCGACGAGTTGTGCAGCCACCCCCAGCTCCACACCTGGCGCCCTCCGTTATGACGTACAGCGAGGCGCTACGAAGTCCCGGGCCAGCGATGCGAGCTTTTTCCCCCATCGCTCCTGTGCAATACCTGCAGGAGCCAATCGCAACAGCACCCTCCGTGCGGCAGGAGTTCAGGCCCCCCGTGAGCAAAGCGCACGTTTGGCGTACGCCAAACAATCGGCCGCTCTGTTACCACTGCGGAGAGCCTGGCCATATCCTTCGCCACTGCCCCTACCGCAGGATGGGTTTAAGGGGGTTTTCACCTGACTCACCTCGACCACGCTACGGTGAAAGACCACGGGATATCGAACAGTACTTGGCTGAAAACGTGCAATCTTCGACCTCGCAGCGACGCCAGTCCCGATCGCCATCCCCAAGGCGGTTCTCTTCGCCCGGCCGCCCGTCATCCTCTGGCCAGTTCAGAGGTACGTCCCCACGCCGGGAAAACTGAAGACGGCGTCCTCTGGGGGTAGGACCGCCGCTGCCGCAGACAGTGAACAGCCTCCATCCGACGATTTTATGCGACGACCCCACCCGCCGACCTTAAAGACGATCCCACCGCCGACCTCACCGACAACCTCAGCGACGACCCCATCGACGACGGCACCAAAAACCTCGCCGACAAATTGTCAAACAATTGTTTCCGCCGCCGAAATTCTTGTTGCCGCCGATGGCTATGACGTATCTGCACTCGTCGATACCGGAGCCGACTTTTCTGTCATGAGTAGTAACCTAGCCGCAACCCTCAGAAAGGTTCTAACACCTTGGCATGGGCCGCAGATACGCACAGCTGGTTGCCATGTGGTAACGCCGGTTGGCGTCTGCACCAGCCGTATAAAGATCCGCGGTGCAACTTTCACAGGCTCCTTCGCCGTGCTACGAGAGTGCTCTAAAGAACTGATTCTCGGCATGGACTTCCTTAAAGAGTATGGGGCGGTCATCAACCTGCATGAGCAATTGGTATCGTTTTCGACACAGCGAGCCGTTGATACCGACCCCGAGCCGCACAGAGCACCATTACACATCTCTGATGACCACACAACGATACCGCCGAGAGCAAGCAAGTTTGTCACAGTCCAGTGTGATACCAGCTCCGGTACTCGGGGCATTGCCGAAGCGAATATGTCGCTGCTACTGTCTCGGCAAGTTTGCGTTGCTCGCGCCCTTGTCGACCTTGTTCACGCGCGTACCACGCTCTTAGTGACAAACTTTAGTTGTGAACCCCAACATTTGACGAAAAACACGGTGATTGCCCATTTTGAAGAACTTGGCGAACATGCCGGCCAATGTGCCTTATCAACAACGGCTCCCGAAATAGCCGAACAGGACACTGCAACAGCCATTAGGACCGACGTGAACCCTGACCTTCTGACCAATCAGAAACGCCGCGTGGAAAGCCTTATTGACTCTTTCCGCGACTGTTTTGCATCAACATCCAAGGTTCGCCAGACGCCAATAACTAAGCACCGTATTATCGTCGACAGTGACCAGAGACCGCTATGTCAGCGTCCTTATCGTGTTTCGTCGAAGGAGCGCGATGCTATCCGCCGCCAAGTTGCCGAAATGCTCCACGACGACGTCATACAACCATCGACGAGCCCCTGGGCGTCACCTGTTGTCCTCGTCGCAAAGAAGGACGGCAGCCTACGGTTCTGTGTAGATTATAGACGCCTCAATAACGTTACCAAAAAAGATGTCTATCCACTGCCGCGCATTGATGACTCATTAGACCGCCTCCGCCATGCTACCTACTTTTCGTCACTCGACCTTCGTAGCGGTTATTGGCAAATCGAGGTCGACGAATGTGACCGAGAAAAGACCGCCTTCGTTACTCCTGACGGACTGTACGAATTTAAGGTGCTTCCTTTCGGCTTGTGTTCAGCCCCTGCGACGTTCCAACGTATGATGGACACCGTATTAACTGACCTGAAGTGGCAGTCCTGCCTTGTCTATCTCGAAGACGTCGTGATTTTCTCCGACACGTTCGAGGAGCACCTGAAACGTTTGCGTGCCGTCTTCGAAGCAATTCGTTCTGCGGGTCTGTCTCTCAAGCCTGAAAAGTGCCACTTCGCATTTCAGGAGCTCAAGTTTCTTGGCCACATTGTGAGCGCTCAGGGCGTTAGCCCCGACCCAGAAAAGACCGCCGCCATTGCTGCATTTCCCCAGCCAACAGATAAACGAAGCTTGCGGCGTTTCCTGGGGCTTTGCGCCTATTATCGAAGGTTCGTTCAAAACTTCTCCAAGCTCGCAGAGCCGCTGACTCGCCTGACAAAAGTCTCTGAACCCTTTTTCTGGGGCCAAGATTAGGAAAAAGCTTTCATAGAGCTTAAGGCCCGCCTCCAATCTACGCCTATCCTTGCCCACTTCGACGAGCAGGCCGACACGGAACTGCACACAGATGCCAGCAATGTGGGCCTCGGTGCGGTGATTGTGCAGTGGCAAGACGGTGTGGAACGCGTGATCGCATACGCAATTCGCACTTTGTCCCGTTCCGAAGTGAATTATTCCACAACGGAAAAGGAGTGTCTCGCTGTTGTGTGGGCAATCACAAAATTTCGCCCATACCTGTACGGCCGCCCGTTTCGAGTCGTCAGCGATCATCACTCCTTGTGCTGGCTTGCGAACCTCAAAGATCCATCGGGGCGACTTGCACGGTGGAGCCTTCGGTTGCAAGAGTTCGACGTCACCATCGTGTATAAGTCGGGTCGGCAACATAGCGATGCAGACTGTATCTCCCGAGCTCCTCTTCCGTGCCCACCAGATGAGTCCGACGACGATTCTGCTTTCCTCGGCGCTGTCACCACATCCGACCTTGCCCACCACCAGAGGGCCGACTGCGAACTGCTGCCTCTAATCGAGTACCTCGAAGGAACCGCTCCGTCTCCGCCCAGACTCTTCTCTCGCGGACTTTTGTCGTATTGCTTAATAGATGGAGTCCTCTACAAGAAAAACTACGGCCCGACCGAAACTGCGTATCTCCTCGTTGTCCCAACCGCACTTCGTCAGGAAGTTCTCGCTGCATGCCACGACGACATTTCTTCTGGCCACCTCGGTTTTTCCAGAACATTGGGACGCCTCCGCCACAAGTACTATTGGCCACGGCTTGCTGCGGTCGTCCAACGCTACGTTCGAACCTGCCGTGAGTGTCAACGACGGAAGGTACCACCGACAAAACCGGCCGGTCTTCTGAAGCCAATTGATCCACCGCAAATCCCATTCCAACAAGTCGGCATGGACTTACTGGGCCCATTCCCGGTATCCTCCATGGGAAACCGGTATATTGTTGTTGCCACGGACTACCTAAGCCGCTATTGTGAAACCAAGGCTCTTCCCCGTGGCACCGCGGCTGAAATTGCACAGTTCTTTGTTCACCACATCGTGCTTCGCCACGGCGCCCCCGTGGTTGTATTAACTGACCGGGGAACCGCGTTTACGTCGGCTCTTACACACGAGGTCCTCCGGCTTAGTGGCACCAGTCATAGAAAAACTACTGCTTACCATCCTCAAACGAATGGACTTACTGAGAGGCTGAACAAGACCATCACAGATATGATGTCTATGTATGTCGACGCTGACCATCGCAACTGGGACGAAATACTTCCCTACATCACGTTTGCGTACAACACCGCCCTCCAAGAAACGACGCGCTTCACCCCCTTCCGTTTGGTGTATGGCCGAGATGCCCTGACCATGCTTGACGCCATGCTGCTCCCGGATTGTACCCCCTCGTCTGCCCCAGGCGCTGACCAATTCGTTCGCGATGCAGAAGCCGCTCGCCACCTTGCTCGACAACGCATTCGCCACCAGCAGACAACTGACGCCCGGCGTTACAACCTCCGCCACAGGGAGGTGATTTACCAACCCGGCGAGCACGTCTGGGTATGGAGCCCTATACGTGTGCGCGGTCGCTCTGAAAAGCTTCTGCGGCGCTACTTCGGTCCCTACGAGGTGCTACGTCAACTCAGCGATGTGAACTATGAAGTGTACCCGCAAGGAGTTGTCCGGTCTTCTCGCCCGCCCAAGTCTGAAGTCGTCCACGTGTCCCGCATGAAACCGTATTACGCCCGTTAGCCCCTCCCGGAGTTCACATTCAGTGCTGCCGCCACACGCCATCGCACTTTCGGTGCCTCCCCACTCTTTATCCCCCTTGCCGGAGGCATCGAGGCGATGCCTCTTGAGAGGAGGGGGGCAATGCCACACTGCGAGCGCCGCCATGCGGCCGAGCGGCATGACTGGGCTCGTGTGGGAGCGAAGAAGAGGACGTTCCCGTTCGAACGCGCGCTGCTGGGTTTTCTGGCCTTCGGATTAACAAAAGCCCTTTTTTTTCGTGCCGCCCTACGTTTGTCGGCGACAATATTGTTTTAATTTTTTTAGGCCTTAGTTTTTTGGTGCCATTTGCGTCTGCTGTCCATAAAAGGAGGGTCTGCTTAAGTCATATTTTTATATATACACATACTTATCCAATTGTTGTGTAAATAAAAATATTCAAGCAAAACTAACGAATAATAAAACATTCAGTTAAACAGAGGTGGTGCAAACTTCATTTTTTCGTACACGTGTACCTCCCTGAGCACTATAATAATGCACACCCATAATGGTAAAGTATATAATCGAATATAGGAGAAAGCAATCACCGCATGCACTATGCATCAACACAGAAAACTCACGCAGGTATCAGTTCTACTGTCTACACCGCCGAAAAAATTGGCTGTGGTTCAGCTCTGGTTAAACGTAGAGTGACGCGATAGCTACAGCTCGCTGGGTGGAACTTGGTCATTCCAATTGCAAAGTCAGTCTTTCGCCGCTCCGTTTCTCTGGGCATTCCTTCTTCATCTTCGTCCCACTTGACACGGCGCATGCGCACAGCTGTGGCAGCTCGGTTTCGCCGGCGCGCCACGCCGCAGGCAGCAGCAGCTGCTCCGCACCATGTGGCTGGTCACGCGACCAACCACGTGGCGGTGCCACCGCCACGCTGAAGGATCGAAATGCTACCGTAATGTCGCTTTCACTAAAAAAAATGAGGCTAAGAAAAGAGCTCTTACTAATTGCTTGCAACAAGATATTTGGCACCGATCGCTTGAGAATATGGTGGCGGTTGTTTTTGCTACCACACAAGCCGAACAGTGTCCACCGATTGGACCTAACCTTTTCCCTCGTGACCTTTTCTCACTGCATTTCCTAAAAAGCTTTCCAAAATATGCCGTCCACCGTAAAAGCTATTATGGTCAAAGTGAAAGAAACTTACTCACACCGCAGGGTAAGAGTCTCTCTCCTCTATACAGGGTGTTTCACCTAAGACGAAGCAATTTTTTAAAACAGGCTTTTTGAGTTAGAGCACCGGTTTTTTTCGACATGGCGTTGTCAGCACTGTGGTACATTGGAATACAGCTAAGACGTGCTAACTAGCAGGCGGGTAATTAATAATAAATAGTTAACTTTTTAACTATTACTTCAGGGCTCCTTAATTATTTAATTGCGCGTAGCCCACCGTAAGTAATATCCATATGGACGCTGTGGCCCAAGAAGTTTTGGCTAGGTCTCGCCAAAAAACATACATGCGCTTTGGAAGAGCTTGCAGGCAAAGTTACCTCTCCAGTGGCCTTAACTGGTCGACATAGCCCAAATTTGTACAGCCACAGCGTCGAGGGTAACCGCGATTTCGAAATTCAAAAAACTGATATGGATATTACTAAAGGTGGGTTACAAGCCTCCAAACCATTAAGGAGCCTAACAGTACTAAATAAAAACTAACTATTTAATATTAGTTAAAACAGCCGGCTAGTTACCGCGTCTTAGCTGTGTTCTAATGTACTACATTAATGTTCATTAATATACTACGCCGGCAGTGCTATGTCGAAAAAAGCGCTCTTATATTTCAGAAATCCTGTTTCTAAAAATTGTGTAAAGGCTTATGTGAAACACCGTGTAAAATTCACATGTGTTTCATGCTTGGGAGTATTTTTTTCTTTGGATCCTCCTTCGAGGCTACACGTCAGTTGTTCGAAATGAAACTGACAGCAAACCTGTGTTCTGGAAGGTAGTAGCAACGAAAAAAAACGTTCAGGATGTCGTAAAAAGGTTTTTCATGACAATGAGCGATTTCTTACGAATCAAAAGTTCGGATTACCAAAGTTACTGCGTAGATGTTTTACCTCAGGATGTTCCCAAGGATGCCAAATTAAAAATTATGGCGTGTTTTCTTTTCCTTCTCAACGTTCAGTGCTAGGGATGTCTACGCCTTCATGAACATGCATGTTTTTATGGCGTATGTTTCATTAAATGTGTGTGCCAAGGAAAGCATATTCAGATCAAAAATAGCAATATCGCGATGAAGTTTGACAAACTTTGGCTGTATTTTGCCGCTAAGAGGAGGAAGTTGGTTTCGAGAACGCTACCAACTTGGAATGCTGTTTGTCTCGGCAACCTTTCACAAATATTTATTCGAAAATGTGATACACGGGAGCCATTGAGTAATCTGACTTGCAGCGACACTTATGCTGAACAACTGACGCTTCTCACAAACGCCGTGAAAGAATGATGTGCGTTGTAATTATGCGCATTGTCAGAGGTGTATATACATCTCAAAAATAGGACTTGTGGCCGGACTCTCTTAGCTGGTTCTTCTTTTGTAGGATACACTACGGTAGCATTTCGAGCCTTCAGCGTGGCGGCGGCACGTGACGGTGGCGGCGCAGCCACCATCACGTGGTTGGTCACGTGACCAGCCACGTGGTGCGGAGCAGTTGAAACCGAACTGCAAGAGCTGTGCACATGCTCCGTGTCAAGTCGGACGAGGATGAAGAAAGAACGCCCAGTGAAACGAAGCGGCGAAAGACTGAATTTGCAAACTTTGCAATTCAACTGAGCAATTTCCACTCGGCCAGGTGTAGCTATCGCGTCACTCCAGGCTTAGCCAGAGCTAAACCACCGCCAATTTTTTTTCTCGGAGGTTCATAAGGTACGCTTGTGAGATTACAATAGACTGAAAGCATGTAATCGTTTTTGAATAATAACTAAGTTTTTGAAAATGACTTCTTCGGGATCTGGTTTCTACAAGCGGGGCTCTCCAACATACGATAATAGATCGAAACGATCGTTATAATAAAGGTTAGAACCTAATGCGGTTAAAACTTGAGCCAGTATTGAAATATTGTTTAGAAGCGTTGCATTTTCGGCCAGTTGGAATTCACTCAAAATGCCGACGTTTTGCACCTATGTGTGTCTCTTTTCATGTCCTGTCTCGTGTGTGTGCACTCATTTATTTCGAAACATAATGGCCATGTCTCCTAGCCATGTTGAATGCCGGAATAAAACACTCCGCAATAGATCTCTCACTGCGTGTGCATACAATGTTCATGTCCTAATGTATTTTATATTTTTTAAAGCTTCACTGCGAAAAACAAAGGTACAGAACTTGTGGAAACATGGTTTTATGGCAAATAAAATAATGAGTCGATTTCAAGCTTTTACTGCACTTGATTACAACCAATTTTGAATCCAGGTGATGAATGCGAATATATGTGCACGTTCTTTGCTGTCTCCGGTCAAGGGAGTTGATTTTTTATTTAAGTAGCAGACTTATCTGTATACTGACCTGTATACAACGGTGTTAAGGGCAATTGGCACGTGAATGTTGTCACCTCTGTTCTGTAGAGCACCGTCTATCTAGTTAGCTGTCTATCTAGTTCTGAACAAGGCAACCAGGGATCGTACTTCGACGGAGGTCAGAATTTACGCCGATTAAATACACGAAACACGATTTTCCTTGTAAGCGCCTGTCACTTTTAAACACTTCAAGAGCGAGAGGCGTGTGCGGTAGCAAAGGGAAAGGCAATAGCCTATCGTCCCAGCAAAAAAAAAAAAAGAACACCACCTAGACTGAAGACATAGCTCCGCACCATGAGATGCCCTCACTGCTCATACTTTTCTTCTTATCCTTCCAGCTGCAATATCGCATAGAAAAAGAGAACCGTGAAGAGCTCTTGAGGACTGGATTCCCTCCCAGTGGTCAGAATGCTGCTCAAAAGGGTGCAGCCATGTTCAAGGCGTGCATTCGCTTGGGCTCCAGTCCCAACAACTCTCAGGTACGAGTATTTAACACATGAACTACTGCATTGCGCTGTCCCGAAGGGCTTCCAGCTTTCAGAAGAGGCTGAGAATTGTAGGAAAATAAAAGCGCTCCAGCTTCAGAATACCTAATTGCGTTACGGGATTCCAGGCATCGCTCAACTTAACTTGCTTTGCCACCATGAGACGAAAGACAAGATAGGGACGGCAATATTTTTTGCTAAAAAAAAAGGCAGCACACTGCCTGGCGAAGATTCGTGAACGTCTTCATCTGCGCAGTGCAGCGCCAGGTAATACGTCTAGGTTCCTTCCTTTTCACTTCATTGCATTTTCGTTTACGGCGTGACTCATACGCGCATACATGCGTGCGGACACCGTGGCTGATAACTCGACGACGTCAAAGGGGGGTAATCGTGCGGTGAAACGTAGATCTCGCGCAATTTGTCTATTTGTTTCGACAAGCGCGGCACTAAACAATGGAAAGCGAAGGCTCATTCTTCTTGACTGGAGCTATCAATTAATTAAAAATTGCGCTTTTGTCCATCAAATAGGCGTACATTTTTAAAACTGTGAACTGGTTTTGAATATATGTTAGGCGACGCGTTTTGCCTTCGCTGCCTCTTAGGAGTACGAGATGTCATCGCAATATCGTCGGAACGGAATATTGTCACGTAACAGTGAAGGCAGTCCGGCCTGCAGGAAGAGAGCGAAAATGGTTCGGAAACGAAACTCCTTATTAGGCGGACTTGTGCGCGCACTCAAAGAACTGAATGACTCGGCGTAGCAACAAGCGTGCTCGGCGGTCGTCGAGCAGTATGGCCGCTGCTCTCGGCCGTGCTCAATTTAAGGCTGATAGCGAACTTTCGAGATAAAGCTTGCAAAGTAACTACAACATTCTGTACCAACGTAAAATCGGCTCCACCTGGATGCGATCAATCGAGATAAATCTGGTCGCGTCTTGCATCACAAACAAAGAGGTAATGTGCTATGCCGGCAGCTTTGAAGAATGAACAAACACTTCAAAGATTCACGACAATAGTATATCAAGATATCACAACTCACTCCATATCCGCAGTATTCCTTATACAAGAAAACGCTACTAAAGTTCAAACGCCGTAGGCCGCAAGGCTTAGCTTCGTTATCTAGGAGCCTCCCTTAACTACTGTCAACGTTCATCAGGCAGCTTTATTAGCTGTAGTGTTCAGCGCCTGGCCGGAATTATTCTGGTCGCAATAAAAAGCTTTGTAGCCTACCTAACTGTCGGGGGCAGATGTAAGCCTGAAAAGCGTTGCACGAAATGTTCTGGACTGGAAAAGTCCGCGCCCGGGTAGTGTCCAGGTTTTTTTTAATGCGATATTTCTAGAGGTCCTGTGTACTAGAAAAGCCAAAATTTGTCCATCCGTGTTTAAAAAAAGGCAGGTAACCCACCGGACACGTGGGGCTGGTAACGACCTACCCACCGAGTTGCCGATGGCAGGTGGCGATGAAATTGTATGAAGTAAATTGACCTAGTTTCAGCGTGCCACCGTAACATCGCGCATCAGCTCAATAGTCGAGACGCAGACAGCGTGTCGAAGAACTGGATGCACAAAACTGATCCTTTCGGGATGTCGGAACGAGCTGCCTGGGTCTCACAAGCCGCACCGGTGGCTTAACCGCTGCACAACTGCGCCTGTAGTGGTGTGAGGACTGCCCGCACTATAAGAATCTATGAAAAATGAGTATATGCGCGGGAGATGTCTCTAATGCGCTCTCTTGTACACTTAAGGATAGGCTTGACGTTGTGCAAGATTTTGCTGCTAAGCATGCGCCTCCTTGACACTCATGTGCTCTACGAGCTAGACCGCGTGAATGATCTTGGCTCCACTCAAAAGTTCTTTGCACTCTAAAAGGTGTAATAAACGTGTCCTAGGGCTAACACTCTGTAGGTTTTTCATAAAAACATTTATGGTGTACATGAAAAATGTTAGAGAGCTCAAGAAGATACTAACTCCACAAAAATGTTCGTGACACCCTTAACGACGGGTTGGTGAAGACGATCAAACGGCGTTCGCCATGAGACAAGGGAGTTACACCTTTAAGGGTGTAAAAACTTTCACAGTGTGCTTCAGGAGCCTCCGCCCTGGGCATCCTTCTTTAGCTGCACTATGCGCGCTGTCTCCTTCGCCTCTATATTGCGGGGGCATGCTCATAGTCTCTCGCTGTGGCATAGTGAGGTGGCATAGTGCTCCTCCATTCTTCGGTTGCCTGAAGAAACATTCAGGACGCGAAACGAGCGGATGAACAACGATCGGAAGACGATGATTTGAAGCACAACGCGAAAGCTTGCCACTCACAACACTTAACGCAGCAGGCTGTCTAGAGCAATGCGAAACGAGGCTGGCTCGTTTTCACAGCCGCTGCTTCAAATCTCTCTGGGTGTTGCAATTTGCCAAAGCTTTTCCGGGTAGATATCATTCAAGCGAAAAGCTTCGCACTTATACGAATAATTTCTGCTGTATGTATCGCCTCGTATTGTTGGACCGCGATTTCTAGATATTGGTCACCTCAGGTTGCATAGAGTGGGAGTTAGTATTACAATTTTATTGAGAATAAGTCTTACATTTTGCATGTGCGGGGTAGGACGAACGTATACAAAACCTTAAAGATGGCCACAACGATTATAATCACATATCTCCCTCCCTTTTGTCTCAAACATTTACTTGATATTGCCGGGATAAGAAAATTTGGACATTTGGCCAAAAGAAAAGAAGGGCCATTAAGGGCGTACATAAGAAGACTTGATATCAAAACCAAATAGTGTAGCAGTTGTGCCTGCTGAACATTTTCCCGTGCAGTTCTGTGCAAGACTTTTGTTAACGGCATGGTGCTAACTAGGAACACATACTAACTAGGAACACATCGAAGTCTGGCATCCGGATGGCACGGTGGGCGCTTGGCCGCCAAGAAGAGCTATTCCTTTCTTTTTTTTAAGTTTCCAACTTTCTGTTCGCCGTCGCAAGCGCAACTCAAGCAATCACTTCTCACGTTTCCCTCTGTGCTTTTCGCATTTTCAAAAACAAGCTTTGCTCTGCTTTGGCTGACTACATAAGCCGTGCTCCTTCCGGTCGACATATTATTTTCATTGGGCACACGGCAAAAGTAGCGAAAATCGCAACTAGCATTGAATGCTTCCTGTAGCAGGAAGAAGCTTCCTTTTTCGGGTGCACAGGTGCAGGCTGAGCCTACTCGCTTTATACCTGACGCATTAGAGAAATACAGAGGCATGGATTCAAGACTACTTGCTCTTACGTGGTTTTCTTGCTAACTCATGCGCAGGTAGAATCCCTCAAGCCGTTCTTTCGTGCCCTGGACTTAGACATCTCGAACATGCCTTTCGACCCGGACTTCGACGTTGTGGACCGGATGGTGCAGCTGACCTTGGTGTATGGACTGCCAGCAATAATGTATCTCAACTACTTCAACGGCTCAGAATTTTTTCTGGTGGTGCGTAAGCTTCCAGTCTTTTACGAAAGCTGTTTTAACTTTTTTTTAAAGCGAAATTTATTGCCCCAGGGCATCAATGATGGGTGAAGGTGTGATGAATGATGTAGTAGAGATGAAATGAATGGAAAAAGATTAGCTGATTTGATGAAGTCCAGTAGAGAACGATGGTACGGTCCCTGCGTCCAGGCAATGTATGAAGCAGGGTTGCTTCGTGAAAGACCTGCTACCCTGCTTCATGCATTGCCTGGACGCAGGGACCGTACCATCGTTCTCTACTGGACTTCATGAAATCAGCTAACCTTTTTCCATTCATTTATTCTCTACTACATCATTTAACTTTGTTTTAACCTTGGCCTCTGTGAACAGGCTCCACGTGCAGAAATCCGCGCTCCTGATTTGTTCCAAAGTCCCAAGTTGACTGAATGTAACGGTACACGCGGACATTAGGTAGACTCGGCCCGGTTGCTTGTTTGAAATGGCGAATAAGATTAAAATTTATTCAGCGGTTCGACGCACGTTCATCTCGTCAGGCATTAGTTGAAAAAAACTGTTACTCACCAGGTCAAAATCAAAGTTACGTTGCGGAATCTGTACTGGCTGCTTGTTTACTGGATGAATGACGACTAGAGCAAACTACTTGTCAAGTTGTGCTCTTTCCAGCGTTTTGCCAGCTGATGCCATGACCGTTCTCGTGCCCTTGCTAGCAAATTGTACTGGAAGCCAGTATCTAGCATCGAAGATCGCGTTTATGGACCTTGATTCTTCTCTTGAATTTTCCTCTTTCGCTGATGTAGACTGGGCGCAGTTTTTTTCTATCGAACTGGAGCCAATACTGCAACCAAGACTGCGACAACACAGCAATTTTCTTCAAAAAGCGTAACTTGATTGCGTGTCTTGAACTCGAGTTATCATTCATTCATACGACGTCTGATGCAATTAACCCGACGCAAGAGCGATACCACCCATCTGCATGCAAATATTACGCCATAGACTGCGTATTTAAATTTTGACTGCTTGTCCTATTAGCCACATTGTAAACAAGGCATCCACACGGGTTCCGAACGTCATTACTGCTTTGGTTTGGGCTGTGACTGTTATGCCTTTTCTGGAAGTTGAAAACTTATGTTTTCACCCGTAACCTACTGGTATATTGGACGAATCCACATACAGCGTAAGGATGCTCCAGGTATATATTATTCCTCAAAATGGCTTCGCATGTCCAAACGGAGTCGCTTTCTTTCAAGCAAACTCTTCGTAATTTCTGCGTTGCCGTGTGCGTTCATTGCAGTGTGTGCATTGCAATTTTGCTTTTTTTATTCTTTACATCACGAGGAACGAGTGATAGGTATCCACACTTAATGAGCGCGTTTAGTGATTCAACCATTCCTAAGCCTAACAAGAGGAGCATACGTTTTGTTAAGGTAGCAGCGAGGGTACGCAGCTACACTCTTCTTCGAAAGTTCTGCTGATCGTTGGCACTGATGCGTTGGAGAATGCAACGAAGAGGTTTATGTTGTCACATTCGTGAATAGCATTATAAAACTATGCTAAAGAACGACAGCTATAATGAGGTCGATATTGCTTGTTCTCGGGCTCTTTAATGAACCTCAGAATGCTGAATCCTTGAGGCGTTCGAGTACTCCAGGGCACCTATGAAACGCAGCAATGAGTTTAGTCGGTTCCGGCATAAGTAGAAGGCGGAGAAGGCGGCGCCTGCTTAATGTACTATCGCGTTTCTTGCACGCAATATTTGTTACGTTGAAAATTCGAGGTACCAGAGAAGCGTCAATCTCGATCGTTTTGTATGTACAGCTTGAAGGCGGTCATCAGAAAAAAAATGGCTGTGGCTTACCTCTGGTTAACCCTAGTTGAATTGCGAAAGCTTCGTTTCCTCAAGGCGGAAATTTGGGCGAGTTGGTAAGTGTTCATTTTCGCTCTCAGCGCAACACAAACGGGACACAATACGAAGGACTATCACAAACTATCACAAAAAAAAACTTCGTTTCCTCGGCACGTCGTCTACGCAGCGTCTCATTCCGACGCTCTCGAGAACTCAAACCGGTCTCTTCCGCAGTTGAAGAGTCACTCCGGGACGTGACACGACTTCTTCTAGCCGCACCTTCGTTACGACGCTTTTCGAGTCGTGCAGCGCGTTCTTCTGCCGTCTCTTGAGCGCGTTGTCTCTTCCTCGCTTCGTGCTGTCGTTGTTGCCTCTCTCTCGCGCTCTCCATAACGTCTAGGATCCACTGAGGCGAAGCACATATACAGTATTGTGCATTTTTATCGCTGACACTTTAAAAAATTTCCCCGCCTCAACCGCTGGCTCGTTTGCGGTAAAACTGCACACAGAGATTGCGTATTATGGTAACTTTTGTATCGTAGGAAGTTTGACAATGGTACTTACTGAGTTGAGCCGTGCATGATGCGAAAACATAATCGTCTACGTAGAGATCGGCAACCAAAACCCGCCGACGACGCTTTTTCGCTGAAGGGCGGCAGTGGCGCCATCTGTTTGCGGTAGCGCAAAGCGTCAGGACAAGGCCGTCGAGGAGAGCGTTGCAAGGAGCGCGGGCCGTTTGATTATGCCGTTCCTGTCGTTTCGTCTGCTTCTACTGAAGCGCTTACAACATTTTCGACTAATTAAGCGGAAAAATATCAGAACAAATGATTTAACGAGGCTTTACCTTTTAAAGAATATTGTTTGCAATGCTCGCCTCGGCGGCCTTGTCGGGACGGTTTCCACTGCCCAAAACAGATGGTGCCACTGCCGGTTCTCAGCGAAAAAGCGTCGTCTGCGGGTTTTGGCTCGCCGACCTCTCGTAGACGCTTACGTTTTCGCATCATGTGCGCCTGAACTAAGTAAGTACCATTGTCAAACTTGCTACGATACAAAAGTTACCATAATACGCAAGCTCTGTGTGCAGTTTCACCGCAAACGAGCCAGCGGTTGAGGCGGGGAAATTTTTGAAAGTGTCAGCGATAAAAACGCTCAATACTGTATATACCCCCTCCCCGCGAAGCGACACCTCCTCTCCCTCTACCCCAGTGGAGCACATCTGGTGGAGCGAGCGGCGACGGCAGCGGCGTCGACAGCAGCTCCATCTGTTGGAGCGCGGCTGCGGTGTTGCTAGGCAACTGCGGCTCAAGGTCGTTCATGGGACACGCCTTACGGCTGAAGTGCGACCACGCGACGAGCCGAGCTGGCTGCCTGGCTGGCGCAACAAAAAGCACTGCTTGGATAGCAAAGACGATTAAGAGCAAAAAAGGAAAATTTGCAGCATGGATGCTTGTTACACCATTTCCATTTCCTTAGCCCCAGTAGGAAAAGCGTCCTGATTATCGACCACGAGCGAAACGCCGCTTGCGTGACGGAAAGAAGCCCAGCAGCGTAAACATTTTGTTTTCAATGAAAGATGCTGGGTTTTGACTCACTCTGATCGTGAACAAACGGCATAGCCTACACTGTTTGGTCGTTCATGTTCCAGGCACCTCATTTATTGCGCACTTAACGCATGCGACGCTGCAAACCATTAAATGGGAAGAAAACGTGAAAACTACAATGAATCGGTGTCTCATGCCCCGGATGCACACACAGGATTAATGGTACTCCTTGGTTAGGTGCGAAGTAGCAGTCGGAACCGGCTAGAGACTAACAAACCAAGTTCCTGCTCACTGTTGTACTTTACTGTAAACTTATCGCACGAGCAAACGGTTCCTGTTGTGGTTTCATCAAGACAGGGACGTTATTGGGAGACCTGAAGTCCGTTGACTACCCAGCTGACAAGTAGCACCTTCATTGATTTGTACGGTGTGGTACGGAGGGTTCTAACGTCCCGGAGGTGCACACGGGACGTCAGGAACGCCGTAGTCAAGTGCTCCGGAGTTCGATCATCCAGGATTCATCATTGTCCACTGGCATGCCACAATATCCGGCATTTTTCGCAAGCACCGCTACCAAATCGCGGCCGCTTGGGCCGAGTGTCGACCACACAAACATGGCGCCGTGGCGCCGTGGTGCGTGCCTTCAGCTACTGACCACCAGAAATTGGCCGTGGTTGTATCTCCAATTTGTTTAATGCTTGACAACTGTTTGGATTCAGAAGCTGTGCGCACTATGAAACGAATGAGATCAGGCATAAGTGCTGAGAACTATGAAACGAGTGAGATCAGGCATAAGTGCTGAGAGTTGGTTGTGTCCGATCCCGCTCAATACGCCACGGCCCAGACAAAAAAAAATTTCAGGGAGGTGCAAAATCATGTATACCATTTCGGCTCGAAGGCAGTTTATTTCCTATTTTGATCACAACCGTCTTTAACTACAACATATATCTGCGAGTTACATTACGGCAGCCGCTTCGCCTCTTCAGCATGGTCGCACTTTAGCCGTGGTTCCACCTCGTCCGTGGTCGCAGCGCTCGGCGTCATCTGGCGCCGTCCCTCCACCGTTGCACTCGCCGTGGATATATCGTGGAGCAGACGCCGCTCGCCTCGCCAGTTGTGCGCATGCGTAGTAGAGGGAGAGGGTCCCTCGTAGTGTGTATACACATACGGTTCGGCGGAGCGGTAGGCGAGCCGCAGCGTTTGTTCGGCGTCGCGTCAGCGTCTCGTCTACCGGCGTCGTCGCTCGGAGCACGCAGGAGGGCATACGAACTGGCGTCTTCAGATGGGCGTGGAGACACATCGTCGGCAAAGCCTCTCAATTATTCCCTGTCCGTAGATAATCGTCCCATTCAGCGGCGACGGGAACCTTAGGCGGGTGCAAGGGGGACAATAGCAAGAGCACAGAAGGGACGCTGCTGCCTTCGCAGAAACGGGCCGCGGCTTTGGGCCAACCAATCCCCACCTACAAGGTATTTCCGGCGCCGACGCCGAGATCTGGCATCGCCAAATATCTGCGTCTCCCTGCGTCGCCTCGCTCCAAGCGCCGAAATTTCGCCTCTGGCGACGCCAGCAGCCGACACGCTGACGCAACACCGAAGAAACGCTGCCTTGTGCATCCGCCGTTATGGAGTACGATGAGTAGGCTAGGATGAAAGAAGCCAGACTTCGGCGTCGGAACGAAACAAGGACAAGACGGCGCATCGAAGAGACCGAAGAAGAGCGTGTCAAACGTCTCGATAAGCGTCGTGATGACGACGCAGCTAGAAGAGCTCGCTTAGCCTCCGACAGTGAATCCGCGACGGTAGAAGAAGACGCGCCGAGTTTGGCGTCTCTGAAGGAAGCTAGACTTCAGCGTTGGAACGAAACCAGCATAGACAAAGATTAGCCAAGTAAATCATCAGTAGCATTACATCGCTTAACCACAGCTAAACCTAAACGTAGTCATTGCCTGTAGCTCTCGCTACCTACCAGGTTTAACCATAGCTAAACCACAGCCAATTTTTTTATATATATTTACAGATCTTCATTTCAAGAAATTCGCAGTGGCTTAGCTCGGCTATGCCAGGATATACGTAGCGAAATGTAAGGCATAGCTTGGTTAGTCTTGGTTAATCTTGATTGCAAGTCCAGGTTAGCCTGGTTGTCTGGCTAGTTCGTCACGTGGTTCGTCACGCGGTTGGCCACATGACCAGTCACGTCGTTCGTCACGTGCTGCGGTGCGACCACGGTGGGAATACGAGCACGGCGAAACTGCGAGTTCCTGGCCAATGCAGCTTTCTCTACAAAACCGTTAGAGATACATGACTGCGGTCCGTGCATGTGGAATGTGCTGCAAGGCAGGCATTATGCATATCACAAAGCCCACTTAATGACTATTAAGTATCTACAGTCAACTAATTATATTTAAACTTTTGATTGCAGGGCGCATGAATACATTGCGAAACTTGAGGCCATGAAAATTGAAGACGAGAGGAGTTTTAAATTTTCTGTGTCGGCACTGTGGCCGTAAATATCGAGCGTAAATATAAGCTTTCGAGAGCTCGTATAGTTGGCTTTTCTTTGTTGCACATTTTAAATTAGCGTTTCTGCGCTTGGTATTGTCGGTGAAATCACGCTAACTGCTTCTACATCATAAATTTCACGAGCTGCATGTTTATTTGCCGCTTTAGAAGTACAAAGTACAAGCGATGCCATTTCGTCAATACGGAACGCGGAAATGCGACTAAATACGCTATCAAAGGCACATTTTTCACCTTCGATATTTCGAACCCCACAGCAGGTACAGAAAATTTGAAACTAGGCTGGTCTTCTATGTTGTCAGTCCCGAATTTCATTGTATAACTTTGCGTCTTTCAAGAAAAAAAATTAAAAACTTTATCAGTCAAATTTATTAAATTATTTCCACATTACTTGAGCTCTATCACGTGCATAATGACCCCCTTGCTGTAAATTTACCTACACAGACTAGACCACCGTATCTATAACAATCTTAAAAATAAAAATTTGTGAAGATTACAAAGACAAACCAGATGTATGTGATTATTTGAAAGAAATACATACGAATATAGCATGAATCAATACACCATTTAAAATAAATACGTCTTAAGTCTCGAAAAGAAAACGAATATGGCTAGGTCTATTTTCTAGATCGTGTCCCGTCAGCGTATGCTTGTGGCTACATAGTTCATTCAATGAAATGTGAGTTCCAATCCGATTGTGGCATTCGCATTTTGACTGAGACATTAGGCAAAAAATTTCACGTATTGACGTTTCATTAAGGTAACGCGGATTTATTCCTACAGTCTTTCCCGTTGATAATCACTAGTTTGACGCGTGCAAATAAGCCGAAACATCACCAAGTTTGAAAACAAAAATTTACCTTGATAACCAAAGTTTTAGAAGACAAAAGCGAGCCTTTTCCTGCCATGAGAAATGTTTCCTATTGGTTGGTTTAGTGCAATGCAGGCTAACATTATTTAAACACTTTAACAGGTTTAGTAGACTAACACTGGTTAACAATAACTCGTAACAGTGGATCAATTTCCAGTAAAGAAAATAAACTCATGGTCGATTCTTTTTTGCCTTTAACACGGGTCCATTACTAAAACTTAGTGGAATGGCTGAGGCAACTCAACACCGCTTCATGATAGGTACTCGATACTCTGCACATATATGTAGCAACATATTGTACCCTGCTGCTCACAGCACCACAATTTTTCGCACGTTTTCCTCGCGATGTGCGTCATTTTGCGCCGCTATAGAGCGCTCCTGCTTCAGCTTGAGAAAACTCTTAACACGCTAGAGTGGCTAGGATTTGTCTTATCATCATTTCAATGTGCGTCTTGCATGTCACAACACAGCGACTTTCTGACGCTTTTCCTGAACGACGCAAATAGAACATCTAAAAGAACAGTATGGTAGTCCACATTATACAATGTGTTCACCAAAGACTTTACATAGGCTTTAAAAATATACTTTTTTGTGTTAGCAGAGCGCTTTTCCGACAGAACAAGGTCAGGGGTGTAGTACACCAGAATACAGTTATGAAGTTCTTAAGCAGGCTGGTTAACTAATATTGAATAGTTAACTTTTTACTGTTACTGTTAGGCTCCGTAATTATTGAGCGGCGTGCGGCATACCGTCAGAAATGTCCATATTTTTTTATAATTTAAAAAACACGGTCACCCTCGGCTCTCTGACCCCATAAATATAGACTGTTTCCAATGAGTTTCGTGCGCTGGAGAGGTTGCTTTGCCTGCAAGCTTCTCGAAAGCTCGTGTATTTTGGCACGATGTGGCCAAATTTTCTTGGTCCACACCGCCGAGGGTAACCGCGTTTTCGAAACTCTAACAATTCAGATGTACTACAGCGCTGACAATGATAACCCAAAAAAAATGCTCTTCTAAATCAAAAAGCCTATTTTTAAAAATTGTTTAGTCTTACAAGAAACGCCCTGTATAATGTTTGAGGTGGTCGCTCTGTCGTCGATGTGACTAAAATAGTGTGGCGTCATAGTCGTCTTGTAGGCCTGTGAGGCGAAACGACGTTTTTAACCGTGGCGCGTGGGAAAGATATGGACACTGGTGCCGTACTTCAATGAGTCAATGAACCAAATCAATAAAATCTATGAATCTTTAAAGCAATCAATGAATCAAATCAGTTTTATTCACGCGGTTAGTAAAAAATACATGCGAATCATTTGGGCCCTTAGCCTTCTCTGTAAGACTTGGGCCCAAGCAAAAAATGCTGAAATAATTGTAGCGAGACAACTCAGTATTATACACCAGATTCATGTACAACAGTTATGCATAGTTATGTAAAAAGGAAAGCGATATACTCAACAAATTATACAATAGCGTCGAGAACAAAAAAAAATGATATGCATTCAACAAAAACACTGTCTAATAATGGAGTCGATTATTGATTACTTCGGAAATTTGAATATTCCGGCGATTGAATACGAAACTATAATTAAATTAGCAGGCGGTTGATTCCAAATTATAGCAGTGGCACAGGCAATAGTTCTTTTACCCCACACATTGTTAACAACTGGATGGTTAAAACAACAATTAAAATAAGTTGGACGATATCGGTAAATGAAGACAGATGGTGACAGTAGCACGGTATAGTTTAGTATGTTTGTAGCCGCTCAAGCAAGTTTGAAATCCCGCGTAGCAAAGAAGGGTATAATGCCTAAGTCACAAAAAACGAAGCGGATCTCTCCGTGTGTTTACTATCTGTTTTTATACGAAGGGCTCTTTTTTCGTTACACGACCATTTGGTTTAAGTGCTTGTTATACGTAAGTCCGCAATACTCTAGACGTTAAGTCATATTGTTTAGAAAAAGGCAATGATACAAAAATTTCAATGTGCAAAGCGAAAATAACTTTCTAGCTTTCATCAGGAGAAAGCAAGCCCGTCTCGATTTACGGCTTACACAAATTATGTGAGGAATGGAATTTAAAGCTCAATCTTGAGTTACACCAGAATATACCTGTTGACCGAAGCGTTCGAGGGGGTTTGTTTCTCTTCCTAACTCAGTTAAGCTGTTTGAGTTTCTATATGAACTGGAGAAAACAATGTATTTAGTCTTTGAGGTGTGTAGTGTTAATTTATTTTGTCCAAACCACTGGCAAATCAGAGAAAATCACTCATAGCGTGCATTTAGATTATATTAAGTTCCTGACTAGAGAAGAGAATGGCTCCATAATCCGCATACATAATAGTCTGCAGAAAACATTACGCATAGGAGTGTCCACCCTTGTATCTCGAGCTGCGTAATTCCACCTATGTGAAACACCTTGGGTATCTACATTGTCGACACTAAGCAGCTCCGTGACGTACTGTGTAACGATTGTAGATAATTCTTGTTTTGAAGTCGTTGTTAGAGTTACGATGATGCCCTCAGAGCGTGTCCTCTGAAGAGCTCCTGTTGGAACAGAGAGAAAAACCGTTCGTTGAAAAGCACAGAGTTTAGCCAGCAGGAAAATTTAGGATTGCACTTAAGTCTGCTCATGAGCGAAAATGTGAAATCCTTTCCCTGTCCTCTCTTTCTCGCTCCATTTTTCATCTTTCTCCTTTATTTTCGATATTTTTATTTTTGTCTTTTATTCTTATTTTTGTTCCCTGTATTTTTTGTTGTGTTTTTCGTTTCCTTTCATTATTTTTATTTTATTTTCTTGTTCGTTTATTTTTCTGTTTTTTTTTGTTTCAAATTCATTTTAATTTCCTTTCGCCTGATTGACAAGTGAAGCAGGCATTTCTACACGTTTCCTACGGACAGGTCTTGCGCGCACACATCGAGACAAGAAAGGCTTTCGCCTTAAAATTCACTCACATGCTGCTGTGCGTAGGGAAGTGAATTGGGGGTAGAAACACAGAAGGAAAAGGCGCGAGGAATGAAATAAAGAAATGAAATGTAAAAATCTACTGATAAAAATTTAAAAAAAATGTGCATTGAATTTTGGCAGGGGTATATGAACGAGCCGCTATGAATATTAATTGGGGAAATGCAAGAGTCCATAGTGGTGAGATCTACGGAGTTAAATATTTGAGCTTGTCGACGCAGTAGACCAACATCGTCTAAATGGGCAAAGAAAACGTTCATTGCATGTATCTGATGTGGCTCCATACAGTGTTCATAGTGCGCACGTTCTAAGCAATATTCCTGGCATTCAAACAGAATATACCGCACCGTTTCTATAAAGCCGCAGTTGTCGCACTGCGGTCTGCCTACCTGTCCTTAACGGTACAGCCGGCTGTTTGCGAATGCGGCGCTCAGATTGGGACGATGTTTTCCGGATGGCGTACAAGAGTGGGTGGTAGTCAGTCTATATTTGAGACGTTGATCGATTGAGTGGAGAAATCGGTGACAATGTGAAGGCGAGGTCCAGAGCCGATTCTTTTCTTCTTGGGCAGATACTCTGGCCAATTGGAAGGCATCTGATTTTGTGAAGAAAATCCTGGTGTACTTTTGATGCTGTACACTCCTGCAATGTGCTTGATCTGTATGTTTTTTCGTTGCCTAGAATACCACAGCCATCTAACTTAGAGCAACGCGGACGCCTGCAGCTAAATGTTTTTCTTCCTGCTATATCCCAGATGCGCTTCTTCCCACTGGACGAAACGTGGATTATAAACAATTACAACGCTTTTAGGGACTATCAGCTCCAAGCGGAGTTCTATGCGAGCCTGATCAATCTCTACGACCCGAACCTCGACTCCGCTACACTGAGCACGCATATTGTGGAAGCCGAAAGAGACGGTGAGTATTTCCGTAATAGCCAGTAACAAGCTGCCTCATCCCATCACTTCCCTCAGAGCGAGATAGACCGCCTTCCAGCCAATGGCGTCGGCCTATTCTCATGACACTGCTATAGTGTGACAAAGCCTCTAATGGTAGATGAAAGAGGATAATCCCTTCTCTTTGTGGTCCGCAATAGACCCATCTCCCATTGTGGCATCGCTCCTTGCATTGTCAAGCTAGCGGGTTTATGAGAATAGGGCCTACGCCATTGGCTGGAAGGGGATCTTTTGACAGAAAAAAAGTGGCTGCATTCTTGAGTTGTACCCGACTATAACGCTAGAGAATTTGTGGAGACACTAAATCATCGCCTTAAGGGCATGGCGCAGAAGTTACTGCGTTAATGCCCTTATGTGCAGAATTGGTCATTCACTGCTTAACATTCATATATCCCTGGGAGTCGTCCTACCGACGATGAAACGGACGACGGCGGATTATATCTACACCGGGAACCCTAACGCAGTCACTTTATTATTTTTACCTACACCATGAAATTCGTGTGACGAACGTATGCTTCGAGCCACGTCTAAAATACCGCATTATCAGCATCCGCGTGAATAGGAAATAACGCGCAAACGCTAATATAGTTTGATTTTCGATGATCACAACTCCCATCACGTTTAATGGGGCTCAAAGGCAACTGGAACATCTGGCCAGCGACGAAAAAAAAAATCAATGCAAGGCAATGAGCAGACGTTCTCAGCGACACTATACACTTAACTCAAGCCGGTACTCGCTTAGAACGCTTTGTCATGTTCAGTTCGGATAGTGCCGCCTTTAGGAGACAATATTGCGCGACAGCGTTAAGCTCCTTTTCAGCGAAGAAGCCGACGTATTTGTTGGCGTTTGCATGTCCAGAATATCCCGATTACTCGAGAGCGTCGTACCCAAGCACGGTGAGCTGCGGAATTAAAATATACAAAACTTCAGTTAAATTTTTATTAGAAGGTTGTAGCATGCCTGAATGCCATTATGACAGGTAAGAATGAAAAGTAAACTAAATATTCTCAAATCAAAATTGTGCTAATTAGTTCGCAATTGAGCCCATCATACGCGCAATTCCCCTGCCCTCCAGGTACGTTTGTACAACCTGATTAAAGGAGACCCTTTGTTTCTTGTGGTATGTGGCGTGGTCTAGAATGCGTTCCGGTGAATGCCAATGAGTGCGTGTAATTAGAAAGCGTTGTACCACATAAGGTTGAGGTTAACTGTGCGCGTTATTTGAATTAAATTGGGCGAAAATTTGTTAGGAAACTATGTTGATTTTTATACTAAGATAGGAATCAGAAGGCCCAGTGTCACCGCGTGCCCACCGGTGATACTACGGGTGTAAGCTTTCTCCGAGCGTAGTTCTCTGCGGCTTCTGTGGCGTCAGATGCTTCGTAAATGGATCTTTCACCCGGCGTTGTGTACATGAAAATACCGTGTCCCATAGCGCACATTGGCCGAAGCTGCCCACGCTTCGTAAAATTATACCACAGTCATCATTATTCTCATCATCATCAACATCATAAAGAATGAGGAGGGAAATGAGTGCCACTTTTTCGGCACAAGATTATTTCTGATGAAGATCGGTGCTTAGGGCAACGCGGAAACGCTGTTCGATCCAAATGCAGGAAACAACGGTGGAGAACGGCTCAATTGATTGCTGCGCGTAAATTGTTTACGGTTGCCCTCTAGCTTTCTCAGCTACCACAGTAGCTATCAGTGCTGTATATAAAGAGACTCATGCGCCCTGTCTTGTCAAGTGAGCCAAGAAAAAGATTGGAGATAAAAGGGGTACGACGACCAGCACTGAGCCTTATACGTTGCCGTGCTCCCTCCGTGAGGCCATCCGCGCTGTCCTTGCTGCACTGTTCGATAAATTAGTGACGTCAGCGGCGTCTATGTTGTATGCCGAAGGTTAGGGGGAAAAGATGGTCGTTCTATTTCGCGTATCTCACCGTGTCCGTTGCCTTCGCGCTGAAAGAAACAAAAACGCTGCCTTTGGTGAGGTTTCAGTGCGCTAGCAATAACGATTCTAATCTCTAAAACCCGTTGTCTGTTTGTCTGAAGCCAGCTCGACGAGCAGAAACAAAAACTGACAATACCGCAATTGCGCCGCACCTGGGTTTCGGACCCGCGGCAGCGTGAACAGATCGCCTTCGCTGGCCACTTCACGAACGCAATGCCGCAAACCGATGACTCCTCGTGTTTAGCTGCCAGTCTCTCTCGCGCTGTGCACTGCATGTCGTCGTCTCCATCCGTGCGCAACGGAGCCACAAAGCACCGCTATCGCAGGGTCCTCTTAAGGTGCGTTAGGCCGTTCTAATATTTTATAGGGCGCTAGCAGTGAAGTGCCCAGTCGCAGATTTCCTTTGCCTGAAGCGTGACCTTGAAACCGAGAACTGGTTAGGGGGCTCGGCTACTGATCCGGAGTTCCCGGGTTCGAACCCGACCGCGGCGGCTGCGTTTTTATGGAGGAAAAACGCTAAGGCGCCCGTGTGCTGTGCGATGTCAGTGCACGTTAAAGATCCCCAGGTGGTGGAAATTATTCCGGAGCCCTCCACTACGGCACCTCTCTCTTCCTTTCTTCTTTCACTTCCTCGTTTATCCCTTCCCCTACGGCGCTGTTCAGGTGTCCAACGATATATGAGACAGATACTGCGCCATTTCCTTTCCACTTAAAAACCAATTATTAAAACCAACCAACAATCCGCTGTCGTGGATAATTGATTGTGGCACTCGACTGCTGACCCGAATGACGGGGGTTTGATCCCGGTGGGCCGGTCGCATTTCGATGGAGGAAAAATTCTGGAGGACCGTGCAATGTGCACATTAAAGAACCCAGGTGGTCTAAGTTTTCCGGAGCCCTCTACTACGGCGTCCCTCATAACCTGAGTCACTTTGGGACGTTAAGCCCCCATAAGCCTTACCAAACCGTGCCTCGAACCGAAAGCGAACTAAAATACGACGTGCTGGCGCATGTTATTCGCATTTGGCCAAGTAAGCTAAATCAGCTGTTATATTTTCTCTCAGCGGCTCTGCACCGCCAAAGTGCGACACGCTATACCGGAGGAGCCCGATAAAATTGGTGGCTCAGAGCTTTGGTTGGGTGACCTGTCCCGCATTCCAACCTCAACTTCATTTTTTTTCCCAGTTCTATAAGTTAGGGTCATGAAATTACCACGGATCGACCAATTTGGGAGCTAGTACTGTAGACAAGTTCAAGTGACACTAGCCTGTGTTGTAGGAACCATGTATGAGATTCGAGTACATCTACTAAATTGCATGCTTCTTTCTTTTGAGTTCATTAAGGAATTCATTTTGGTTTGATAAAGCTTGAAATTGTGTTCCTAACAACTTGTTTTTTTAACACGTTGTTTGAGCTGCTCAGGACGCCCAGCTTTTCTCATAGGTCAACCACCCCCCCTCTTAAAATTGGGAATGGAATGCGGAAATTAAATTGCAAACCCTCGCAACGACTATATTTGGCAAGTTTCTGCGCCATGGTGCTCATTCGTTTCTACAGACTGCAGTCATTAGTGAAAATGTTAAAGCTTTAAAAGCTCGGGGCAAAATTGAGCAATTTTCTGAAACGGTGTAACAACAAAGTGCCAAAAAATGATTTTTTTTTTGGAGTAAGTAAGAGAATATTTGGTTGTGGCATGGAGCATCAAAGAACGAGAATCAAACCTTGTGTTTAAGGACATAGCTCGGTCTTGCCCCTCTATTACTGCGTGGGGACTACCGCCTCTCATTCTGCGCCATCTTCGTACAATTCTCCAGTTTCTTAGTAGTAGACAGTTTTAGCTGTGCGTATGCAAGTGCTTGCGTGCGCAAAGCGCTACGGCGCTGAGTGCGTTACGCTGTACGCTCCGAAGTATAGTCAGAGTCGCTCAATACTTCTATTGAGGGACTCTGGTATAGTTTTAGTTGGCCGTGCCGTAGCGTCCCTCATGCGCATGCGTAAGAAGTAGCGCCATCTAGTGACAAGACGTCAAAGCACATCAACCCTTGGTTGATGAAAATTTCATCCGTGATTACTGATAACAATAGGGTGAGCCTTTTTTGTTACATAAAGAAAAAGTATGAAAACCAAAGAAAATGTAAGAACTGACTAAAAGCTACAAAACTGCTGCGCCAGGTGTCGTTACTACGAGGAAAACACACTGCATTTACTTAGGCCTAGGAGCTTGAAAATCGCCAAATTATCTGAAAAGCATGCAGGGGCTTGTTATCGCTTATACCGCTACGTGTGGGCAAGAGTAGGCGAAATAAAAACTAACCGCAAGCTATTGCGTCGGAGAATCCAGTAGCGACATGTATTTATTTCGAAGCGGGCGAGAAGGGCGCCGCCATCTTGTCAACGCTAACCACGCAAGCCACGCAAGCGCCGCAACGCAAAGCCCGCTGGCTAGCATACGTACGCAAGACGCAGGGCTTGCGCTTGCGTTGTGCGCATGCGCACTACCATCACCGCAAACTCCTTGCGTACGCTAAGCCGTTGCGTGCGCACTGCTAAAGCTCTATTATCACGGTTAGCGTCCCTGTACCGTAGGACGGCAGTGGACGAATGAAGCAGAGTACGCTCATGCGCACAGAGAGCTTGCTAGTTGCACCATCGTCTTCTCGGCTGTTCTGCTGACGTGACACAACCCCCGCTGTTCGTCTGCTCGCGCTAGCATCACACTAAAAGCATATTCTGCTTACGATGTAGACCGCATCAGACCACGTGAGCTTTTGTCATATTGCTTTCTTACTTTTCTTTTTTTCTAACACATAAAAGTACTTCTAAATAGAAATTTGCAGGTTGCAAATTGTGGTGTTTATCGTCCCGAAACAAGACATGGGCTATTTGGAATGCCGTGGTGGAGCGCCCATGATTTATTCTTACTCTCTAGAGCTTCTGTGCTACTATGTCCCTTTGTGTTTGTTGCGCTTTAAATGTTAACACTAAGTACCAGCCACCCGTTTCACGCAGAATGTTCGAAATGGTGTCCAGTGACTTGGCATGTTCCTGAGGATAAAATTACTAATTGAGATGAAGTCTAACGTATGTGTGGGATTCGCAACGACGACCTCTCCGTCCCAAGCCGTGCATTCCTAGGACGTTCAGACGGCCATTACGGCCGAACCGTTTGTCGCAGGGAGTTTCGGGTGGTGTCAAACGATTCGTCGTGTTCTGATGCACACGTTTATAAAATTTATTGAGTGATACATCCAGAAAACATACCGGATATAGTAAATACAATAGCTGTAAATCGCAATAGCAGTGCGAACCACTATAGTAGTGCAATAGTACAATAGTAGTGCAATAGTAGTGCAACTATTAGAGTAGTGCAAAGTAGTGCAATGGTAGGGCAATAGTAGTGTGCCTAAGACTGAGGTATGTTCGCGGAAACGTAACATCCGCGGATATTTGCGTTTGGTCTCCTCCCTGTTTTGCTGAGCACACCGAAGTAAACACTTGAAGCTCCCGTAGCTAACGCAACTATTAGAGTAGTGCAAAGTAGTGCAATGGTAGGGCAATAGTAGTGTGCCTAAGACTGAGGTATGTTCGCGGAAACGTAACATCCGCGGATATTTGGGTTTGGTCTCCTCCCTGTTTTGCTGAGCACACCGAAGTAAACACTTGAAGCTCCCGTAGCTAACGCTCTTAAGTAGAACACAGAGGCAGTGTTGGCGGAGTCACTTTTTTCCCAGACCAGCCTCTGACTCGTTTCCAGCTCGGCTGCTTTGCAAAAGTCTATTGCTTGTGAAAGGCTCATTTTTTTTCTCTCTGATAACTTGAGCTCTGAGCTTCTTATCCCTTGTTCCACACACTAGCTGGCCTCGAATGAGTGAGACTCTTCGCTTTTCAAAATTGCAAGCTTCTGTTTTTATCTGTACATACGGCAAAAATTGCCTGAACATTTCTCCTCTTGCTGGACTTGGGAACGAAAAACGTGCTTCTCAAACGTTTCGTTCCGCGGCCGTGTGCAGTAGTTTTCGAATTTCTGACGATGACTGCGTAGTCCTCCTGTTGCGTTGACGTGAGGCGAAATGTGTGAACACGTCGATTGCCTCTTGACCGGCGAAGTGCAGAAATACGGCAGCCATTTCCGCACTCGTAGGTTCCTTGCCTGTTGCCGGGAAATATAGGCCGATGAGCTGCTTGAATTTCTTCTAGTTCTCCGCTACGTTGCCCGACAGGCAGAAGGGTTTCCATGGTGCGTTGTTCCAGCGTTGCTGCCACGACGCACCATTCACACGTGTCGGCTTGGTCGGGTCTACGCCCAGCTCAGGCTGTACCGCACTTCTGGCGCCATTATTGGAATAACAATTCGGTGACATCGTGTCTGACACGGGAAAAACCACTTTATTGTGTTGTTTTTGCGACTGAAGGAAGGATGAAAAGGAAAGTGCACGGGCCTGCACACTAACTCGAGCTGAGCCACAATCGCTGCTACGTGCAGACAGAGGAGAGTGGAAAGACCTAAGAGAAAAGATTGAAAGAACAGGCGCGCGTCGCAACTACCGCGTCCGCCGAAGCGGCGACGCTGGCTAGAACAGATACCCTAGTGCCCCCCCCCCCTTCCCGCCTTTCTGAACGATTTTATAGCGTTGCGCTTCCATTTATACTCTATGGGTCTGAACAGTGTAGGCAGATGAACGCAGCGTAACTCGCTACATATCGACACATCCCTTATGATAATATTCCACGGCATATATTGCTGTAATTCCTTATTAAACTTTTCTATATAGTATATACACGTTTTATAGACTCCATTGCCTTTCTATGAACTTTTCTTTTTGTCTATTCTTAGTCTGTAGGATTTGTATTGATTATAGATTATTCTTTAGGATTTGTCTCTAGAGAATCTGTAAACAGAAGTCTACGGGTAGTGTATACTCTGTCTAAAGAAATTTTTGTAACCGATATATATTTGATATATCATAGAAGAGATGTATTGAAGCGATACGATATATAGTTTAGGAAGTGGTGCTGTTTCTCCCGACTTGCGCAACGTCTCAGGCACTGCACGCTTTCTTTGGTTGCAGTTCGACTATCTCTGCAGAAAACCAATGAAAGCATTACGACGACGGTGGCCGGGTTGTCAAAATATACAAAATATACCGTTTCTCAAGGTACGTCATGATTTCCTTACGCACACAGTTATATTTCATCCTAAGTTCTTTCTATGTGTCGGCACTTGAAAGGAGCTTCCTAAACAGGCTAAGGGTTATAAGTTGAAATTTGTTTGCCTACATCACCAGCCGAACTTTCTGGTCCCTCTAATACACTGGATTAAATAGAGTTACAAAACAAAGAGAACCAATCAGGTCCGAGTTTCAGCTCTGGGGCCGCAACGCCCGCCCTCCGGTAGTGTTCCGTCTTTCCTTTAGAGATTGCTGCGAATCACTATTGCCCACACAAACTTGCCGCTACATACACAACTTTTGTCCGTAAAATTTCGAGACATTTATTTTTTCTCTAGAAATGATTCCCTAAAACAAATGTTGGTGCGTATGTGTAACATCATCTTTTCGGGTTAACCTGAGCTATTCATGTTAATCGCAGTGGCAGCCGCTAGATGGCACCACATGTAGAAAAATATCTTGCCCAAGTCGTCTGCGCATTCTACTGTAAGCGAATGGGGAGAGATGGACGCCCACCTCGAACAGCGTGTAAGCACAAAATTCTATGTGAAGCTTGGCAAGACAGCCACACAGACGTCTCAGCTCCTTCGTGACACCTGAGGCAGCGAGACATTTTCGCGGGCGCGAGTTTTCGAGTGGCCAAAAAGGTACGTTTCGGGGAGAACGTGGGTGGACGACGGCGCAAGGCAGGGGCGCCCTTCAACCTCACGGAATGAAAAAAATGTGGCTGTGATCAGGGAAATACTACAGAAGGACTGCACCATTACAGTCCGCATGCTATCAGATGCTCTCGACATTCGTAAGACAACATACGACCAATTTTTGCGTGAAAACATGGGGAAACGAAAGCTGAACGCCAGACTTGTGCCGCACTCCCTCACACAGGACCAGAACGACACGCGGGCATCAGTGAGCGCTGATTTGCTCTCCGAGGCAGAGAAGGATGCTGCATTCGTCGACGGCATCATTGCTGAAGACGAAACATGGTGTTTTCAATACAATCCTCAAACATATTGGCAGAGCGCCGAATGGCGGTGCACAAGCTTTCCACCGTCGAGAAAGGTGCTGCGACAGACGACAAAAACAAACACGATGTTGATAGTTTTTCGATGCCAGAGGTGTCATACACCACAAGCTCCTCCCACAAGGTCAGATGGTAAATCATGAGTTTTATATCCGTGTGCTCCAACACAAATGTGATCCACCGCGACGCCGTCACCCTGACTTATGGGCATCTGGACAATGGAGCCTTTTCCACGATAACGCAAGGCCGCACACTGCTCTAAGCGTGACAAAATTTCACGCCAAGCACAGCATTACTGTACTTCTCTAGCGGCAATACTCGCCTGAACTCTCCCCATGCGATTTTTTCCTGTTTCCTCGTGTGAAGAGAGCCCTAAATGATCGCTGGATGGGGAGCGTGGAGGCCATTCAAGACGCCACTACAATGGAGCTGACAGCCCTGCAAAAAGATTCTTTTTCCAACTGTTTCCAAGACCTCAAGAAGCGTTGGAAGCTGTGTATAGACTGCGAGGGAGACGGTTTGGAAGGGGTGTTACACAAATTATTTCAATGTTAAACGCATTTTTCGATGTTAAACTCATTTCCTCCAGCCCAAGGCGGGCTGGAGGAAACCGCTCGTTTCTTGTCCTCAGGCGACATTGCGTCATGCGTCGAGCGTAATACACACCCCTTGGCGCAGTTTTGAAATGCGCAATATCGGGAAACTTGACCTACATTCCTCCTCTCTGACAACTAGCAAAAACATATTTCGCGCTTGCAGCTGAACCCGCTTATATTGATCGAACTCGAAGAGAATAGCGAAATACTGCGAGCATTCGATACCTAAATATGGCAGCATAAAAGCTTTTATGTAGCGTAAAACGCTAATGCATTGCGTGTGTTTGCGTACGTGCATGTGCGTCTACTTCTTTAACATATATATATATATATATATATATATATATATATATATATATATATATATATATATATATATATATATATATGCTTTAGTACTTAGAATAATCTGTCGCTTACAGAGAATTACTTATAAAGCAGCAGAAAAAATCATGCCGCTGGTGTGATCCGAACCCTCGCCGTTAGATGACGATCTACGTCAAATTCGCGGTAATACAGGACGTGCTACGTTCGCCGCTATGGACGGGGGTGGCCCTGGTGACGACTCTCAAGCTTCGTTTAACGCAATAAACATAAATGCCAACGAGAGCAGCAGATTGCAAAGCCGTCGCCATTGCTCAGTGGGCAGAGCGCCGGACGCGATATTCGGAGGTCGTTGGTTCGAATGCCACCGGCGACATGGTTGTTTTCTCTGCTGCTTTGTAAGTAATTTTCTTCAATGACAATTAATCGAAGTATCAAAGCAAAAAAATTAAAAGAAAACAATTTAACATTCCCCTGGACACCATGGTTTCGGTGACTGTTGGCTTCCTTCACATCTCAAACGAGCCCCTCATTTTCGTTTACCTTGTCTGCTAATAGCTTAACGAGGGTCTCGGTTCTGGCAGTCTTGATGCCATAAGTAGCATAAGAGGGCTCTCGCACAGTTTCCACCCTCGCCGTTGAGATGACGTTCTACGTCACATTCGCGGTAATACAGGACGTGCTACGTTCGCCGCTATGGACGAGGGTGGCGCTGGTGAACACTCTCAAGGTTCGCTTACACGCAATAAACGTGAATAACCACGAGAGCAGCAGATTGGACAGCCGTCGCCGTAGCTTAGTTGGTAGAGCACCGGACGCGATATTCGGAGGTCGTGGGTTCGGATGCCACTGGCGGCATGGTTGTTTCTTCTGCTTTATAAGCAATTTTCTTTAAACAAATTGATTGGCACTACAAATTTTAAGAAATTGAAACATCCCGTTATGCACCTTGGTTTCGGTGACTGTTGGCTTCCTCCATATGCTTGACAAACGAGCCCCTCATTTCATTGCCCTTCTCTGCTATATATATATATATATATATATATATATATATATATATATATATATATATATATATATATATATATATATATATATATATATATATATATATATATATATATATATATATATACACAGTCCTGAAGAAGACCGCACCGCGGTCGAAACGTTGATAAATAAAAGTGTCTTTGTAGAAGTGCCCACTTCTCTTAAATCTATATATACATACACGCCGCCCGCGGCGGTCGAATTTCGATGGAGGCGAAATTCTAGAGGCCCTAGTACTGTGCGATGTCAGTGCACGTTAAAGAACCCCAGGTAGTCGAAATTTCCGGAGCCCTTCACTACGGCGTCCCTCATAGCCTGAACCGCTTTGGGACATTAAACCCAATAAACCAATAAACCAAACCAACTCTATACACACACACACACACACACACACACACACACACACACACACACATATAATATATATATATATATATATATATATATATATATATATATATATATATATATATATATATATATATATATATATATATATATATATATATATATACAAACTCATGAAGGGAACGAACAGTCACCGAAACCAAGGTGCATAAGGAAATTTTTTTTATTTGTTGTGCTTATCAGTGGGATGTTATAGTACTTAGATTAATAAATTGCTTAAAGAAAATTACTTATAAAGCAGCAGAAAAAAAAACGATGCCGTCCGGTGTGATCCGAACCCACGACCTCCGAATATCGCGTCCGGTGCTCTTACCAACTGAGCTACGGCGACGGCTGTCCAATCTGCTGCTCTCGTCGGTTCATTTGGTGTAAGCGAACCTTGAGGGTGATCCCCAACGCCACCCATGACCATAGCGGCGGACGTAGCACGGCGCTGGTGAACTTCTTAAATATAGCTTGAAACATTCGGGCGTCAATGAGAAGTTTTTGAAGCTCCAGAAATATTGTCCAACCCCAGACATTCCCAACGAGGTAGACTCGGCGTCGCCGTTTTAATTCGGGAAAAACGAAAGCCCGCTGAGTTTTAAAAAAATTCACGTGAGAGCGCGCTCCGCGCACCCGAACGCGCCGCTATTACAGCGCTCTCATTCGTGCTTTGTAAAAAACATCGCTCGCTTCTTGCCCTTCGTGCTGCACACAACAGAGCTTCGCGTGGTGGTTGGTTCCAAGATAAGCGCCAGTGGATTCTGCCGGCAGTTGAAACATAGCCTGTTCCCGTTTCTTCGGCGATAACTGCGCTCTCACGCTAGCAGATTCTAGAATGAGACGCCAGCCGCCGCCGGTAACTTCAGGGCCGAGCAAAGATAGAAGCCCATTCTCGTAAGCGAAGGGAAGGCGTGGCGCCGGCAACGTTTTTTACAAATCAAGGATGAGAGCGCTGTAACCGCGGCGCATTCGGGCGTACGGAGCGCGCTGTCACGTGGTATTTTTTGAACTCCTCGGGCTTTCGTCTTTCCCGAATAAAAACGTCCACGCCAAGGCTATCTCGTTGGAAGTGCCTGGCTGGGCATTATTTATAGAGCTCCACAACTTTCCTACTGACGCCCGGGACGTTTCAAGCTATATTTAAAGAAATAATTAATTTAGCTCGAATAATTTTCAAGTAAAATGAGCAAAAAGTTTGTACTGAAACTCTAGGTAAACCCTAACAGCATCCACGTGATTTAAGTTCCGCAGAAACCTTAAGTTTTTTTAATATCTCGGTCCAAGTTAGCTGGGACACCCTGTGTATAACATGGCGCTCGGCTGCTGACTCGCAAGACGCGGGTTCGATCCCGGCCGCGGCGGTCGAATTTCGATGAAGTCAAAATTCTAGAGGCGCGTGTGCTGTGCGATGTAAGTGCACGGGAAAGCACAGGTGGTCGAAATTTCAGGAGCCCTTCACTACAGCGTTCCTCATAGCCTGAGTGTCGCTTTGAGATGTTAACCATAAACAACCGATATATATATATATATATATATATATATATATATATATATATATATATATATATATATATATATATATATATATATATATATATATATATATATATATATATACTTATATATATATATACTTATTAAGGGAGCTAACAGTCACCGCAACCAAGGTGCATTAGGGGAATGTTTTTTTTTATATGTTGTGCTTATCAGTGGGATATTATAGTACTTAAATTAATAAATCGATTAAAGAAAATTACTTATAAAGCAGCAGAAAAAACAACCATGCCGGTGGTGGGATCCGAGCCCACGACCTCCGAATATCGCGTCCGGTGCTCTTACCAACTGAGCTACGGCGACGGCTGTCCAATCTGCTGCTCTCGTGGGTATCTATGTTCATTGGGTGTAAGCGAACCTTGAGAGTGTTCACCAGCACCACCCTCGACCATTGCGGCGGACGTAGCACGTCCTGTAATACCGCGAGTGTGACGTCGAACGTCATCTAACGGCGAGGGCGGAAACTGTGCGGAAGCCCTCTTAAGCTACCTATGGCATCAAGACTGCCAGAACCGAGACCCTCGTTAAGCTATTAGCAGATAAGTTAAATGAAATGAGGGGCCCGTTTGACAAACTTATTAAGGGAGCTAACAGTCACCGCAACCAAGGTGCATTAGCGGAATGTTTTTTTTTATATGTTGTGCTTATCAGTGGGATATTATAGTACTTAGATTAATAAATCGATTAAAGAAAATTACTTATAAAACAGCAGAAAAAACAACCATGCCGCCGGTGGGATCCGAACCCACGACCTCCGAATATCGCTTCTGGCAGTCTTGATGCCATAGGTAGCTTAAGAGGGCTTTCGCACAGTTTCCGCCCTCGCCGTTAGATGACGTTCCACGTCACACTCGCGGTATTACAGGACGTGCTACGTCCGCCGCTATGGTCGAGGGTGGCGCTGGTGAACACTCTCAAGGTTCGCTTACACCCAATGAACCTAAATACCCACGAGAGCAGCAGATTGGACAGCCGTCGCCGTAGCTCAGTTGGTAAGAGCACCGGACGCGATATTCGGAGGTCGTGGGTTCGGATCCCACCACCGGCATGGTTGTTTTTTCTGCTGCTTTATAAGTAATTTTCTTTAATCGATTTAATCTAAGTACTATAATATCCCACTGATAAGCACAACATATAAAAAAAAACATTCCCCTAATGCACCTTGGTTGCGGTGACTGTTAGCTCCCTTAATAAGTTTGTCAAACGGGTTTAACTTATCTGCGTATATATATATATATATATATATATATATATATATATATATATATATATATATATATATATATATATATATATATATATATAGTGTGTGTGTAATCCTTCGCAGTGTGCACGCTGACCTACCGTTGCCGCCACAGCGTACCGCTCGCTGACTGTCGCTAGGCCCAAACTGCATCGCATCAATGGAGCAGCAGGCTGTGCAACGGAACTATTCGCTGGCTATCACAAGATGGATAATTCTGTCACCGGTACACTATTTACGTATATATTTAGGGAAGAGATAGACCGCAAAAATTCGAACACGGGCATACGTAGTCAGGAAATGAGACGAGCCCTGTATTCCCCCTCCCCCCCTACGTCCGTGTTTTTCCGCGTCCGTGTCTTCCCTATACATGCACCAACAAGCCCAGCTAAAGCACTTGTCACATCTATATTTATGTACTCTTTGGCGACTCTTAACTGCCATAGGCATTTTACCGTTGTACGCTCAATGCAAAAGCACAGAGTAACGAAAGAAAGAAGAAAATAATAACAAAAACGCAATTAAAATGATAGCAACAGCAATGAAGCCGGTAGAAACAGGCAACAGCCAGACGGTATTATTTCCAATCATCCCAGCAGGTTTCGCTTGAAAGAGTTAAAATCTCGGTGAAATATTTCCGCAACACATGGAACAATCGACTTATACGCGCAAATTATTTGCACAATTGGGCTTATTTTAAAGGGTTGCATGTCAAGCACACATAATCGTCAAATGGATGGTCCACGCAATTTCGATCCGGAGTTCCCGGGATCGAACCTGACCGCGGCGGCTGCGTTTTTATGGAGGAAAAACGCTAAGGCGCCCGTGCGCTGTGCTATCTCAGTGCACGTTAAATATCCCCAGGTGTTCGAAATTATTCCGAAGCCCTCCACTATGACACCACTTCCTTTCTTCTTTCACTCCCTCCTTTATCCCTTCCCTTACGTCCCGGTTCAGGTGTCCAACGATATATGAGACAGATACTGCGCCATTTCCTTTCCTCAAAAACCAAGTTTTGTTGTTATTATTATTGGTGGACACCACCGCCACGTGCCTTATAGCGCGATTGCAGTGTCCACTGACCCAAGAAGCCAGTCTTTCCTCAAACCCAACGGAATCGAATCCCTCCGTACCCGCCGTGGAGGCTCAGTGGTTCCCGCGTGGCTACTGAGCTAGAGTTCTCGGGTTCGAAACCGGCCGCGGCGGCCGCGTTTCGATTAAGACTGAACGTAAAAGGCACCCGTGTGCTGTGCGATGTCAGTGCACATCCAAGATTTTCAGGGGGTCGAAATTATTCCGGAGTCCTTTACTACGGCACCTCTTTTTCACTTCCTTTCACTCCCACCTTCGTCCCTTCCCTTACAACATGGTTCGGGTGTCCACCGAGATTTGAGACAATTGCTGTGACGTTTTCTTTCCGCAAAAAAAACAAACGGTTTTAAATGTAAATCCTGCATTGGTTTAAGCAAAACAATGGCGCATAGCTGCCTCAGTTTGTGGGTGGACACCACCGCCATTCCACAGCTCGAATGAGGTACCCACTGACCCAGTGAGCCCGTTATGCGCCTTTGCTTTCTTCAAAACAATGCAACGAAGAGTTTACGCTGACCCGCCGCGGTAGCTGAGCGGTTAGGGCACTCAGCTGCTGAGACGGGGTTTTACGGGTTCGAAACTGGCCGCGGAAGTAGCGTTCCGACAGAAGCGAAATGCAAAGGCGCCCGTGTGCTGTGCGACGTCAATGCACGTTATGATCGCTAGGTGGTCTAAGTTATTCTGGAGCACTCCACTACCGCACCTCCTTTTTTCCTGCTTTCACTCCCACCCCCTCCTCTCCCTTATGGCGCGCTTTTGGTCTCCACCGTGATGGGAGACAATTATGGCGCGATTTCTAACCCGCAAAAATTTTTTTCACTTTTAAACTGCGAATAAGACGACACTGGGAGCTACACTATTTGCTTCGTACAAACGAACCATGAATGCTGAGTAGTGTGCCGGGTACGTATTTAACTCAAGACCGCGAGCAGAAGGACTAGCATGCCCCTGAGCCATAGGCGCCAAAATAGGCCTGTGAGGTCCATTTTCCAACCAATTTACACCGAAATGTGCAGCCGCCTGTGAAACGCAAAATGGGTGTTCCAATCAATATCTCTCAGCCACTATTGCCACTCGGCTTTAGCAAATCAAGGCGCTAAGTCGGGAAGCTTAGAGCTTATATTTTGGAGCGAGAGCTCCAGGCACTATGTTTCGCCAAGGTCATCGGGTGTTGCAGTTTGACCTTCAGCTGAAGAAGCGCCGGGGGTGTGGCCGTGACGTCAGGCCACGTGATTCACCGCAGCTGCAGCCGCTGCGCCACTGCTCCGACCGCGGTTCGCCAACAGCCGCTTCGCCAGATGTGGTCATGTGATTATGGACGTGACTCGGTGTTCGCTTAAGGCGGCGATACCGTTCCCGCATGCAGTTTCACCGTGGATGACAGCGCGGCTGACAATGTGCCTGAAATGACTGCGAGGTGTCTCAAGCGTAAACCAAGCGTACCCTAGTGCACTGAAGCTTTCGCTCTAGCTTGGTTTAGGAGAGTTAAACGACTACCATTTTTTCTTTTTTTTTATAGCGGAAGTTGTACCGGCGTTCTAGGAAGCATTTATGGGATGCAACAGCAGCCGCGTAATGTGTTACGCGTTATTAAGGTCGACATCTTGGAAGCAGTAACGGCGCGTCGACAGCGCCTGATTATCTGTTGAGCGAATTGCAGGAATCTTCCTCGGAACGCTCCGGAACACTATAAGGCAAGGTTTGGAACTCTACCAAGCGCGTCATCGGACCGAAAAAGCCCGACCGTCCGCTGCAGTGACGTAGTACAAACTTGGACACGTGAGAAGCCAGCATCGACCGAAGCGACATCCGGCACTGCCCACTACGGATACAAAAGGTGCACCGGAGGCACCGTTCTAGCATTCCTGGCAGCAGTAGCGGCGCGTCGACAAGGGCTGGTTATCTGTTCTGCGAATCGCAGAAACCTCCATCGGAGTGCTGCGGAACACCAAGGCAAGCTTTCGAATTCTACCGAAGGCATCATCGAACTGAAAATCCCGACCGTCCGCTGCAGTGACGTATGTACAAACTTGGACACGTGAGAAACCAGCATCGACCGAAGCGACATCCGGCACTGCCCACTACGGATACAAAAGGTGCACCGGAGGCACCGTTCTAGCATTCCTGGCAGCAGTAGCGGCGCGTCGACAAGGGCTGGTTATCTGTTCTGCGAATTGCAGAAACCTCCATCAGAGTGCTGAGGAACACGAAGGCAAGCTTTCGAATTCTACCGAAGGCATCACCGAACTGAAAAGCCCGACCGTCCGCTGCAGTGACGTAGTACAAACTTGGACACGTGAGAAGCCAGCACCGACCGAAGCGACATCCGGCACTGCCCACAACGGATACAAAAGGTGCACCGGAGGCGCCGTTCTAGCATTCCTGGTTGCAGTAGCAAACGCGTCGACAAGGGCTGGTTATCTGTTCTGCGAATTGTAGAAACCTCCATCGGAGTGCTGCGGAACACCAAGGCAAGCTTTCGAATTCTACCGAAGGCATCACCGAACTGAAAAGCCCGACCGTCCCCTGCAGTGACGTAGTACAAACTTGGACACGTGAGAAGCCAGCACCGACCGAAGCGACATCCAGCGCTGCCCACTACGGATATAAAAGGTGCCCTGGAGACACCGTTCTAGCATTCCTGGTTGCAGTAGCGGCGCGTCGACAAGGGCTGGTTATCTGTTCTGCGAATTGTAGAAACCTCCATCGGAGTGCTGCGGAACACCAAGGCAAGCTTTCGAATTCTACCGAAGGCATCACCGAACTGAAAAGCCCGACCGTCCGCTGCAGTGACGTAGTACAAACTTGGACACGTGAGAAGCCAGCACCGACCGAAGCGACATCCGGCACTGCCCACTACGGATACAAAAGGTGCACCGGAGGCGCCGTTCTAGCATTCCTGGTTGCAGTAGCAAACGCGTCGACAAGGGCTGGTTATCTGTTCTGCGAATTGTAGAAACCTCCATCGGAGTGCTGCGGAACACCAAGGCAAGCTTTCGAATTCTACCGAAGGCATCACCGAACTGAAAAGCCCGACCGTCCCCTGCAGTGACGTAGTACAAACTTGGACACGTGAGAAGCCAGCACCGACCGAAGCGACATCCAGCGCTGCCCACTACGGATATAAAAGGTGCCCTGGAGACACCGTTCTAGCATTCCTGGTTGCAGTAGCGGCGCGTCGACAAGGGCTGGTTATCTGTTCTGCGAATTGCAGAAACCTCCATCAGAGTGCTGAGGAACACCAAGGCAAGCTTTCGAATTCTACCGAAGGCATCACCGAGCTGAAAAGCCCGACCGTCCCCTGCAGTGACGTAGTACAAACTTGGACACGTGAGAAGCCAGCACCGACCGAAGCGACATCCAGCGCTGCCCACTACGGATATAAAAGGTGCACCGGAGACACCGTTCTAGCATTCCTGGTTGCAGTAGCGGCGCGTCGACAAGGGCTGGTTATCTGTTCTGCGAATTGTAGAAACCTCCATCGGAGTGCTGCGGAACACCAAGGCAAGCTTTCGAATTCTACCGAAGGCATCACCGAACTGAAAAGCCCGACCGTCCGCTGCAGTGACGTAGTACAAACTTGGACACGTGAAAAGCCAGCACCGACCGAAGCGACATCCGGCACTGCCCACTACGGATACAAAAGGTGCACCGGAGGCACCGTTCTAGCATTCCTGGTTGCAGTAGCAAACGCGTCGACAAGGGCTGGTTATCTGTTCTGCGAATTGTAGAAACCTCCATCGGAGTGCTGCGGAACACCAAGGCAAGCTTTCGAATTCTACCGAAGGCATCACCGAACTGAAAAGCCCGACCGTCCCCTGCAGTGACGTAGTACAATCTTGGACACGTGAGAAGCCAGCACCGACCGAAGCGACATCCAGCACTGCCCACTACGGATACAAAAGGTGCACCGGAGGCACCGTTCTCGCATTCCTGGCAGCAGTAGAGGCGCGTCGACAAGGGCTGGTTATCTGTTCTGCGAATTGTAGAAACCTCCATCGGAGTGCTGCGGAACACCAAGGCAAGCTTTCGAACTCTACCGAAGGCATCTTCGAACTGAAAAGCCCGACCGTCCCCTGCAGTGACGTAGTACAAACGTGGACTTGTGAGAAGCCAGCACCGACCGAAGCGACATGCGGCACTGCCCACTACGGATACAAAAGGTGCACCGGAGGCACCGTTCTAGCATTCCTGGCAGCAGTAGCGGCGCGTCGACAAGGGCTGGTTATCTGTTCTGCGAATTGCAGAAACCTCCATCGGAGTGCTGCGGAACACCAAGGCAAGCTTTCGAATTCTACCGAAGGCATCACCGAACTGAAAAGCCCGACCGTCCCCTGCAGTGACGTAGTACAAACTTGGACACGTGAGAAGCCAGCACCGACCGAAGCGACATCCAGCGCTGCCCACTACGGATATAAAAGGTGCACCGGAGACACCGTTCTAGCATTCCTGGTTGCAGTAGCGGCGCGTCGACAAGGGCTGGTTATCTGTTCTGCGAATTGCAGAAACCTCCATCGGAGTGCTGCGGAACACCAAGGCAAGCTTTCGAATTCTACCGAAGGCATCATCGAACTGAAAAGCCCGACCGTCCCCTGCAGTTACGTAGTACAAACTTGGACACGTGAGAAGCCAGCACCGACCGAAGCGACATCCAGCACTGCCCACTACGGATACAAAAGGTGCACCGGAGGCACCGTTCTAGCATTCCTGGCAGCAGTAGCGGCGCGTCGACAAGGGCTGGTTATCTGTTCTGCGAATTGCAGAAACCTCCATCGGAGTGCTGCGGAACACCAAGGCAAGCTTTCGAATTCTACCGAAGGCATCATCGAACTTAAAAGCCCGACCATCCGCTGCAGTGACATAGTACAAACTTGGACACGTGAGAAGCCAGCACCGACCGAAGCGACATCCAGCACTGCCCACTACGGATACAAAAGGTGCACCGGAGGCACCATTCTAGCATTCCTGGCAGCAGTAGCGGCGCGTCGACAAGGGCTGGTTATCTGTTCTGCGAATTGCAGAAACCTCCATCGGAGTGCTGCGGAACACCAAGGCAAGCTTTCGAATTCTACCGCAGGCATCATCGAACTTAAAAGCCCGACCATCCGATGCAGTGACATAGTACAAACTTGGACACGTGAGAAGCCAGTACCGACCGAAGCGACATCCGGCACTGCCCACTACGGATACAAAAGGTGCACCGGAGGCACCGTTCTAGCATTCCTGGCAGCAGTAGCGGCGCGTCGACAAAGGCTGGTTATCTGTTCTGCGAATTGCAGAAACCTCCATCAGAGTGCTGAGGAACACCAAGGCAAGCTTTCGAATTCTACCGAAGGCATCATCGAACTGAAAAGCCCGACCGTCCGATGCAGTGACGTAGTACAAACTTGGACACGTGAGAAGCCAGCACCGACCGAAGCGACATCCGGCACTGCCCACTACGGATACAAAAGGTGCACCGGAGGCGCCGTTCTAGCATTCCTGGTTGCAGTAGCGGCGCGTCGACAAGGGCTGGTTATCTGTTCTGCGAATTGCAGAAACCTCGATCGGAGTGCTGCGGAACACCAAGGCAAGCTTTCGAATTCTACCGAAGGCATCATCGAACTGAAAAGCCCGACCGTCCGCTGCAGTGACGTAGTACAAACGTGGACACGTGAGAAGCCAGCATCGACCGAAGCGACATCCGGCACTGCCCACTACGGATACAAAAGGTGCACCGGAGGCACCGTTCTAGCATTCCTGGCAGCAGTAGCGGCGCGTCGACAAGGGCTGGTTATCTGTTCTGCGAATTGCAGAAACCTCCATCGGAGTGCTGCGGAACACCAAGGCAAGCTTTCGAATTCTACCGAAGGCATCACCGAACTTAAAAGCCCGACCGTCCCCTGCAGTGACGTAGTACAAACTTGGACACGTGAGAAGCCAGCACCGACCGAAGCGACATCCGGCACTGCCCACTACGGATACAAAAGGTGCACCGGAGGCACCGTTCTAGCATTCCTGGCAGCAGTAGCGGCGCGTCGACAAGGGCTGGTTATCTGTTCTGCGAATTGCAGAAGCCTCCATCAGAGTGCTGAGGAACACGAAATCAAGGTTTCGAATTCTACCGAAGGCATCATCGAACTGAAAAGCCCGACCGTCCCTGCAGTGACGTAGTACAAACGTGGACTTGCGAGAAGCCAGCACCGACCGAAGCGACATGCGGCACTGCCCACTACGGATACAAAAGGTGCACCGGAGGCACCGTTCTAGCATTCCTGGCAGCAGTAGCGGCGCGTCGACAAGGGCTGGTTATCTGTTCTGCGAATTGCAGAAACCTCCATCGGAGTGCTGCGGAACACCAAGGCAAGCTTTCGAATTCTACCGAAGGCATCACCGAACTTAAAAGCCCGACCATCCGCTGCAGTGACATAGTACAAACTTGGACACGTGAGAAGCCAGCACCGACCGAAGCGACATCCGGCACTGCCCACTACGGATACGAAAGGTGCACCGGAGGCACCGTTCTAGCATTCCTGGCAGCAGTAGCGGCGCGTCGACAAAGGCTGGTTATCTGTTCTGCGAATTGCAGAAACCTCCATCAGAGTGCTGAGGAACACCAAGGCAAGCTTTCGAATTCTACCGAAGGCATCATAGAACTGAAAAGCCCGACCGTCCGCTGCAGTGACGTAGTACAAACTTGGACACGTGAGAAGCCAGCACCGACCGAAGCGACATCCGGCACTGCCCACTACGGATACAAAAGGTGCACCGGAGGCGCCGTTCTAGCATTCCTGGCAGCAGTAGCGGTGCGTCGACAAGGGATGGTTATCTGTTCTGCGAATTCCAGAAACCTCCATCGGAGTCCTACGGAACACCAAGGCAAGCTTTCGAATTCTACCGAAGGCATCATCGAACTGAAAAGCCCGACCGTCCGCTGCAGTGACGTAGTACAAACTTGGACACGTGAGAAGCCAGCACCGACCGAAGCGACATCCGGCACTGCCCACTACGGATACAAAAGGTGCACCGGAGGCGCCGTTCTAGCATTCCTGGCAGCAGTAGCGGTGCGTCGACAAGGGATGGTTATCTGTTCTGCGAATTCCAGAAACCTCCATCGGAGTCCTACGGAACACCAAGGCAAGCTTTCGAATTCTACCGAAGGCATCATCGAACTGAAAAGCCCGACCGTCCGCTGCAGTGACGTAGTACAAACTTGGACACGTGAGAAGCCAGCACCGAACGAAGCGACATCCGGCACTGCCCACTACGGATACAAAAGGTGCACCGGAGACACCGTTCTAGCATTCCTGGTTGCAGTAGCGGCGCGTCGACAAGGGCTGGTTATCTGTTCTGCGAATTGCAGAAACCTCCATCAGAGTGCTGAGGAACACCAAGGCAAGCTTTCGAATTCTACCGAAGGCATCAAAGAACTGAAAAGCCCGACCGTCCGCTGCAGTGACGTAGTACAAACTTGGACACGTGAGAAGCCAGCATCGACCGAAGCGACATCCGGCACTGCCCACTACGGATACAAAAGGTGCACCGGAGGCACCGTTCTAGCATTCCTGGCAGCAGTAGCGGCGCGTCGACAAGGGCTGGTTATCTGTTCTGCGAATTGCAGAAACCTCCATCGGAGTGCTGCGGAACACCAAGGCAAGCTTTCGAATTCTACCGAAGGCATCATCGAACTGAAAAGCCCGACCGTCCGCTGCAGTGACGTAGTACAAACTTGGACACGTGAGAAGCCAGCACCGACCGAAGCGACATCCGGCACTGCCCACTACGGATACAAGAGGTGCACCGGAGGCGCCGTTCTAGCATTCCTGGCAGCAGTAGCGGCGCGTCGACAAGGGATGGTTATCTGTTCTGCGAATTCCAGAAACCTCCATCGGAGTCCTACGGAACACCAAGGCAAGCTTTCGAATTCTACCGAAGGCATCATCGAACTGAAAAGCCCGACCGTCCGCTGCAGTGACGTAGTACAAACTTGGACACGTGAGAAGCCAGCACCGAACGAAGCGACATCCGGCACTGCCCACTACGGATACAAAAGGTGCACCGGAGGCACCATTCTAGCATTCCTGGCAGCAGTAGCGGCGCGTCGACAAGGGCTGGTTATCTGTTCTGCGAATTGCAGAAACCTCCATCGGAGTGCTGCGGAACACCAAGGCAAGCTTTCGAATTTTACCGAAGGCATCATCGAACTGAAAAGCCCGACCGTCCGCTGCAGTGACGTAGTACAAACTTGAATACGTGAGAAGCCAGCACCGACCGAAGCGACATCCGGCACTGCCCACTACGGATACAAAAGGTGCACCGGAGGCACCGTTCGAGCATTCCTGGTTGCAGTAGCGGCGCGTCGACAAGGGCTGATTAACTGTTCTGGAAATTGCAAGTTAGTTCGAATTGATTTTTTATAAGATTTACTTAGTTGCCCCAATTACTGCCGCTGCTGCTGCTACCATCAGTGTTTCTATTCTTATTAGTTCGTTTTCTTTCTCTTTTGTTGCGGTGACTTTCTTGCAAGTATGCCAGCTTCAGAGGGGGGTGATTGTCCTGCTTGTAATGAGAGTTGTGACGATGATCTGATGTGCGGAGAGTGCTCTTGCGTTACCTCTATGGTAACTACTCTGGAATAGCAGAATCCGCCTCCAAACCGATGGGGGAATCGTGGCGGAATGCCTTGCGCATTTGCGCTGCCAAACATGCAAGGCAGCGAAGACGAGGGCCAGCAAAAGCAGCAAAACAAAAAAGGAACAAAATCCAGTCATTGCGCTTGCGCTTCAAAGTATAAACGAAAAACTTGAAAGCCTCATGTTACTGAAGGGCACTGTAGAAAAGATTGAGCATGCAGTACAAGTCATATCTGCTAAATATGACGAAGCTCTGGCGCACATGAGCAAACAGGACAAGGATATAAGTGAGCTAAAAAATTATTTGATGTCATTGAATCTCAAGAGATCAGAAAAAGAATAGATAACTCAAGAATTAAAGGGGCCCGAATGGCAAAGTCAAAATAAAGACGTTGCTCTGCACAGGATTCCAGCTTCGAAAGATAAGATACTTGGCATCATTATATATTTTGTGCTTTGATGGATGAGTTTCCAAGCAAGAAAGCAGAACTCAACCAGTGGAAAAAGCGTTGCTACATGCAAGAAGACTTGACCAAAAGAAACGGGGCTTTGCTTGAGGCAACAATAAATTGAGCTAAAGACCTCAATTTTAGATATGTCTGGCATAAGAACGGGGAAAGTTTTTCTCTGCCAGAAATATGGAGCAACAGCCCATTACGTGAGATGCAAGGATGACCTAGCGCAAATGGTATAGGCTCTTAATCTTTAATTTATGAGCTTATAGTCAGCGTCATCACAATGTCAGAAAATTATTACATTGCACCGTCGAACTTTGGAGCAGTCTGTGGAATGTCATACGTAATTGCTTTCAAACTGTTTCATCTGAATGTCCAGTGAGCACGAAAAAAACTTTCCAATTTTAAATCTGTTCAGTAGGCTTTATATTGGTTTTGATGTAGTTATATTAACTGAGACCTGATATAATGATGAAGCTAATGCTCTAAAATTATCTTCTTACAACACTTATTTATTAAACCGAATCCCCTATCGTGGAGGAGGAGTGTCCTTGATAGTGAAGGAACACCTTGCTTTTGACCAAGTGCCAAATTCTACTTTACTTGTATGCATGACGATTATGGAGTTTTTTGTTTGGTAGTTGAAAAATATTTAATATGCGTAGTATATCGTCCGCCGACTGGGAATGAGCAAAACGTTTTTGTATTCTTAGAATCTTTGCTGACATTTGCAATTAAAAATAAGCTACCCGTAATAATTGGCGGTGATTTCAACATTAATATTGTCACGACTCGGTAGAACCCCGAGAAGAGCTGAAGATAAAAACGGTTTACTCGTCAACCAGAAAGTCCCTGCGCGTTTAAACTTCTTCCTCTTCCAGCGTCCAGCTCCTAGCTTCCAGACCCTTTACTTCGTCGCGAGGTTCATACATTACATGTCTGTGACGAAGATTGTAGCGTCGTGCATCATACTCCTGCTGAGTTCTGATGCGCAAACACGCTAGTTGGCGAGCTTCCTCTGTGCGCTGTGTGAATTGCTCGGCGTGCTGATAGATTCCGTCGTATTCTAGGCCTTGCCCCGGAGTACAACCATCTGCCGGGCGACTCTTCAAAACGTCAAAGTTTGCCATGTCTCCCAAGCCATGGCACCTTCCACCCCTAAACCGGTGACTCTTCACAGCACCAAGGTGCCAGAGTGCTTCCGCGGGAACGCGTTTGAAGATGTGGAAGGCTGGCTCGACCAGTTTGAACGAGTGGCCAATTTCAACCAGTGGAGCGCGGGCCAGAAGTTTGCAACGTTTATTTTGCTCTTCAGGATAATGCTAGAACTTGGTATGAAAACCACGAGGCCAACTTGTCCACATGGAATGACTTCCGCCGTCAGTTGGTGGACACTTTTTCAGTACTGATCGACGAGAGAATGCGCTGCGCCTGCTTGAAGTGCGCGTCCAGAAGCCTAATGAAAGCGTTGCTATGTTTGCGGAAGACATGGCTCGACTTTTTCGCCGTGCCGACCCCGATATGACAGAGCAAATGAAGCTACGCCATCTCATGCATGGCGTCAAGGAGCAGGTGTTTGCCGGCTTGGTGCGCAACCCACCTCGAACCGTAAGTCAGTTCGTCAAGAACGCTACAGCTATAGAGCGAGCCCTCCAAGAACGATGCCGCCAGTAGGACCGACCTTTCAACGGTGTTCCAACGACTGCGGCGGCGCTCACTGCACCCGATAGGACCACTCTTCGAGAACTCATTCGGGAAATTGTTCTTGAGGAGCTGCAGTGAATTACTGCTACGAGCGGTCAGTCACCAGAGGCCGTCGCATCAACCGTAAGGAAAGAGCTCCGTTACGCCCTCTAACCGTCGGCATCATACCACGAGTCTCACCCAGTTGACAATGCGGCAGCCATTTGCGAACCATACCACGCGCCACAATCCTACAGCAACACGGCTGTCTTTACTGCACCTTACTAAGAGCCGCAACCCGCGAGCTATGCGGCAGTACTTCGTCGCCCGCCGCCAGACCACGCTCTACCGAGCTCACCGAGCCGTCAGCAGACGCGATTCTTACGGGGTCCTCAGTGGGCACCTCCCGGCCGCTCTCAACAGCGCCGAACTGACATGCGGCGCTCTTATGACAGCCGACCACTCTGCTTCTTCTGCAGACAACCTGGCCATGTGTATCGGTACTGCCGCGACCGCCAAGAGGGGCAGGCTTTTCCACCTGCTTCTGCTCGCCGCCATTTCGACGCTGGCCCTGCCCAAATCGAGGACCCGCAGCTCAGCAGGGAAGCCAACTCACCGGGTTTCAGCTGCCGCTCCCAATCTCCAAAGCGTTATTATTCGCCGACGAGTCGTAGCGATGCTGATGTCAGCGGACGGCGGACCCCGAGCCGTCGCCGGAGAAACTAACAGCCGCAACCTCGCGAGGGGAAGTTGCAACCAGTCGAAGAGTTTCAAAGCCCTCACTACTGTCGCAACTGCGACCGGCACCCTTGACTCTGATGCCGCTGTTCCCACTGACCCTGCCACAAAACCACCGAAAATACCACCTACATTACCGCCGAACATGCCGCACCTGATGAGCAGCCTCGGCGACGAAACTGACAGCGCCGACCTGATCCAGCACCTCCACCAGTGGCACGAGTGGGTAGAAACTCGAGGAGGGCTGGAGATAATAACGGTTTACTGGTCAACCAGAAAGAGTCAATATTTTACGAGTTTTCAGAGACAGCTATGGATATGTTTAAACTACAAATTTCGTGTGTTGATTGGAGTGTTGTGCTTAATGAGACAGACGATGAAAGTGCTTTTACTATATTTTTGCTTCTATTTTTAGAAATGTACAATCAGTGTTTTCCTTTTGAAATATTTTCGAAGTCAAAGATCAGTGTTTTCCTATTGAAATATTTTTTCGAAGTCAATGAAGATACGCAAGCCATGGGTGACAAGGGAACTTTTGCGACAGATGAAAACAAGGGATAAACTAAATGCTAAATTTCTAGCTACACATGACCCAGATGTATTAAAAACTTCTAAAATATTTCGAAACAAACTGGGAAAAGAATTACATAGGCGAGAAATGATTACTTTTGCAAGTTTTTTGCACCTCAGCAGGCAACACAGATGAAATTTGGAAAAAAATTAAACGCACTCGTATGTCGCCTCACTAATCTAACCGTTGTTACGAAGATCGAGCGTAAAAAGGAAGAGATCTCAGGGGAATATTTTGCGGGCGAGTTCAATAGATATTTAGTCAGTCTTAATCCAGACAGTCCTACTGATGGCACAGTCAGTTACATTAAAGTAGCACATCAGGAATCCCCCTCTTTAGCACTGTAATAGAGGCTGAAGTTGTTCCAGTATTTCAAGGACTAAACAAATGTAAAAGCAGCGATGCAGATGGCATAAAAATCCAACCTGTGAAACATCTAAAATTATTTCACCTTGCTTGGCCTACGTATTTATCCTGTGCTTATTGCAGGGAGTGTTTCCGAAACGATTACAGCTTGCGAAAGTCAGTGTTGTATAAGAAAAGTGATGAGAACGACATTGGTAATTATAGGCCTGTGTCCATACTTCCAGTTTTCTCTAAGGGATTAGAAAAAGTCATTCTCGTCAAAATGAATAACTTTTGCGATAAACACGAAATACTGTACAAGGTCACAGTTTGGCTTCCGTAAACATCGGTCAACAGAGCACGCTTTACTGGAACAAAAAGAATTCATTTCAAATGCTTTTGAGCAAAAAGAATTATCCTTGGGCGTGTTTGTAGACTTTACAAAAGCATGCGACTTTCTATACCCTTCTCTCTTAGAAAATTAGTAGCATATGTAATACGAGGGATTTTTCTACCGCTGTTAAAATTTTATTTAAATAATTATCAGCAGTATGTTTACCTCAACGGATTCTCGTCTGCTGTAAAACCAATAACAACAGAAGTACCTCAGGGAAGTATCCTTAACATTAAATATATAATTTATGCAGATGATACGGCTATGCTTTTCTCTGCTGCATATCCTAAAAATATGATCACTGAAGCAAACAACTCATTAGCACGGCTACATGATTGGGAAAAGGTTAACGCATTAAAAATAAACACGTCCAAGACAAAGGCCATATTTTTCTTCCCAAAAATAAGAACGTTTTTATTAATAAAGCTTTGTTTTTAGGTATCTCAAAAAATAGATACACTAACGCTTTCAAGACCTTTGGTGTAGTTTTTAATGAAAATCTGTCATGGGATGATCACGTGGAACATGTTGTTTCCAAGATATCAAGCACCGTAGGAGTTATATACATTCATAAAAGTTATTGCTATTTAAGATGAAGATCTTACTTTTCAGTGGTTTATTTGGCTCTCACATTAATTATGCTCACTTAGTCTGGCGGAGTACTACTGGTACAAGTTTTTAAAAAGTCCTTACATTGCAGAAACGAATGTTGGGACACGTTGTTAATGTTCCGCGGGATCACCCGAGCTTGCCTTAATATGAAAAATTAGGGATTATAAAAATTACTCAGCTCTACCCTTACCGCCTGTGCTTAACTTATAAAAAAGATGTCAAACAAAACATAAACTTCCTTTCTTCCATAGCTTCCTTATCAAAGAACACCTTCGCATGGTACACTTTGTGGAAGCAATTATGTATTTTGTATAGAGGGGGGGGGGGGAACTAGTCAAGCGGTCCAGCTTTTTTCCCGAACCTCCCCCATCACATTGATGGAAATAAAGGCTATTATTATTATTATTACTTTACCTCCACACCACAGTGCGACTGCGCACTGACCCAGTGAGACATGCGGTTTTCCTTTCTAAATAACCGACGAAGGGTCGGGACTGCGAATAAGAAAACACTGGGAAGTAGACTAATTTGCTTCGTGCAAGCAGGCCCTGGAGTCCATGAACTGCACTGGGAAAGCGACTGAACCAAAGACCCCAAGTCGAAGAAAGCCAAGCATGCACATCATGGTAGAAACGCCAAAACAGGATGGTGATACAACCAGCCGGGCAATCAGCACGAGAAACGTCCAAACGGACCTGTCACTCCAGACCTCTCGGCCGCTAATGCGACTCAGCTTTCGCTGCTTGATACTCCAAGCCGATTAGATTAGATGTGTTATTTTGTAGCGAGAGCTACACTGGGCTGCCTGCCGAGCATTTCGCGGTATATGAGAAAGGCCAGTTCTGCGCATGCGCCGTTACCATAGCAACCGGAGAGGAGCAAGGTGCTGCGTACGCTTCGCCGTCGCCGCGGCCGCGCGCCCGCTCCGCTGTAAGAGCCGAGCGTGACGTCATGCGGGTGAGTAGTAGTGCGCATGCGCCGATACCATGGTTTCCAGAGAGACCCCACAACTGCGCCGCGTTCTTCGTCGCCGCCTCGCCACACGCCGTTCAATCACCCGAACCGCACATCGCATGCGCAGCATATAGTGAAAAAAAGAGGGAAATGTAATGGGCGTCTGTATCAAAACGTTCGACATGAATGCAGAGAAGGAGAGTCCAGCCGCTGCTAAACGGTGGTATAGACAAGTCAAGATTAGCTCTTTCGATCCTGAGGTTGTCGCCTGGCAGTTGGCTACTCAACAAAGAGAGAATGAGCGTCAGAAAGCGAAAAGAGCAGCGGAGACGCCCGAACAGAAAGAGGAACGGCTTACCAAGCGGAGATGCCAGACTGCCGAGCGTAATGGACGGCGCATAGCCGACGAGATGGAGCCTATGGAAAGTGTCAGTCAGCGGGAACCAACCGAAGAGGATGTGAACGCCCGTCGTGTGACTGATCACACCATTCGAGTTTCCGAAAAACAAGCTCAGTCAGGGAAACGTACCTCTCACTACGTATATCTTGGCATAGCCGAGCTAAGCCGCTGCCCATTTTTTTTCATATTTCGCGAGCTTTTCTTTTTTCCACGCAGGAGAAGCACGAAGTAAAACCATAACTGATGGATTAGAGGTTTTCTGAGAGTTCAAAATTGGTGCTGAAATTTTCTCCCCTAACAGATCAGCTGGAAGGGCAATATTTAATTTCTTTAGGTTACTCAGTTGAACAAAAATATAACTGCTCTGATATAAAGTGCACACCGAGGCCGACAACATGGTTGAAGTTGCATTCACCAGGCGTGGCCCTGTATATCTTTAAACCTTTGCTAAAGTTGCTCGGACACCTGGTATACCAAGCTGAGGTGCATAACAAGGGAGTCAGTTTCGCCTATACCTTCTGGTGCGATCGTTTCTTGTCATGCTGCTTTAGTGCTAACTTTCATTGGCTAACTTTCTCAATGAAAGCAGCTCCAAACGAAATATTTATTCAGTAACTTGCATCTAAGCAAAACCAGGCTATAAATACGCAGTATCGTAGCTATAGTCATTTGATTTCGTTGCTCTTGACAGAAGCTGCGACATTTCCTATTTTTTGCCCCTGTGCCTCTCGCAATCGCTGTTCAGAGGGCAGAGATATTCGATCAAACCAACGAGACACGACTGTCATAAACCACCTGCCCGAAATTAATTTGTCTCAAATGCCGTCAATTTTATTGCTCGTAACTATTGTCAATCACGTATCAAGCAATCCAATGTCTTTTTTTGCTGGTTCCTATTTGAATATGGGAGCCATGCGTTGCTATATACCACGCCCAAAAACGTGGAGGCGCAGCTTTTTTTGCATCTACGCAGTGGGCCTTCACCATGCAGTATATTGAGCGACTAGTGAACTGTTGCTATCACTGCGCTAATTAGGGGCGCAACGTGCGGTAGTCCCCCCCCCCCCCAAAAAAAGATAAAAGGTTCTGTTCGCTTATTTCTTTCAGCTCATTGGGTGCAGATGATTACGACTCACTCAAACCACATATACAACGCCTCGACTAAGATAATAGTGCTTGATAATGCGACGGACATCGTGGATCTGCTCATGGACACCAGCGCTATATACCGCGGCGATTCTCGGCTCCTCGTAGCTTGGAGCGTTTTACACCGGCTTCTTTCCCTGTCCCACGGTGCGGAGATTATCCGGGCGTCTACGGCACTGTATCCCAGAGATCCAGACCCCGTCCATGCGTACTGTTACAATGTACTTCTCAGCAGCATGGAACTGGCCATCACAAAGAAATACATCGGAAAATGTAAGTGATAATTTTTCTCTCTTGTTACAATATTCGAAGGCTAAAGGGCATGTTAAAGGCATGCCGTGTTAGACTTGTTCATGCATCGCTTTTGCACTTAGACCTCAGAGTCAGAGAGGCAGGGAGGATTATTTCTTTAGTACGACACGTCTCCGGCTAGTCGATCGCCAAGTTTCCTAATCAGGCTACATGTATATCCACGGTTTTCACATTTTAGGCAGGTTAGTTTTCAAAAAGATTCATTATGAATCTCCCCGCAGGGGGGCGTCTGCAACTTGCAGGCGTTTGTGAGTGGCGACATCACGGGTTCCCGAGCGTCCGCAGGGACATCACCGCAAAGGGATGATGGTGAACAGTGCATCACCACGGACCCGAGCACCCGCACATAGCCGTGCGTGGCATCGCCGTGTCCGGGAAAAGGGGATCCTGGTGGTTGAGCAGATGCCGAGCGTTTGGACCCTTAAGGCCCCTCGGCGGAGGCAACACATCACTTAGGCCCCAGCTTCCTGCAGACGGCACCTCCGGCCTGACCCGACCGGGAGGAATCGGCAGTCGCCTTTTTCTATCCTCCCCTCTGTCTTTCACTTTCCTATCTCTGTCTCACAACTCTCCCATATTCTACTCACTTCTTGGTTTTTCCTTTTATCCTGGCGGCGAGGGTTAACCTTGTGTGATCAACTACCCTGAGTTGTGTCATATTTGGTTATAGTTGAGGAGTAAAGATGGCGTGGACAGGACTTGCTTTCAAGTTCCTGTCCCGTCCCCTTGTTGGACTCCGTAGTGGGTGGCTGGCACCATGACCAAAAAACTAACTTTTTTTATGGCTCTCCCCTTATCTGAACCTGATCGCTCTCTAAAAAGAGGGCGGAACGAAGCAGCTGATTTTTTCTCAAAAAAGAGACAAACATTTTCAAAGTTCCACGTAATCCCCAGTAAAAGTGATAGAATACAGGCAAGAATAATATCCCCATTCCTTGTGTCAAAATGCTTAACCGATACCTTGGGCCCTGGCTACAATGTCTCAAAAATGTCCAGCGGCGACTTACTTCTTGAACTGCTCGGCAGCGTCCAGTGTTCCAAACACTTAAACATTGCGTCTATAGGGGACATCTCTGTCTCTGTAACCCTCCACCGATCTCTAAACACAGCCCGAAGTGCAGTCTCTGAATCTGACTTTATCCATCTCACAGAAGCTGAAATGTTTGAAGGGCTCACCGACCAGAATGTAATCGACGTTCACCGAATCAAGATACGCAGGTATAAAAAAGAAATAGATACCAAGCACATATTCGTCACATTTAAGACTAGTACCTTGCCCGAAGCGTTCGAATTTGGATACTTGAAAGTCAACGTCAGACATTATATACCCAATCCCCGCCGATGTTTCAACTGTAAAAGGTTTGGCCACGGCTCACAAAGTTGCCGCGGACGCAAAACCTGCGCGAAATGCGCTTCAAGAGACCACCAATGTGACGCTGCACTGCGCTACGCAAATTGCGAAGGAGGCCATGCACCGTACTCCAGGGCATGTCCGTCCTGGAAAAAAGAAAAAGAAATAATTACCATAAAGACAAAAGAAAACATTTCATTCAAAGAAGCAAGGAGGCGTTTTGCGCTTACCAACACATTCTCTTTCACAGCAAAACCCAACTTCGCTGATGTGGTGCGCGGGGGCATAGCACCACACAGCACTACGACACCTGCCGAGGCCGCTTCCACAGAGCCGATGGCAGGGCCATCCACGCCCCAGGCAAGGACAGCGAAGGATGCTCTGCCACCCTCAAAGCAGGGAGCGCCGGTCCATGGGTCGGCATCCCGCAGTACCTCCTCCCGTCGGGAGAGGCCTGGAACTAATACAACCGCGGCCCCTCCGCGGTCCTCCAGCACCTCGGTTGAGGTGATGGATACAACACCCACTCCGCCTCCATTACAGAGGCAGAGCAGCTTTCTTGAGCGGAAAAAGACAGGCCCCTCATAACGGACCCACCACATAAGTAAACCCTGCTTCCTCTCAAAAATATTGCTATTGCTTTTATAATTCAGTGGAATTGCAGAGGACTTATGCCGATTCACAGTGACATAACACATATTTTAAGGTCACTGTTACCCACAGTTTTATGTCTTCAGGAGACCAGTCTTGGTCCACAACATGTGCATATCAAAACGACTCTCGGTAGGCGTCGCGATTGTTGTTCAACGCGGCGTCCCTGCTCAAGAAATCAAGATAAAACAAAACTTTAGGCGGTAGCTGTCAGCGTTGTCAGCTACAAAACACTAACAATCTTTTCCGTGTACATTCCTCTACGCTTTACTTCAAGAGCCCATGACCTACAAGAACTGATAGATGGACTTCCAGAGCCATATCTGGATGTTGGGAATTTTAACGCTCACTCCCCTTTTTGGGTAAGCGAGCGCTGCGACTCTAGCGGGGAAAACAACCGAAGATTTTATTCTTACAAACAATATATGTATTTTAAACACATAAAAGGCCACATACTGCTCTCCAACCTCGGGCAATATGAGCTGTTTATATTTATCTTTTAGTTCTCTATCTGTTTTTAACGATTTTAAATGGGACGTTATCGACAACCTATAAGGCATCGATCACCTTCCTTTATTAATCAGTTTGACATCTGCGCCAGAAATCATCCCATCTAAACCGCGATGTTGGAAGCTGCATTTAGCAGACTGGGAAATTTTTACAGCACAAGCCAATTTGGAAGATATAGTTTTAGAAAACCTCACCATCGACGAGATAAACGAAATGTTCGCGAATTGTGTAATTAATGCTGCACACTTAGCTATTCCTCAGTCTTCAGGAGTGGTGCGGCAAAAACACAGTGTGGTGGACAAAGAAATGCAAGGAAGCAAAAAAACAACAAAATAGAGCTTGATGCAAATTTCGCAGGTGCCCTACACATGAGAACCTCGTACGTTTTAAAAAGGCAACAGCAAAAGCTCGGTACGTCTGTCGCAGTGCCGAGAAAGCTTCATGGCAGAGTTACATTTTATCTATAAGCTCTCAAATAACATCAAAGAAAATGTGGGAACACGTTCGGAAATTAAATGGCAACTTCTCACCATTCACGATTCCTCTTTTGACAATACCTGGCATGCCAACAAGCATAGGGGAACAGGCAGACATTTTGGGGGAACACTTCGCTTCAGTTTCTAGTTCATCTCACTATACGCAGTCCTTCCTGAAATACAAAAGTATTGCCGAAAAAAAAGACTTGCTCTGCTGCTGCTCTGCTGCTGCTCTGCTGCTGCTCTGCTGCTGCTCTGCTGCTGCTGCTGCTCTGCTGCTGCTGCCAACAAGTGGAGGTGCAAACCAACAATACAACGATTTAACCACTCTCCAAGAAATCAATGTTGTACTGTCTGCCGGCGAAAAAACTGCTCCAGGACCCGACCATATACACTCTCAAATGCTTGCCCATCTTTTCCAGCCTGCCGTTGAGGCACTCTTGAATTTCTTTAACAAAATATTCACAAAACAAAAATACCTAAAGAGTGGAAGAAAGCCGTCATTGCTATAGGCCGATAGCCCTAACAAGTTTTCTCGCGAAATCTTTCGAAAGTGTCCTTAATATAAGATTAACATTTGTCCTTGAATCCCGCGAACTTCTTGATGTCCATCAATGCAGTTATAAAAAGGGATGCTCAACAACAGACCATTTAGTTCGCCTCGAAAATACAATAAGAGAAGCTTTTATACACAAACAGCACTGTCTTGCCGTTTTCTTCGATATGGAGAAAGCGTATGATACAACCTGGATGTTTGGGATCCTCCGCGTCCTAGCAGACCTAGGTATCCGCGGTAGGATGTTAAACTGCCTCACTGACTTCATTTCAGACCGTTCATTTCAAGTACGCCTGGGATCAACCCTGTCCAGGTGCTTCGTTCAAGAGAACGGGGTTCCTTAGGGGTGTATTTTAAGCACGACATTGTTTATTATAAAAATGAATTCGATAAGTAAAATAATCCCAAAGTCCATCCTGTATTGAGTGTGCGTGGACGATCTTCAAAGAGCCTGCACATCCTCAAACGTAGCAACATGCGAGAGACAAATACAGTTGACAATGAATAAACTAGTGACATGGGAAGATCAGAATGGTTTCCAGTTCTCCACACATAAAACAGTAGCCATCCTTTTATCGCGGAAACGAGGCATAAAAGCCGACGCATTTATACATCTGAACGGAACACAGGTACCCTTCAAAAATGAGCATAAATTTCTAGGGATAACTTTTGACAAAAAAACTCAACTTCCCGCCTCATGTAAACGCACTGAAGAAGAAAGCCTCCCGATCCCTAAATATACTCAAAGTACTGTCACGTAAACGTTGGGGTGCTGACAGAACATGTCTTTTACAAATTTATCGCTCAGTGGTGCGCTCCACCATGGACTATGGATTTATTGTTTATGGGCAGCGATAACTTCGTACCTGAAACGACTAGATCAAATACATAATTTAGGTTTGCGTCCTCCCTCTTGTGCTTACAGAACGCCACCCATAAATAGTCTATATGTAGAAATCAACGAACCGTCACTTACCGATAGAAGAACCATGCTCACATGTTCATACATTTTAAAAATCCGTTCACTGCCCAAACACCTTTGTTACCCAATAGTCACAAAGTGCCCATCTACAACACTGTTTAACAACAAACCGCTCACCGCTGTGCCAAAACCTCGGCGTACTGGATACATTACCTGACATTGCTCGGAGACGAGATCCACTGCCTCCATGGTACAATTTTCCTGCAATCTGTGTTCTCACTCTTACGCAGTTCCATAAAAAAAAAACTCCGCAGCAACATAAAGTACAAGAAGTCCTTTCACTCGTACAAAAATACAGAAGTTTTACGCAGTTTTATACATATGGTTCAAAAACAGACGTTTACGTAGGGAGCGCAGTGGTACGAGAGAAGTCGGAGAAAACAGTACGACTTCCACAGTGCTCATACATCTTCACTGCAGAATGTTACGCAGTCTGGGCGGCCGTAGAAAAAAATAGAAAACAAGAACCTTACCAACAGTATTATTTGCACAGACTCCCTCAGTATACTTAGAGCTTTGCACTCCGGAAATGCAGTCACCCCGATTCTTGGTGACATCATACACAAGACGCCAAAACAGCCACAGCTCGAGGACAAAACATAAAATTCTGCTGGGTTCCCAGTCATGTTGGAATAAGAGGCAACGAGAGGGCGGATTTCTGCGCTGCTAAAGCTCGTGGCAAGGAAATAAAGTAAATATACTTCTTAAGGGTTGCATAAACTTAGTACAGTGTAAATTGAAAGAAAAATGGCAGTCGGAATGGAACGGCGAAGAGAGTAATAAACTACACTTGGTAAAGCCAGTTTTAGGTGAATTTAAATCATGCGTGCACCAGGAGCGTTTTAAGGAAGTGATTTTATGCCGTCTCCGGATAGGTCACACGCACCTTGCACACAACTTCCTGCTAACAAAACAAGACAAACCTATTTCCAAATGCGAAGATATATCTTACGGTTAATCACATTTTATTTTCATGTGTGCAACTGAAAACACTAAGAAAAAAGTATTTTGCTCAATTTTATAATGAATGCATTCCTTTTCATCCAGCGCTGTTCTTAAGTGATAATGTCATTGTTAACATACATTCCGTTTTAAGCTTTTAAAAAGAAGCAGGGGTACTTGAATACTGTAAACCTTGAACCACTGGTTTGCTTTAGTACAGGATGCACCTCAGCCACTTTCTCATTCCTGAGATGAAGGCTGAGGCTTTTTATTTCATTGGATGAGAACCTCAGGGTCCTTGCCCAGCCTAGAATCGCTGCTGAGGCTACCTGACCTGCTCTGCGGCTTTTACCATTACCTATTTCCAGATTTCTTCTTCCCTGTTATTACAAGGCAGTTCAATATTTTTAGGCTATCTACACCATCGAAAATTTTTCATATTCCTTAACATTCTACAGACAGCCAATTGTATACCTTGAGCTTGACGCATGGTGGCCCTAGCTGCCTATGTTCCATAAAACCCAACACAACAAAACACACACTCATTATGAGTCACATTAAGATTCACAATTTCTGCCATGAGAAATACTTTGAACAAGGCGACGTGATAATATTATGCAAATAGTGCGCTACATTGTCTCACCGCTGAATGGAAGGCAAAAGCATCAGCTAAATCATTCTCCCGGTGAGTTCTTCTAGAAAACCAGTGACGGTGCTAAATTGTCAAGCGATTTGATTTTCTTTTTTGTGTGGAACATTCCGCAGCAGTAGCTAGCATGAATCCTCGTTCGCACTTGAAATAAATATGCTGCGATATGGACAAACAGTTAGGCTTTATGTTTCTTGTTCTTATTATGGTGGTTTCAATAGAAAAAAGAAACGCCGACCAATGGTTAGGGTCAAATGAATACATACGTTTCGAGATGTGACGCCTGGGTCGCTGAAATCAGCTCCCTGAATAATACCCGTGCAGAAAAAAAATGAGCAAGGGCCAAGAGATCAGTACTAGTGCGCTACCCAGCGTTTCGACAGACATTTACCACTAATCCCCCCCCCCCCCCATCGTTATAATGTGCTCTCCTGCCTTGCATTATATATCATCTTTTACCCCAGACTCCGTGAGTCGCAGAGCTCTCTTGAATGTCTTCCAGAAAGTCAGAACTTTTTCCTTGTAGCAGAACATGACCGCCACCCTGAGATCAACCTCAGCCGTCATCGCCCTTCTGTTTTCGCATGTCTTCGTGCTTGTTTACGCTCAGATTTTTTTCTTCTTGTAACTATGATGTGCTATAGTGCGTCACATATAACTGATCAGGACACCGAGCTTTTCTTTACCGTTCGTATGATTGTTAAGTCGAAGTGCTGCTTTCTAAAGCTGGTCAGCTGAACACTGAAATTAGGAAAAAAAATCCAGGAAAGAGCTGCTATTAGTGGTACACATTGGCCATCAGATCATGTAGAACAATGGTCAAAAATATGCAGTCTATGAAGCGAGTGATCATTGCCAACCTCGAGCCGCTCAGGGGAGCTCTTCCAGAAAAAAAACTAAAGAGTCAGTACTCGCTGTTCGTGGACATGGGAGAAAACTGGAGCCCCGGTTCATCTCCGTACACCTCCCTGGAGGAGTAAAACTCTAGTTTGGGCGAGTTGGTTCATGTTGAAAGAAAAACCGGTAATGGCGCAAGAAACGGGGACCTTGTGTGCCTTCTGTGTCCCCGTCTCTTGCGCCATTACCAGTTTTTCTCCCTGGAGGCTCGTGCCTTTTTCACATAATCTGAGCACGCGAATTGGATATGCACGGAGCGGTTACTTGGAAAAGCTTATTCCACATTTCTTTAATTAAATAAACAAAACTATTAACGGTAAAGAACTATACTAGCTGAGCGCTTATTTCTGTTTCTGTTCATGCGGACGTCTCCTCCCCTCTTCATGACACCCCTGCCATTTGCCAACGGATACGCCGCCGCTTCGCAGACGTCCCGGTTTCTACGCTGGTGTCGGCCAAACGAATGTTGCAGAACATTATTGACGCCCTTAAACGCAAACTAGAGGCCGCTGCTTGGTTCAAGGACCCCCTCAAGACCCTGGCTTTGCGAAAAACCAGAAACCTTCGCCGCGTCCTGGGATTCCCGAAGCAGTACTACAACAAGTCCGAGGTGGAAGCGCTCTTTGGTGAGCATCGAACAATCAAGTCAAACGTGCGCAAGGACTCTGTGATGGCTTTTTATAAGATCACTGCTGAACAAGTTACACGACTTTATACTTCGAGAAAGTGATTCACTGAATCGCCTCTTTACTGATGCACAATCATGGAGAAAATTTACGGGATGCGATTAGCGAGCAAAAATAAATTCCGGCGTACCTTAACAGGGCCACAGGTCAGTAAAAGTTAGCGTTTGGAGCACGTATGCTCCCTCACTATTTTTTGCTTTTAATTAGCCTCCTTAGGCCGACCTCACAGAAATAATTCTGTTTTTCAGTGAGCTCCCATCCCGTAAACTTTAGCCATGACTGTACGCTTTCACTGATTCATCATATCGTCATAATCAGCATGACTACCTCCCATGTCTGTCCAATTCACCCACCTAACACTCTGCCGCCCCCGCCTATAATTTTTTCTTTCCATAGCTCTGCGTGTTGTCCTTAACTTAAGCTGAACTCTTTTTGTTAGCCTCCACGTTTCTGCCCCGTAGGTGAGTACCGGGAAGATAAAAGTTTTGTATACGTTTCTCTTGAAGGATACCGGTAAACTGACATTCGTGTTATGAGAGAACATGCCTTATACGCTCTATACAATTCTCATTCTTCTAGTTATTTCCCTCTCATTATCTGTATCAGCGGCTACTATCTGCCCTAAGTTTTTACCACTTCTAGCACCTCGCTACCAATTGTGAACTGCTGTTTCCTGATTAGGCCGTTAGGTTTCATTGATTAGTCCCGGACTATTCTAACTGATCTTTTTTATTACCAATGCGCGTCGGTCGCTCAAAGAGGTTTGAAATTTCAGGGCATCGATAAGCTGATTATAAGAGCGCAGTGCAGTGCGGTACGGCTGCCACCGTCACAATTAACACCGTCGTCCAGCGCAAACGTTGACTAATCATTCACGCCACTTGGTTTTAAATTTGGTAACAGAGCTATTTCTGCAAAAAAAAAAGTGGTTTGCATGCAATCCAGAAGCGCATTTTTTACACACAAATTCAGAGAATTGTGCTAAATCTCCAACTGATTGTTTGTTTGATTGACTGAGACATTCATTCAGTCGTCATCCTTTTCTGGGCACGTATGCAGTGGACTTCCCGGACGTGGGCGCAGATTTCGTGACGGCCTTTCTCAAGATGAAGCAACTGCTGGCGTATCGCAAGTTGACAGGGGAATACACCGAAATCTTCAATATTTCAGTGCCCAACGCTAAATACGACTTTGACAAAAACCTCATCAGGGTCCATGCTGGCCTCCTCCATCCGCCCTTCTTCACGCTCGGCGGTCCGGCCGCGATGAACTACGGAGCCGTCGGCCAGGTACGCACGCTGTCCACCTGCCCGGAGGGCAACAGCTACGTCCAACATGAAAAGTGGACGAACGTGTTATATAAGCCATTTTGAGGGAAATTAACACAGACGTAATTAACGATGCGACTCAGATATTGAGCCTGCTTCCCCCTATTTCTTAAGTGCACTTCATTTTCTCACCACGGCTGCGTGCAAGGTCATACTTATAACAGAACGTGTGGCTTTTGTGTACACCCTGCACACTCTTTAATATTAAACAGGAGTGCAATATTTTTTTCATCCGGAGCGGTATTTGGTCATTTCGAAGTACGGAAGGAATTAAATAACACGTTACTGATTCGTTCTGGATCTTATTACGGGCACATAATGAGTTGAACTGCTCACTAATGTGAGCCGCCATGTTTTTACTTTTTTAAGTAAATCAATTAAACTGATGTATTTAAGCACAGCTGCTTTACCAACCTTTTTAATTGCAAAAGGCGAACACACATGAATGGGCACGAAATAATTACAACTAAACCAAAAACCTTATCTGTCTCGACTTTACAGCTCATGCGCGTTGCGTAAGAAGATATATGAAATTTTTTCAGGTATCCACGGAAAGACATTTAAAGTAAGACATGTTGTTGGGCTAGTCGGTTCAGTGAATGCAAAAAAAGAAACTGCGCGAAGACGACGAGACAAGAAGAGACACAAAGACGCACACAGAAAGCGCTTTCTGTGTGCGCCTTTGTGCCTCTTCACCCATGGTCTTCGCGCTGTTTTTTCGTCAGGCAGATAGACTGACATCACTTTAAGAAAGCTGAATTAACGCGCACAGATTTCACGTAGATGGACCCAGGGCGCGGATTACGGAACTCCCTACGATGCAAAAAACGGAGAGCGCACAGCGCTTGCCGCCGCACCGACAAAGCGCTCGTCCGTACGCCTCGCAGTTCGCCGGCAAGTCCGCCGCACAACGACTTCACTTTCTCCTTATCCAGTCGAAATAAGCGACGGTACAGCTCGTCCGGCAAGTCATACGCGTCCTCGTACACCGTCCTTCGTCGTTGCTGGCGTCGACGTTGCCGCCTCCGCCACCAATAGATAGCAGACCCCGCCGCCACCATTTTCCCTCTAAAACTCTGTAAATTGACCCTTCGCGCTCGCAAAAAAACTCTAAAACCGCAGGCATAATTAGATGTGCAACGTCATGTGTTTTTTCTCGTCCGTGACGCCATTGCAACTTCCCGTGACGCAACTTTTCAAAATGGCGCCGGCGACCAATAGGAGCGGGCATTTTAGAGCGCCCTCAATTGTAGAGCGGTCGGAGCGAGTTCCGTAATCCGGGCCCAGGTCACTGAGAAAGCTTTTCGAGCTACAGATACAAAATATTTCTTTGGCGTTAAGATGGTCCATGCCTAGAACTAAGAAATGTATTTCAATAATTTTGAATGACAACGAAAAGCGAAACTTTCGCTTAGATCCCAAGATGATATGGAAGCGTTTTACTCTTAAGCACATCAGAACTTTCCGCCTCAGGTGTCATTATGTGTACGAGAAGCGGAAAATAGTGCCCAAGAAAATATGCACAAGTAAAAATGAGTCCGACGCAAAGGAAAAATGACTATTTTCGGCCGCCACGATGCCTCAGTAAGATGGGTCAGTAGCTGCTGACCCAAAAAACGGGGGTTCGACCCCGGCCGTGGCGGTCGAATTTTGATGGAGGCGAACTTCTAGAGGTCCGTGTACTGTACGATGTCAATACACGTTAAAGAACCCCCGGTGGTCTATTGGATTGAAAAACGTTTATTATCAGCATTGAGCCCTAGTGGGCACTATACTAAATGGCTTCTATCCCATGGCTCTCAGCGACCTTGTGAGCCCACTCAGTTTGGTTTGGTTTTGGGGGTTTAACGTCCCATATGACTCGGGCTATGAGGGACGCCGTAGAGAAGGGCTCCGGCAGGGCATTTACCAGATCGGCGCATCTACAGCAACGATCGGCTACACGTGCGGGGAGAGGGTTTTTTTTTAACGTTAAATGATATCGCACAGTACACGGGTCTCCGGAATTTTGCCTCCATAAAATCTCGACCACCGCGGCCGGGATCGAACCCGCGTCTTTCAGGCCTGCAGTCGAGCGCCATAGCCACCGCGGCGGCTGAGCCAACTCAGTGGCCCGGACTACGTCAACGGGTCTGAGCTGGCCAGTATAGCCTCCCACCGCTCTGGAGGAGCGACTGGTAGTAGGTCCCCCGGTGGCGGCACCTTTTTGCAGCTAGAATGTGGTCGTATCCGGCAATCTCGCCGCATTCTTTGCAAGTCGGATTGTAATGCGTTGGATACATCAGTGCTAGTCTCGACGGGGTAAAGAAGGCTCGCGTCTGGAGCCGACGCCACGTTACCTCCCATGGCTTTTGTCGAGCTTTTTTCCTGGTGGATGATAGATCATCCTTTCCAGCTTGAACTGATTGTTGTAGTGGTGAAAGGATATCAATGCATCTCTCGTGAAATTTGGGGACTCAGCCCGTCTTACTGCTCGGCTGACGTAACCTAGAGCTATACCGTGAGCCAGCTCGTTTCCCCTGTTCACCGACTGTGCTGGCACCCGTATTAGTTCCACCTCTCTTTGGTCGCCGTCTTGATGTCTTACGATTCGTTCTGCCTCCTGGGAGATCATATCCGGAGCACCTCTACGGCACCTCTTACTCTTATTCTTCTTTAATTCCCACCTTCTTCCCTTCTCTTACGGCGTGGTTCGGGTGTCCACCCAGTTATGTGATACAATTACCGCGCCATTTCGTCTCCTTAGAAAGCCATTTTTCATTTTCTGACGATTTTGCGTGGTTAGGCCAAACGCAAATTAGGTGAGCTAGCACTTCCTTTTCATTTTGGTTTCACTTCGAAGCTTTGTTTTCAAGCTCAAGCAGACAAAGATCGGCAAAATCGATCTCTGGGCACCTTAGTGCTAGCGCAGTGAAACTAGAGTGAACACTTAAGCTCCGCCTAAAGGTATGGCGCAAGAGCGTTCATGGGTCAATGCCCATATATGCGGATTTGGTCGTTGTCTACTTTACGTTCATCTGACAGTCCTTTTACCGCGTCTGGCGCAGTGGTGCAGAGGCCAAGGTATGCGCCACGGCCTTGTGATGGCAGTTGCTGCCACCGGTGTGGCTTGTGAGACTTAGGTTGCTTTTCCCGAGCGACATTTTGCGACCGGTCTCTTAACTCCCACCTGCGAAGGTGGGGAGTTTGCTCCCAATCCGGTGGGCAGGTTGCTGGCGTCGCAAAGTCACGTGATCTATGTGGTCCACGTGGGTTGCTTTTTATAGATTGTAGTGAATTTTTCTCTCACTGCCAACGCCGCCAACGACGACGCCACCTTTTCTGCGGTATGGGACCCTTAGCACTGCCGCGTTAAAAGGGGCTGGGAGTGGGGGGGGGGGGGGGATTTCAAGAGAGCCAAAGAGGTGTTTGAAGGGAACGTGGGGTGTTGTAGTGAAACACTACAGGCCTAGAGGTGTCAGAAAGATGAGGCTAGAAATGCGGTTATCAACCGTTTAGCTCCTTACCGCAGAGCGAAGGCGATTTAATCAGAGGGGGTGTTTTCTATTCTGAGCAGTTTATAAAAACTAGTTAGAGCTGGCGAAATGGATGCAGCTCTTCGGAAAACGAGATCTCTTAAAGAATAAGACTTTTAAAAAATTGTAATTGAATACAGCATTTAATTTGCAATATATCGGTAGTCTTTCTTGTAATACTGAAGCGACTGGAATGTTCTATGCTTCCATTTTTTTTTAACTGAATATGGTTTTTCACTCGGTCAAATGTTAATTACCGCCTTTAGGCAGCATACCGTACTTAGGTCATGCATAGTAGATGTAAATCGTCTTACTCGCGCAAAGAATTTTTGTCAGACGACAATTTAATAACTTTTTTTCCTGACTTCAAGCAGAGTTCATCCTTCCCTGATATCATCGTGAGCTGAACAATGATATTTGCAGTTCCTCGGGCACGAGGTCATGCACGCCTTCGACGTCCTTGGTATCACTGAAGACCACCGGGGTAATAAGATCACAAAGAACGTGACGAACACGATGGTGGAATACGAAAGAAGGGTCCTATGTCTTCGACGCTCGTATCAAAAGGTAAGTACAGTTCTCGTGCCTAGTTGCTGTGCCAGCCGCGTAAGCTAAGCACAGTGCCTCAAAGATACAGCTTGAGGATATAATTGGATCAGTCTTGTACACGTTACAGAAAATAAGTAACCGATTACAATCGCAATTACTCCATCTGAAATATAACTTATTACAGTTGTCAATTACCACCCCAGAAAAGCAACTAAATAATTACAGAACAGTAACTGATTACTACTGAGGTAATTTTTTTCATTTTCACTTGCATGGTCATCGATGTCAAAGCATCGATGGCAAATTCGTTCACCTAATTAGTGCTTGTTATCCAAGCGCATTTATTTCCAGAATTTGTAAAAGCCTGCGCCACAAAATAGCAGACAGAAATGCGAAGCACCAAGCAGAACAGCCAGGTTATTTCGTATTTCCACGGGCGCAATATTAAGAAGACGGGAAACAGATACCCATTGAACGTGGGTTTCTCTGCCCTGTACAAGCTTGACATGGTCTTTGCAATGCTTGGTGATCAAAAGCACGAATCATGCTCTGGGAAGCACGTCACCAAGTACACAAATTACAGAAGCAAACTTATCTATCAGTTACCTGCAAACGTGTTTACAATGGGCAAGCGGTAAGATGCTGTAAAGATGGCGCCTATGAACACAACTTGAACGTAAAAGATACATCCGGCGGTTTCTTCTCATAGCATTGTAACAGCTATGGTTGCAAACCGATCCTCGACGAAGCCAAGTATCTTGCATACGCCAGAGGCAAATTGGAGCAAGAGATTATCCAAGCATTTTTATTTCTAGAGCTGCGATTTCTGAACGGACACCTGTAGACTGTTCCTTTTTTGTGGAAGGTGATTCCTGCAGTCTTTTCTGCTAGTTTTGTATGTCTTGATTAGACTTTGACTGGGGTCGCTTCTTTTTTCATTTTTGTCGCTGTTTTGCTACGAATGGTTTTAACTGTCTACACTGGTTCCGTGTTTTCGCCTTCTTTCTTTTTCTCTTTTGACCAGCTTGGGTAATGGATATACCATTCTGCGTTTATAAACAATGGTTTGTTGTTTTTTAATCCAGGTTATAAGCTGATTTTTTGTTGACTTTCCTGCTTTTTGCTGTGTATAAGTGTGAAACGTGCTGTTAGCAAGCAATGACTGCACGGAGAAATATCGGGTTTATCGCATACTCGTGTGATAGATATTGTGCATGAGTGATGGTTTTACCTATAAAATGTGCCCCTTTGAAGCTTAATGAATCAGTTAGTAATCAGCGCCCATCTTGTTCTTCTCACTGCCCACGCAGTCTTCGCGCTATTTCTAACGGTTCAAGTAAATAGCAGTTTTTTATTACAATCAATTAGCGACGTACTGCAAGAAGCATCCATAGATGGCACCAGCTACACCAGGAATGAATACCGCGGAAAGCGCAACACGTCAGGCAGCAATGCGCCCCTTCGTGAGCGACCGAACTACTTGTCGCAATCACATCGTCACTGGCGCTTCGCCCGGTAGCCTTTTTTGCACAGAAGTAATTGAATACCAGTAATATGCTACAGAAAAACGGTAATCCAATTACGCTAAACGTTACCACGTGAAAAAATTAATCAATTTATTTCAAATTTAACACAAAAATGCAATTATTTACAAGTAATCGATTACAAGTAATCAATTGCGTACAACTCATAATTGCAAACAATGTCTCAAGGTGATTTTCATTACGCAAAAAAACTCACTATGATACCATAACGAAAAAACTTGCGTCATGTTTTGAGAGCTCAATTTCGCATCATTGTAATTATATTCTTAGCCATAAGAGAAGCATCATTTTGTTGTAGGCACTAGACAGACTCTGTGAGTAGCCGAGACACAGGTTGGCTGCGCTCTTGTGTGACGCCTGGTGCAAGGCTTGCTGTGGTGCTTCTCGCTGCTCAAGCTCATGCTAGTGTTCGATCGCCTTGCTGGATGAGTAATCCTGTTCTCCAACTTAACGGGCTGTCAGAAGTAACGCGGTTTCAACATTGAGCCTACCCGGGCTCATTCACATCACAAAAGATTCACGCCGCACAAAAAAGACTAAGACAGACATACGACACATGACAAAGCGCCGTACTTCAACTAGTTTATTTTCACGCGAAGCATCTGTATAGTGCAGCGCAAAAGCGCGCGCAGAAAAACACAAGCGTAGAGTTGACACAGCGGGTCCCTCCCTGATAACGACGATGAACTACGTGCAGCACTAGGCAACTTCACAAAACTAAACACAAACACATTTAGTATACTCGTGAAAGGGTAGCCTTGGAGCAATTGATAATGTGTCGTTATGCCCAAGAAATGACACCTTGTCACTGAAAGTACTTAAGGCGTGCGGGCGCAATTTCCTTTAAGCTTTGCTATTTCCCCGGTCTCAATTTTCCTTGTGGTCTTTTCTGCACACCTGCGCAGAACTGTGCTCTGCTCAAGTGAAGGACCTTGTTCCTTGCACTAACTGCAGTCACGGCAATGTATGCCTAGGTGTCGAGAGGCAACCGTGTCGTTGTAGTTGCGCTCCCTGAGCCTCTCAGTCAGACATCTGCTTGTCTGGTCAACGTTGACACGTAAGCTCACGTTTAATGTGTCACACCTAGCAGAAAAATGTCTGATGCACTTAAGATGTTTTGGTCTGTCCGAATGTTGGAAGGGTGGCATGATATAGAAGTGCAAGATGCCGGGCTAGTTGGTAATCCATGATGAAAAAACAGCGCAAGGAACGAGACGAAAACAGCGCCCGTGTCTGTGTCTTTTTCCTTCGTGTTTTCGTCTCGTTCCTTGCGCTGTTTTTTCATCATGGCATGATATACTTCGCATTATTATGTTTATGTGACCGTGATAAAGGGGGAAACTGCGTGTCATCCGCTGTATTTTATCTACTTTGTCCATTAGATAAATCCGGTGCGGTGGCCCTACGATATTTCATACTCAAGTATTTGATAAACGGCGGCTTTACATGCCGTTAATTTTACATGAGACAGGGCTGTAGTCTCTTTTCGACGCAAGAAATCAAGCTGCCTGAATGCGTTTGCACGTGTATTATCAATGTAAGCGCCCGTCTTTGCGTGGACGAGAAGGTCACACCCAGTCAAGTTGTAGGCAGCAACTTTTGGCCCTGAAGACGGTCCAGTATTCTGGTAAATAAAGAATTTAATTGAACTGAATTGAATTGCGTTCAGCTTAAGAAATATTTAAGTGTCGGAACATGTTACAGCTGTGCCTGCTAGATTATGTATGAATATGTCCGTCATATTCTTATGAGAAAAGCTGAAGCTTGTGGTTTTGCTGATATCGAACCTCATTTAGCATTTTTCGCACCAATTTGCAACGCTATTTAATGACAGGTTTAGTGTTATTTGAGAGCCCAGGGACCGAAGAGTACTATTTGTCTCTGGACGATGAAATAAGAACATGTTTATTGAGGAAGGAAACATGTTTATCTGGACTTGTTGGCATATCTTCAGCAGAAGTAACTCAGCGGTAGCATTATTCCCAGCGTGACTTGGAATATGAATGGACCCCGCCTCTTCCAGGGCGCAACAAATGTACAATGGCCGCTCTGCTTGAACGCCCATACACAGGATATCGTCCAAACTCTGATGACCTTGGGCTAGCAGCTAAGAGCAGCGTATCATTATCGCGTGGCCTGGTGGTTTAGCGCTTTTCAACGGGGCAGTTACTTGTAGGGTCAACCTATAGTCAAACTGCCTACAACATCTAAACAGTGTGTGTGTCTGCTCCTTCTTTAGAGCCAGTGGTGCCATGGGCACTGCGTTGATGCTCCAAATAAATATATCATATTTGGGTCTCACATCGAGAACGATGGCTTTAATCCTTACGAACCATGACGGATCTAATCTGCGCGTAATCTGCGCGTGCAGGCGGAGTCTGAAGACCGAGCAAGGTCTTTAAGCCACGAAATAGACTCGGAAGGTCTCGCTGACTACGCGGGCTTGCTGCTGGCGTTTTATGCGTTCTTCCATCTCCCTGCCAGCAACCGCTCAGCGAGGGTTCCAGGCGTCAGGCTCAATGCGCTGCAGACTTTCTTTGTCGCGCACTGTTTAAAATGGTGCCAAGAAGACAAATTTAGCAGGGTTCGATCACGCAAGAGCCTATACTGGAACCTACGATCCCGATGCATCGTGCCATTGCAAAATATGCCCCAGTTCGCCTATGCGTTCTCTTGCAAGGCAAGTTACATGAATCCCAGAAGGAAGTGTCCCTTTTGGTAGAGCGGCTGAGTAGGCGAGATAAAAACTTTTTTTGTGCAATATTTTCATGCACGGTGATCATTTCCTTGTGTCTGATTTAACCTCGGTTTTTTGTTGACACTTGCATCCTTTCCCTTTTAATTGAATGTAATGCTGTTTGGCCTGCATCTTCCCTTCCGGTTTTACAAGCAATTGTAAGGTTTACTGTTTCATATTTTTGAAGCGTCATCGTTTTCAACCCGATTGTTTATAGCATTTTCTACTAAGCGTTTGTTTTGCATTTGTAGTTTTGAATGTCTCCAGAAACGCACGCTGGTCAAGCCTTATATCAAACGCTTTGTCAGGGTTCCCATCATTGTTTAGCTCTGATGAAGCGCTCAATGTCGCCTGTTTTTCCATGCCAATTGTCTAATCACCCTAATGAAGAATGCCAATACATGGCTCGAAGAATTATCGACGTGGTTGCAGCATAGCCAGTTACGACTCAATACAGACAAAACCAACTACATTATCTTTCGGGCTAAAAATAAGGCGATTGACACTAAACTTAAACTAGTCTTCGAGGGGCAAACATTAAACCGTGTTAGCGCTCAGAAATTTCTGGGTGTACATTTCCACGAAAACTTGAACTGGACACACCACATAAACTATTTGACTATGGACCTCGCGAAAACTATTGGAATGCTAAATAGATTTAAGTTTATGCTCCCAGCGTGGTTCAAACGCCAGCTTTATTATACCATGATTAATTCAAGACTGCAATACTGCATACTAGTTTGGGGCACCACTACCACTGGTAATTTGGAACGTCTTCATATTCTTCAAAAGAAATGCATCCGATTCATAAAAAATGCAGCGTTGCGAGAACACACAGCTCCACTGTTCGTAAAAAATGAAATACTTGCAATTACAAGTATATTTCGACAGCGCTTGGCACTGAACATATTCACTCACATAAAAAGTAACCTAAATTTATTTCTTGGGAAGTACCGACGTCAAGAATGCGGCTATAGCTTTAGGGCAAATTCATTTGTTAAGAAAAAAGTCAGAACTTCCTATGGTACACAATCGTTAGACTACCAGATTCCTGTCCTTTTAAATTTGTTTTCAGAGCTTATTGACATCGCAGTGAATGTACAGTCACCGTATACTTATAAAGCACGGATAAAAAAAGTACTCCTGGTAGAAAAAAAATGACCTGTCTCCTTGTTATCTCATTTAGGTTTGAGTTTCGTTTGTATTGCTGTGTTCCTTGTTAGATTCTTGAAATATGTCGATACAAATGTTGCTTCTTCAGGCTTTTGACTCTGTAATAATTTTCTGGTTAGGAGCTAATCTTTTGTTGAGATAAATACTTATGCAACTGCGGTTCTTACCTTCTGACACAATAATAACAGGTTGTGATGTAAGCTTTTTTTTTTGTGAAGAAAATTTCTCTTGTTTTCTGTAGTACTTACGGTTTTAATTTCATATAATGCTTGTTCACAATGCTTCTGTTTTCTACACGTAATGAATGGTACAATATATTTTTTACAACGGCTTTTGTAGCATAGAGAGTGCAATGTATCTCGCCAGGAGGCGAGGCCTTGTCAGGCGTAGATGAAACGCCTTTTGCCTCGTCTTCCTTGGTAGAATAATCCTCTTTTAAACTCTCTTGCTCATGATGTATACTTGCTTTCTACCAGAAATAAAGTGAATTTGAAGGCTACAATTGCGCAGCAGGGCGACTGACGTACAATATCCTTTTGAAGCAGCAGCACCGAAAGTAACTAAACGGGAAACAAGTGGTTGGGTGTCAATGAATCAAGTGCTATGGCAGATATAAACTGCCCACATAATTCGTTTATTGGTTTATTGGGATTAACGCCCCAAAGCGACTCAGGCTATGAGGGACGCCGTAGTGAGGGGCTCCGGAAATGTCGACCACCTGGGGTTCTTTAACGTGCACTGACATCGCACAGTACACGGGCCTCTAGAATTTGGCCTCCATCGAAATTCAATCGCCACGGCCGCGATCGAACCCTCGTCTTTCGGGTCAGCCGCCGAGCGCCATAACCACAAGACACCGCGGCGGCTAAAGTGCCCACATTATTTTCTGATCTTGATAATTGGAGAAAAAATTAATGGCAGTGACCAAAAGAAAGATGTCATGATCGTTCGGCTTCCAAGCGGGAGAACTATTTGCATTGAACGCTAAACAAGTACTGTCGCTTTAAATCCGGCCCATGACACAGAATTCGACAGAACATTTTTGGTGTTCGCTTTAGAACGCAGTCCTTGGTCCTTTCAGGCGAATATTATTTTCTACCGCTATATAATGTTGGTTTCTTTAGGTGCTATAGTGTAACATTCTTCTGCATTCAAAGGTTCAGTACAGTTTATCTGACCTTTGTTGTCGGCGACAGTATTAATTTACTAGTATTTAACGCACAAGCAGTCGTTGATAAGGGCAAAAAGCTTACAGCTGCGCATTCAGAAGGCAATACTATCGCCAATAAAATCAGTAACGGAAGTCAAATGATAGACGGAAGTGGAAGTTAATTACTAAACATGGTCTTCCTTATGTTATCGCTGCGTTCTTGCGCTAGGTTAAGCGAGGCGGCCAGGTATTATGTGGTCTACCTGTTGACGACCGCGACGAGATTATCACGTGACCGTGTACCGCAGCGGTGGCCAAGTGGTTGAGCATTCGCCTCGCATGCGTGAGGTGTGGGGTTCGATGCCCAGTGCCGCCGGGTACTCACCGGTGATACAATGGGTACAAGGTTTCCCCTCGCCTAGTGCTCGGCTTATTTAGGGAGCGATGCTTGGGAAATGGGTCTTTGACCCCACGATGAGAAAAGCCGCAGCCGTGGCCTAGTTGGTTGGGCGCCCGTCTCGGCTGCGGGAGGTGGTTGGTTCGAAACCCACCGTCGGACACCCACCGGTAAAAATGGGTACAAGCGGCCCCCGGCCTGGCGCCCGGCTTTCTTTAGGGGTGTTCGCTTGGGAGAGGCTCCGTAAACCCCGCTGCGCGCCCCTCGCGGGCTAAGCCCCAGTTTCGAACGACCTCGCAGCCTGCTAAAGGTGGTACTCCGGTCAACGTGTGATCAGCAAAGCAGCAGCAATAAGAGAAGGGCCACAAATGGGCTTCTGCCGCACGAGGCGGATTTAACGTTGTTGACGGCGGAACTTATCGCTGATCCATCAGAGCAACTGGGGTCAAGACCCTTTTCCCAAGCATCTCACCCAGAAGAGCCGAGCACCAGGCCGGGGGAAATCTTCTACCCATTAAAAACTGGTGGGTACCCGGTGGCACTGGGGATCGAACCCAGTACCTTCCGAATGCGAGGTGGATGCTCTACCACAAGGCCACGCTTCGGTTGTAAACTACCTTGCGTCATGGCGCTCTGGCCATAGATGCCCTTGCGCCATAAAAATCCATCATCATCATCAGATTACCATGCGACCGTCGTGGTAGCCAGAACATGGCCCGTTTTCGTTACGCTTGTAGTCGAGCGTCGCTACGCCTGGTGGAGAAACCTGCAACTCGAATTAACTGACCACAAAGCTGGTGATGACGGTGAACACCGCTACGTTAGCAGACTACTTTTGATGATGACGCGAAGCCTCCGAGTCTGCAGAGACGTTAAAAGCAGCAGAGTGATCCCTCTGAAGAGAGCTTAAAAGGTGCACCGTTACATCACGCCCTTGCTTCGTCACTTTGTTAATTTGCTCCCCTGAATGAGTGTAGCTCCTATTCGTCGGCCAGCTATATGCGGCGTGTATGTCAAGGACACTAACCATTTTCGGTTGGAAGCAAAAGCCAAATAGCTGCTCCGAGAACCCGCTAGAAGACAACTTGCTTAGAAGTGAAATTTTTGAAAGTCTGTGTGCAGTCGAGTCAAATCAGGTACATCGATTCTAGACCTTTCCGACGGCGTAGGGATTATTCCTAGTCGTGATGATAACATTTCGTAAGAAAACTGGTATTAGTGCGAAAGCTCTATTCCAATGCGTGAACTCCAAGCAAGTTCTGGCGATGTCTGTGCGGCTGCGAAGAGCTTGCGATGTTTGTACATTAGTGCCAAGTGAGGGAAATAAAAGCAAGTCAATTAAATATTCGTCACTGGGATTCGAACCGGCGGCTGCGCGAATAATTAGCATCGTTGGCCACTACGCGAGCGTACTAGCCTGTCGCTGCAGCCGAATACGCCTCGTCTTAAGCTGGAACATACGCTCGCGCAGGGCGTTACAGATAATCTTCGTCATTACCAAATACTGCTAACAAACTTATTTTCGCGCTTTGAGCTATGTGGCGGTAGTGACAGAGTGGTGCGCGCTGTATGCGTTTGCGTGCGTAAAGTTTTGGCAGAAACGCTGCACTAGAGCACTACACGTTGGCGTTGACAACATTGCTGCAGAAACATGGGAATAAAGCATGGGCCTCCGGCGTACATTGGATAAATTGACATTGATGATGAAAGAGTTTAACGACTCGCATAACTGGTTCGCTGGGTGAGTGGGCACCTCAATCGTGCTTCAAGTATGTGACCGTGGTGGTCACCTGCAGAAAACTGCACTTTCGCACATTATTTCATGCTTAGCAATCTGGCAAGCAATTTTTTTCCAGCTGTATAAAAGATTAGCACAATGACTTCACAGGGGTGCTGAAAAGCCCACCGCGCGGCTGGCGCGGCGCCGTGCTTTGCGAACACACCCGTCACTTTTGTTATTGGCGCGTTCGTAACCGCAGCGCCCAGCGTTGCTACCTGCCGCTCCTGTGACACGTCACTAGTGTTAATCTTTTTTAACCGTGACTGTACGTCACTAGTGCTAATATTTTTTACTCGAGACTACAACTAATGTACTTTTGTTAGTTTTAACTTCAAAACGAAATCTGTCATACTCTGACGAACGTTGAACAACTATTTGAAATCTAATGCGTTTTCACAACAGTTTTATCGAACATAATTCCAGGATTGACTGGCGCAGTTTCTTGCTAACTCACGTAATCTAAGTGAGTATAGTGCCCGTACTCTTATGGAGACCATCATCCAGATGATCGCGATGATGCGCTATAGTATTGAGCGCATGACTGCATCTGATCGCCTCATGCTTAGTTGCAACAGCCACCTGCTAAGGAATTGAAAGTCATTGCAGACATGCCTGCGTGCGGTGCCTAATAGAGTGGATCAAACGTTGTTCATATTTTGCAGAGAACAATGACCTCTCATTATCGGGGTAAGCGTGGCTCAGGACTCCATGATTTCTCGCCGTTGTTAAATTACTCTCTGAATAAATCTCTGAACGTATGCCTTCGTTAGCCAAATTAAAAACGACAGTAAATTTATTGCCATCATCATCATCGTGACTTGGGCAAAATCTGAATTGCGTGCGCTTAAACTTTGTGGCCGTTGTTTTGCACTGTTTACCATGGTTTTGTATCGTTTCTCATGGTTATATATGCTTTGTTATTCATGACATTTCTATGCGATTAAAGTCTTATATCAAATGTATTATGTGTGTTTGCATGGTATGGAAGGACCGCACCGGATACATGACACAAGGTTTGCAGTCGTTGTATGCATGCATACAGTGACGGCTGCCGTTCTGCAGAGAATGCGGCGTCGTCGGCAGTGCCGTGAGCGGAACAGCAGGCAGCCAGTCTGCCACTTTGGTCACGTGGCTTCGTGACGTCATCTCGACGCGCGCACACACACACACACAGACGCCAAATCTTCTGAACAACCATGACGTCGGTGGGATCCGAACCCACGACCTCCGAATATTGCGTCCAGTGCTCAACCAGCTGAGCTACGGCGACGGCTGTCCAATTTGCTGCTTTCGTGGGTATTTATGTTTTCCGTGTAAGCGAACCTTGAGAGTGTCCATGAGCGCCACCCTGTGCCCCTTGGTTTCGCGACTGTTGGCTTCCTTCATATGTTTGTCAAACGAGCCCCTCATTTAATTTGCCTTGTCTGCTATTAGCTGAACGAGGGTCTCGGTTCTAGCAGTCTTCATGCCATAGGTAGCATAAGGGGGTTCTCGCACAGTTTCCGCCCTCGCGGTATGACAGGACGTGCTACGTCCACCGCTATGGGCGAGGGTAGCGCTGGTGAACACTCTCAAGGTTCGCTTACACGCAAAACATAAATACCCACGAAAGCAGCACATTGGACAGCCGTCGCCGTTGCTCAGCTGTTTGAGCACCGAACGCGATATTCGGAGGTCGTGGGTTCGGATCCCACCGGCGTCATTGTTTTTTTTCCTGCTGCTTGATAAGTAATTCTGTTCAATCTAATTCATTGGCACTACACATTTAAACAAATAAAAACATTTCCCTGTGCCCCTTGGATTCGCGACTGTTGGCTTCCTTAATGTGTCTGTCAAACGAGCCCCTCATTTAAATTGCCTTGTCTGCTATATATATATGCATATATATATATAGCTTGCGGGAGTGTTTATGGATTGCGTGTAAGCGAACCTTGAGAGTGCTCACCAGTGACCCTCGCGCATAGAGGCGGACGTAGTTCGTTCTTTATTACCGCGAGTTCGACGGAGGTCGTGGGTTCAAATCCCACCGGCGGAATGCTTGCTTTTTTTTCTGCCTTATAATTGCATTTAGGCTACAGAATAATATAGAAGTATTATCTCGTATTGATCAGCACCTCAAATAAAAAAACAAATATTCCTCTATACACCTTTGTTTCGGTGGCTGTTGGCTTTCTTCATATGTTTGTTAAACGAGCCCCTCATTCCTCTTCCCTCGTCTGTTTATTATATATATATATATATATATATATATATATATATATATATATATATATATATATATATATATATATATATATATATATATATATATATATATATATATATATATATATATATATATGGGTTACGAAAGTAGGTGCCTTTGGCTTCCGCAGGGAAAAGGGTAATTTTTTTTTTATTCGAGAAGTGTGCCATGAGGCATAAGTTGAAAAAGGAAAGGGGGGAAGGAATGCACGGGATTGAAAGTTAAAAGAAGGAGTGAAGGGTAATTGAAGTAGGTAGGCACTATTACAATAGCATTTATTGTCGACACATTTATTGACCATTCTTTGTTTTCAATTCAATTTTTATGTAACGTGCATACGTGCCAAAAGAAGGGAATCTCATTTTGCTCTTGCAGAAACGCTGTACTTTTTTTGGAAAGACTTATCACGTGAGCTGGAAAACTTTGTTTCTGCAATTTCGGTAAATCACTTGGTTACATGCAAAGAAAAGCGTATCATGATTGCGTGAGTGTTTTCTTCCCTTGCAGGCAGCCTATGTACTGCTTGTACATTTTTCTCAGTTAGCTCTGGGATGTTGAGCTTGCGTGCGGCGTTATTTAGGTTCACGAGCAAGTTTTCGCCATAACTTTTCCAATACCTTGAACACCCAAGTTTTGTCGGCGGCTGTATTGGTCAAAGTCATTAATTTCCTTCCTCAACTTCAACTTCTTCCTTCATCAACTTCTTCGATTGATGTTTCTGTTTCTACTTTCTGCATTCTATCTTTTGACTCGGAGATTACCTGTCCCTGGGTAGTCACCAGTGTATATAGGGATCATACTTAGAGGACAAGAACTCTACTGTTTTTTCAATGTTTTTCAGTGTCTTCTGTTTTTTCAGTGTCTTCTGTAGAGAACAGGGCCTCTATTTTGTCAAGAAGTGGTAGGAGCGAGGCAATCCGCTTGTTCATAACAGTCAGCTTAGCTCCCACATCAGCACCTTGCTCAGGCTTAGTTTTCCCGGGGCTCTGACCCCTCCGAGATTAGAGGCTTTACAAGTAGGATACAGCCATGTTTTGTCAATCCCTGCTTTGGATTTTACCGCTGCCTCTCCCACTCCCGATCAATTACCAGCATGATAGGAAAATCCACACTAGGAACAAGTCAAGACAAGGGCGTCTTCCGTGATTGCTTCCTGGCATGCTAAGCAAATGTATTTCTCCACTTAAATAGCAAGGCAAAAACACACACACTAGCAGTAGGAGCAGCAGTGTGAAATATCTCAAGTGCACAAAAAGAAATCGCACGATACTAACCTGCAAAGCAGGGAACGAGAACTTAGCTATGCGTCGGCCTGCCACTGCCTACCGCTGCTACTGCGTGCAATAATGCCAGGCTTGACGGGGGGCCTCTTCTTATAGCAGCAGTCCGGTGACGTAATCGCTTATTGTCCGGCAGACTGATGTACTGTTGGGCAGGGCGGGGGTTCTTCCACGTGATGCTTGTTTCAGGCTGTTGATCAGATTGCAGATCTGCAAAGCAGAGGACGAGAGCTGTGTGTCGGCTAGCCACTGCCTAGCGCTGCTGCTGCGTACAATAAAGCCAGGTTTTACGGGGTGCCTCTTATAGCGGCATTCCGGGTACGTAGTTGCTGATTGTCTGGCAGACTGATGTGCTGTTGAGCAGGGCGGGGGTTCTTCCACGTTATGCTTGTTTCAGGCTGTTGATCAGATGGCGGATCTGCAAATCAGGGGACGAGAACTTAGCTGTGCCTCGACCAGCCACTGCCTACCGCTGCTGCTGCGTGGGATAGTGCCAGACTTGACGGGGTGTTTCTTCTTATAGCGACAGTCCGGTGACGTTGTCGCTGATTGTCCGGCAGACTGATGTGCTGTTGCGCCGGGCAGGGGTTCTTCCAAGTGATGCTTGTTTCAGGCTGTTGATCAGATTGCAAATCTGCAAAGCGGGGGACGAGAGCTGTGCGCCGGCCAGCCACTGCCTACCACTGCTGCTGCGTACAATAAAGCCAGGTTTGACGGTGTTCCTCTTCTTATAGCGGTAGTCCGGTTACGTAGTTGCTGATTGTCGGGCAGAATGATGTGCTGTTGGGCAGGGTGGAGCTTCTTCCATGTGATGCTTTTTTCAGGCTTTTGATCAGGTTTCAGATCTGCGAAGCAGGGGGTGAGATCTTAGCTGTGCGTCGGCTAGCCACTGCATACCGCTGCTGCTGCTTGCAACGCAGCAGCAGCGGCAGGCATTGAACGCTATTACGTTCTCAGTACTGAACGCACAACCTTGAACCTATTGCATGTCGTGAAATTTCTTCTGAACGTAATTTTCTGCGGTGTACATACAGCAACTGTCTGAATTCTTTCATCGTTTGTTGGGCTTTACAGCAAAGCTACGCTTTTCTTGCAATATATTTTTTTGCTTACAGCTACTCCCGATGGAATGATAGACAAAAACTTTTTATTTTTCCTTTCATGCGCGGATCCTGCACCCAGCACTTTGAATGCACCCTGAACGAAGAGATTGCCATATATGGTAATCTTTAAACAACTACCGGTGTGAAAAAAAACCCAGACACTTGGGCTTCATCACAGGAAATACGATATTAAAAGCTGTAATGCGGCCCTTCAACCCGCTCCTCCCACACTTCCCCATGTGAACGTCCATCCGGAGGCACACCCGACTCTCATACCCACAGAGGGTTATGGTCGTTGCCTTAATTCCCCTGGCACAAGACGTGGTTTAGAGAGCTCAGTCGGGCAGTTCGGTAGACCCTCAAGCTCCGAGCAGCAGAGGACGTGGGGAAAAGACCCCCCTATGGCAGGAGATTGGAGACTCTGAGCTTGCTGCAACTAGCTTTCAAACTACACAACTCAAAAGGAGAACTTTTGGTCTCGAGACTTTTGACCAAACCTGTACATGGCACCGTCTAACACCTCGACAATTTTCCTATTGTATAGCAGGGAAATATGGGAGTCTTCAGTGAAGGCATGAGGAGCGGAAGGGCATCTGTGGACGATGCAGCTGCCGTCCTCGCTTAGATGTTTGTTGTTTCTGCACGTGTGTCTGTCCTTTCTCCTTTCAAGTCTCTTCTAAGGACATGCATCTTCGTATAATGTTGGATGAATGCGGTGTAGGTGCTGGAGTAAGTGTTTGTATCCGTCTTAGGTGGTAAGAGTCCTCCGGGGAAAGTTTCATATGTGGCGGGGAGTAGAGACGCCTATTTGGGCGAAGGGTTTCTAGGTGCGTTGAAAAATGGGTTGAGAGAGAGTAGAGAGTAGAGTTAGTGTGCCCTGCTGAGTACGTATAATCTCGAGCTAGGACATCTGCCCTAATATTTCCATCGAGACCTGCATGTCCTGGGACCATGGTTATGGCATGATCATACTGGATATGGCCGCCCAGTACGTGTAGAGCCATGCGCGGGACACGTCTACTCGTATAGGCTCTACAGGCGACTTGGGGATCTGTAAAAATGTGGGTGCCGTGGTGCTGGGTGTCGCTGATTTTGACAGTGATGACCATTGCAATGACTTCTGCGGGCGCCGGATCTGGTACCGTGTAGGATGCTCCAAGATAAGGGGCAGTGGCACAATTGACAGCAGCGCAAGCATATCTATGGGGTTTTGCACAGAAAGCCACATCCACTACATGGCCGAGGTGTCTTGGCCGTATTGGCTACGGAGGCTGTGAAGACGGGCCTGACGGGGCGGGGCCTGTGACTCGTGGTTCATGTGGAGAGGGCTAAGGTCCGTGTAAAGGCGAGAGCGGACAGCATTGGGAAGAATTCTTGTCAGGGTCATTGCCCTCATGGCTTGCGGGTCGCCTATCCTTGAAAGGATGGCCCTCCACGCCGAGGTGGTGAGGAGACGAGCCTGTTGGGAGTTCAGAACAGCCTCCTGGATTTCCACAAACTTGTTGTGAACCCCGAGTACAAGCACTCTAGTGGTGGATGTACACATGGGGAGGCCCAGAGCTGTTTTAAAAAGGGTATACGGATAATGGTATCGATCCTCCTCTGGGTGGTTCGATCAATATTTTGGTATGAGAAACCATACTGAATTCGACTCATTGCAAGGGCCGTGACGAGGCGGATGGTGTCGTCCTCGCGCATGCCCTTGCGATATGTCCAGCGATATGTCGTACCATACGTGCGATATTGAGCACAGACGTGCGCAGAGTAGCCACGGTGTGGGTGGGCTTGCCTTCATGATGGACCCAGAGGCCAAGCACTCAGATGAGGGATTTTTCTTCTATTGGGCAGTTGTGGATTTCGAGCATAATTTGGCCGGGGGAACGATAGTGGGAATAATGAATACGGATGATTACCGATTTGTCTGGTGCACATTGCATACCACTAATCTCAACAAAATGCTCGACCACAGTGATGGCTGTTTGTAGGGCTTGCTCTTTGGCGGCAAGTGATCCTCGGGTTGACTAGATGGCGATATCATCCGCATAGATGGTATATCCGATGTCGGAGAGTAGAGAGAGTTTGTGGGCGAAAGGGACCATGGCTATATTGAATAATAGTGGTGATAGCACAGCACCTTGGGGAGTGCCCTTGTCAGGTGTTCAGAAGGGTAACGATCTAGTAGATCCGATGGCTATCGTGGCTGTGCGGGCAGTGAGGAAGGTGGAGATATATTGGAACATGCGAGATCCACAGTGAACTGCCACCTAAAAGGAGGCGAGCGGGTATCCTGGCACACTGTTGACATCCAAACAGCCTGTGGGTGGCTACAGCCGTCGGCCAGCCATTCGAAAATGTTTTGCTTCCTGTTCCGCTCTCAATTGCGGTGGCAAGCCAAATCCTATAGGGATTTTCTGAGGACCCACTGCGTTTCGACGTAATGACATGGAAGAGGGAATAGCTGTTTGCGGAAAGGTGCAAGCATGCTTACCTGACGACCAAATTTTTGTGGAACTCGGTGCTTTCGACGCTTCCGAGACATGGGGCATCATAGCCTTAGATGCTTATGCGCCCCAAAATCCAACACAATACAACACAGCTGCCGAGACAGAAGACTCCTGGCCAGGAAACAGTTTCTTCCCTTGGGGTCGTCCTCGGTTTCTAAGTGCCACCGCACTGCCGTACCGCACCGTTGAGGAATACGCGCCTACATCTAGCCATGATGACCAAATCGTCGAAAGCGTCTATGAAGACGTGGAATTGGCCGTGAGCAAAATTAAAAGCGCAGAACACTGTACTGAAATGTGACATCGATTGCAAGGTAGGAATGTAATGTGGCTGGAGACCAGACAGCAGGCGCATATGGCATAGGCTGTAGGAATAGCAGAGGCGAGATAGTAAAGTTCGAAGAGAAAAATAATTTACGGATCATGAATACCTTCTCCCGCAAACAAGAGAACGGGAAGTGGACAAGGAAGAGGCCCAGTGGTGTGTCTAACAGAAATAGACTTCATATGCGCTCACCCCGGAATCGTGCAGAATGTGGAGCTTCTCGAAAAGGTGCGTTGTAGCTGTCGCCGGATGGTAAGGTCTCGAATTATCATACACTTAAAGTCGGAACGGAAGAAACTAGTGAAGCGGAAGCTCATTGACGAGTTAAAGGTAAGAGAGAAAGTAAAGGAATTCAGGATATAGCTTCACAACCGATATTCGGTTTTAACTGAGGATGTGGACCTTAATGTTCAAGCTATGAATGATGATCTCGCAGCTATCATTAGAGAGTGTGCAGCAGAGGTAGGCAGCAGGATGCTTCGACAGAATACTGGCGAGCTCTCCTAGGAGACGAAAGATGTGATCAAGAAACGCAAAAACATGAAAGTATCAAGCCTCACATACAGAATAGAACTGGCAAAGCTATCGAAATTAATAAACGCAAGGTAATTGATGTACGGAAGTATATGGACAGAACGAGCATGCTCAAGAAACGGAGGTAGCCGTCCCTAATACTAGGCACAGAGTCATGGTTAAGCGATAGTATTCCTGACAATGAAATAGTTCCTGCTGCCTTTACATGCTACAGGAAAAACAGAAATGCAGATTTATTTTAGTAGATAGCTCAATGTCATTCAGTCAGATCATCGCTGATGTCGGTGAATGCGAAGTTGTCTTGCGCCAGTTCATGCTTCCCAACCGGCAAGTTCTGAGAGCTTGTAGCTGTTATCGTCCATCAGATACTTCTTTAGAAGTGTTTTCAAGCCTATATTACTACAAACAGATTCAATTATCAAAGGACGGGATTTTAACCTGCCAGATCTACTTATAGCAGGTAGTGACAGCTGATCTGGATCATGAGAGAGAAATAACGAAGGATAAGAATGGGGTGGAGGGCATATGGCAGGTTCTCTCGGTTCATGAATGGTAGTTTACCAATATCCCTCAAGAGAAGACTGTAGAATAGCTGTATTTTGTCGGTACTCATTTACGGGGCAGAAACGTGGAACGAAAAGGGTTCCGCTTAAGGACAACGCAGCGAGCCATGGAAAGAAAACTAATAAGTGTAACGTTAAGATACCGGAAGCGGGCAGACAGAGTGAGGGAATAAATGCAAGTTAATGACATTCTAGTCGAAATGAGGACAAAGAAATGGACTTGGGCAGGGCATGTAATGCGAAGGCATGATAATCGCTGGTACTGATGAGTAACAGAGTGGAATCCAAGAGAAGGCAAGCGTAGCAGAGGCGGCAGAAGGTTAGGTGGGCGCATGAGATTAAGAAGCTTGCAGGTATAGGGTGGGCGCAGCTGACAAATCACAGGGTTAATTGGAGATACATGGGAGAGGCCTTTGCCCTGCAGTGGGTGCAGTCAGCCTGAAGATAATGATTATTAATATTATGATGATGATGATGAACTGGAACGAAAAGTAGGAAAATATACAACTGCCATAGAGCCCATCTGAGTGGTATGAACAAAAATTCGAAAATATTTTTTTTCTTTATTCGAAGCAAAAACAAGAAACGAAGCTGTTTCCGAATTGAAAAATGTACTAAAACTGAAAATTTGCGAGGTAAGGACGTTATTTGGTCCATCAAGAATATTAACTTGTCGACAAAGCAGAAGTAAACCTTGGTCTACAAAACAGTTCATAAGTTTCACTCGTAAGAGATAGCGATGTTATTGTATGTTTAAAAACCCCGACTACTGATGCAATAACTTCAGGAACTAGCACGACGAGTAAAAATGGCTACACGCATGGCTAAAGATTCGTCTTCCGAATCATTTCGTTTCGGCTACAAGAAAACAGTAGGGAATTTTGGATACAAGTAAAAAGAAATGGAAGAGATAATCTTTCTATTCCGCCCCTTGTACCTGGCGATAGCTGTGTGACGAGGACGTCGATTAGGCAGAATAATTCACTGAGTACTTCAGCTCCGTTTTCACTCCGGCGGCTGAAACGAACAGACTATAGCAATATGCAGACAACTGATAATAAAAACATTGTCATCGGTACACGTTGGATTGAGGCATTATTGTAGCAATTGAAAGGTTCAAGAGGTGGGGGCCCTAATCGATTGGCAAATAGCTTTTACAAGCTGTATGCGCGCTCACTTGCACCGTTCACAAAGATAGCTTTTGGCAAGTGGCTGAGGGAGGCGTCTGCACCAAATGACTTCAGAAATGCAAGCATCGTGCTTGTAGGTCCGAGAAACTGTTTCAAACTAGCACCCTTCATCGTTGACGTGTGTTCGGTGTAATATATTAGAACATGTCTTGTATGCCAGTAACGTTGCGAGCAGAGCTGTGCACGGGCTCGGGCCGGCCCGTAAGCCCTTACCCGGCCCGGCCCGCGGGCCGGGCTCGGGCCATTTGGAGATTCCCTCACTCGGGCTTGGGCCGGGCCCGGACCAGGCTTTCTATGTTTTGGACGGGCCGGTCGGGCTCCGCGATCTCGACTGCGTAGCTTATGCGAAAGTATGCTTGTCGTCTCGCATGTAGGTACAGCAGGAAGTGCAATGTATTTATTCATCAAAAATGGAATCCACAGGAACGGGAGAAAAGTACACACGCTAACAAAAGGCAAACGAAAGCTAGCGGAGCCTCGGAATGCGTTTACGGTTCTACCAAGTACCGCTACAAGTAAGTCTACCAAGTATCACTACGGACATGTGGACAGACGATTTCCGTAAAGTGGCGTACACGACGGCTACGGCACATTACATTGACAGTGAGTGGCGCCTGCACTCGCACGTTCTTTTTACATGCAATTTTCCTCATGAACGCAAGACTGAGAAAAACTTTCGAAAATAGTTGCAACGGTGTTTCGCTAAACTGGGGATCGACAGGGACGCTCTACAGAAGGCTACTTTTGTTACTGACCAGGGTGGAAATATCATGTGTGCTCTCCAGTCCTACAGCAGAATGAACTGCTGCGCGAATCTCCTGAATACTGTTCTTCGGAATATCTTCTCTGAACATTTTATTGCATCTGAAGCCCCGTCTGTCGGCGAGACACTGGAAAATCTTAAATGACCCGCCAAATTCTTGAAACAAAGCGGCCTAGCTAGCCAAATCACTCATATACCGTCTGCCAGGAGGTTCCGACAAGGTGGAACTCAAAACTTTCTATGCTAAAATCTGTATTTGACCAAATTGCAGAAATTGAAGTACCTCTTGAGGAGAGGAACTCTCCTATGATTGAAAATGTGGATAAAACATTTTTGAAAGACCTAATTAAATTCTGGAGCCGTTTTCCGAAGCAACGACCGCTTTGGAGGCGGACAAAAGACCAACGTTGCCTCAAGCCCTATTGCACTTTGCCAAACTTGAAAGAATTCTTCGTGGGCAAGCCGAACCATCAAATGCCACAGAAATGACGAAGCTCCAGCAGCGTGCCCACTACTTTCTTCGGACGACGATCATCCTGATCATGGATCACAAGACGGCGACAACGTTGTGCCCGCTATTTCGACACCTTCGGATGGTTTCCGCCGAAGAGCGTGAGGAGGTATAAGAACGCGTAAGAGAGCTCGTCGCGTCGATACCACGGGTGTACTCGTGCACTCTGCAAGAACAGCCTCCCGCAAAAAAGCCGTGCATGGAGTTATTCAGCGAGTGGAGCGACGCAGCCAGCAACCAGACTGCTGAACGAGACGAGCTGACCGATTACTTAGCTGCCGAATCGACACCATGCTCGGAATCTGAACTGGCGCAGTTTTTCCTTTCTTCTTTCACTCCCTCCTTTATCCCTTCCCTTACGGCGCGGTTCAGGTGTCCAACGACATATGAGACAGATACTGCGCCATTTCCTTTCCCCAAAAACCAATTATATTATTATATATAGTTTTGGAAAAGCCAGGAAGCCACGTACCCAAAACTTGCTCTTCTTGCTAAGAAGCTATTAGGCATTCCGGCCACCAGTTCAAGCAGTGAACGAAACTTCAGCGCTGCAGGATTCATAATGCAGGAGCGCTTCACTTGCCTTAACCCTTCATCAATTGACCACTTGTTGTTTTTGCACAATAATATAGCATAGCAATTCTGTGCGTGCGCTGCATATGTATATATTCACGATTTTGTCATATGTAATGCAAGAGTTCAACATTAAAAGGTCATTTAAATAAACAGATTTTCCTGATATTGTTTCTTTTGTGTCGGCGTCGCTTTATTGCAGGTCGGGCCAGGCCCGGGCCGGGCCATAACCCTGCCTAAGGCCGAGCCGGGCCGGGCCGGGCCGGGCGAACTCAGGCTTCTTTAGCGCCGGGCCGGACCGGGCCGCTTGTGGTAGTGTAGGACCCGAGCCGGGCGCGGGCTCAGAATTGCGGCCCGTGTACAGCTCTACCTGTAGAGTGCGCTACAAGTCTCAATGCATGATGCGCTGTTTTCTAGGTGCCGCCACAGATGGCGCTGTGATCTCACAGTGGTAGTTTAAACGCCGCGAAATCTCGAAACGTGATGAGCAGTTGCTACCACAGATGGCGCTGTAATCTAAGTGTGATAACAGACGCCACAAAATCTCCAAACGCTCTCTTAAAAAGTTAAAACTGCGTTTGTTGTCAACAGCCCACAGCCTCACACGGCGGAAGTCACGTCCGGCGTCGTCAAAGGGTCGTGCTAGATCTTGTATTTTTGCTCTATGTAAATGGCATCACTTATGGTATTGCAACCCATACAAGGCTGTTTGGAGATGACTACAAGCTCAACCGCTTCTGAAATAGCTACATAACTCAGCTTGACTTCGATAAAGCATCTTTCTGGTGCACAAAATGGCGTATGAAGTTTACCGTGAACAAAACAGTACATAAGGTACACACAAAAATAGAAACCCACAAGTTCGAACCAAGACCCTAAATAATGTTTGCTTAAACCCCGTATTTGAGTATACGCTCATCAAGGTGGGTATTTTACTCCAGAGTTAAATTGACGTCGACATGTTGAATACACAATTGCGAAAGCGGAACGCGCATTGGGTTTTCTTCACCTCGATGCTCGAAACTTTCCATTGGCCACTTAGGATTTGCTTTATAAGGCCAATGTAAAATCGATTCTAGAATATGCAGGCACTGTTTGGAATCCCGAAAATACAAATTATAAACAAAAATTAGAGCACGCACAGAATAAGGCTGCTCGCTTTGTCACCGGAAATTACGAACGGAAGTTCAGAGCTGCAAGAAGGAAAAGAATAGACGAGGACCTGCAGGACAATAGACTAAAATTATGCCCGAAATTATTTCAGTCTTTGGCACTGACTGGTGCATACAGAAAAAGATACATAAAGCGGCTGTACAATGTCTCCGTGTGGACCATAATTTAAAAGTGCGCTTAGTTTTTGCCATACAAACTTCTTTATGAAGCTATCTTTACCCAAAGCAATATTAGAGAGGAACCATTTGCCTCACAACGTTGCCAGTGTTGTATTCAAGGATGTCTTCTTTTCAATGTTAAATGCTCACTGTGCTCTTGGCACTTTTTATCTCTCTTTTTTTTGGTGACGTTCATAGTTCTGATTGCGACTGTTCTGCGCATAACGTGTATTTCCTTGCAGTGTGACGAGAGTTAACCAGTTTTATAATTTAGTCGCCGCGGTGGCTGAGTGGTTACGGCGCTCGGCTTCCGGCCCGAAAGACACGGGTTCGATCCCGGCCGCGGCGGTCGAATTTCGATGGAGGTGAAATTCTAGAGGCCCGTGTACTGTGCGATGTCAGTGCACGTTAAAGAACCCCAGGTGGTCGAAATTTCCGCAGCCCTCCACTACGGCGTCTCTCATAGCCTGAGTCGCTTTTGGACGTTAAACCCCCATAAACCAAACGAAACCAGTTTTATACATGTGGTGTAAGCATTCTTTGTTACTTCCCCCGCCCTTTGCCACTGTAATGCCTCCAAGCGCTGTGGGCTCTGAATAAAGTGACAAATAGCCTAAAAGAGGTGAGCAGCAAACTAAGCATAGGCAAAAATCAGACCTAGGCGTTAAAAGACAAAGAGGGCAATGTCATTAGCACCATGGATAGATAGTTAAAGTATGCGAAGAGTTCTACACAGTGCGATACGGTATTCAATGTTCTCAGGACGCAAATGAGATAAACATTATCACACACCAATGGTGCACACCTCCAGAAACGAAAAAAGCTATTAAAGAAAGCCGAAGGAGCAATGCAAAGGGGGAAAGGAGCCGGTGATGATCGGATAACAGCGGATCTGTTGAAAGACGGCGGGGATATTGTGCGATAGAAACTAGCCACCCTGTATAAGCAATGTCCTATGACCTCGAGCGTGCCAGAATTTTGGAAGAATGCTGCCACAATCTTAATGTATAAGAAAAAAGATGTTAAGGACCTGAAAAAATTACAGACCGATCAGCCTACGGTCCGTTGCCTATAATGTATGTACTAAGGTAATCGCTAATAGAGGCAGGACAAGCTTGAACTTCAATCAACCAAATGGTCAGGCAGGCGTTCAGAAAGGATACACGACAAGAGACCATACTCACGCTCTCAGTCACGTGAAGAGAAATGTGCAAATCCCGGCCGTAGCGGCCGGGCTTGTACCCGCGTCTTCAGGCTCAGCAGCTGGGCTCCCCAGCCACTGAGCCATTGCGGCGCGTTCCAAGCGAATGTTACATTCCTATCACGCTTGTTGGTAGCCTCTTATCAATTGACTTAACCTAAAAGTGCACGTCATCTTGACGCAAGTTCCGGAGCTCGGAAAACACCTGATTTTTCTTGCTTTGTTGAGTAGTACTTGAGTTGGGCAACAGCAGTAACACTGCTTGCTTCATAAAGCTTGTTTGGTGTATCACGTGTTCAGTTATCAACTCCACTACCTGTAAAAAAATGCCACAAAATTCTCCTGTGATCGGGAATCGCATAAAAGAAGCCTTTACTGCGTACAATTAACCGCTTTAACTATGCGGCAAATCAACCAGAAACTAAAATAAAAAGTGTCAGGGAGAGACGACGCTCGGTGCGTGAGAATGCTGCGGAAGGGGGGAATTGAACAGGGCGGCTTGCAGCGAGAGGCCCGGAAAACCGGTTTTATGGCCGTCGATGGGAAAGGAGGCCCCGTTTGCGGCGTCGTGATTGCGCCAGACCACTGCAAAGGGAACACCGATATCAAGCAAAAAAAAAAACTGCAACGGTCGGCTGTCGTCCAGCCGCGCCAGCCGCTAAGAGGCTATGGTTTCGGAATGATTCAGATCTTGAGGAAAAGAAGGAGGGTGGATAGCGTGAATACCTGAAGTGATACCCTTGAGGTGATTTCGTTTTTATTTCTTTTTCCAGGCTCCATCCTTGCACCAACATATCTCTCGTAGTAGCTTCCTTGTTCTTGTACTCGCTGGACACCGTGGTGATTCTGAGATCCCTCCAGTAGCCAGGTAGTTTCCAAGGTGGCTGTCCTTTCTCATGATACAAACACTTACAAAGCAACTGATTCTGAGGCTCGTTCACACTTGGGACCTAGAATGCAACAAAGCAGAGCAGCTTGCATTTTAGCGCCAAGCAATTGCAACCCATGTAACGCATAATGTTGCTTCAACGTTGAGTGATTTTTACGAAGTGTTTTTGGAACGTTAAGTAAGAAACACCTTACGTTGATCTAACGTTAAAACAGGAACGTTGACTAAGTGTCATAAGAAATGTTTTGCCATGTTGCAGCCACATGATAAGGTAACGTTTAATAAACATGTTACGGCAGCATTTTCTTTCTGTGACAAATGCAACGTAATGAGGTAAACAGTAGAAAACATTATACACAGTTAGACAAAGGTTAGACAACATTTACAATTGAATTGCAAACGTGATACATTGCAAACGTGAAGACAGTACACAGGTTAAAAGCCAAACTTCCAGCTGCTGTTTGTTAAAGGAAACGAACCACTGAAAGAACAAAAATCATCGGCAAAGTAATCATTGAACGCAGTGCAATGCAGCAGTCACATCTTTGCTTCACAATCATTAATCAAAAACGCGTACTCCTTCATGGATAAGAAACGCAAAGGCACAATAAAATATTGCTCATTGCAATCTTTAATTCAGTAGGTACCTTTTACCACCCAGTCACGTCTGCTCTTCCTGCAGATAAATGAAATGCTGTCAAAAAGCAGCAAGCAGCCATAATTGCTTAAATGACAAGGATGATGTGCACCGTCAATGGCAGAACGCAGTGTTCCCTCAGGATCCTGAGTACGAAATAATAGCAGTTTTTTTAAGTACTGTGAAAGCATGAATTTTCTATCCTTCTTTTACTTAGCTTGCATTAATTGACACGACTCTTTCTGTACTCAGCAGCTTTGACAAACATGTGGGCCAACTTGCAGCCTCAGAATACTGTAGCACTTTGCTAACTTGCAAAAGATCAAGGCTCAGAATGAAAAAGCTAACAAAAAAATGAGGAGTTTCCTTATCCGCACTGAATTTTATATGGCACTAAGAATGTGACTAAGACATGGCATGAACATTGTTTTTTTCTGCTCAGTTACAAACTTTCTAGCCTGTGCTAACGTATCACTGCAGTGTATATAATTAAAAAATAACTGCACTGTACAACATGCTGCAAGACTTACGAAATACTCCGCCTATAAGGCTACCACATACATCCTACATGCAAAGAGTTTATATCGGCCAAAATAGCTAGCCAGCCAGGTGAGAAGACACCAAGCCTCTGACATCTAGAGATGTATACCTCCCATGTAATTAGAGTGATTGGAGATGCTCCTTTTTGATGACACTTCAGTTGCTGGGTATGGAAGGACCAGGTATGAAGGGGAACAACTAGACATCTCATTTTTAAGCAACGTCACTGTGGGCAATGTGCCATGGCTTTTCTTCTGTCCATAAAGGAGTTTCATTTTCCGTGTTCTATCTTCACATAACTGCTTGCGTGTGCTAATTATTGCTTGCCTGGAGGTGCTTTTCTGTGTTAAACTACAGTTTTAACTCTGGCCTCAGTCGTCGGCACCTTCTTAGTTTTTTGCTAGTGTTCCGCTTAAGTTGCGCACTAACTCGCGCAGATCTCTATTATTCTGCATTTCCAACTGTCTCCGTCTCCTTCATGTTCACCTCTGCACCCGAAGCCTTCAGGTCTGCTGTGTATAATGATCTTAATTAATCTGCCTATAACAAATGTATTCTTGTTAGTCACGCACTCCTCCCTGTAATGCCGATTGGTCCTGAGAGTAAAAAAATGAAATGAAAATGTAGTCTAAGCTAAGTCTGAGCAAGCACGCATTATGTTCAGTTTATTTTGCCATTTGACCAGTACAGAGGGTAGAGAAAAAGGCTGCTAAGTTGAGCTTGACATGCTTATCATCCCTACACTGGAAAACAGCAGGCGCCAAGACATACGCAACCACTAACAACAGAACATGTCGAGTGTGAAGAAATTCCGTAACGTTCCTCGCATTTATCACAGTGCATACTCGCTGCTGAGTAATTTATTACCACATTAGACATCCTGCAAGGAGAGTGCACAGTGATGTGTTTTATTTGCACATGGCACCACAGTACAATGACAATCATTAACCCTGTGCCAACGCAACAGCAAATAAATTTCTGCCCAATGACTGCACACCTTACATGCAATCATCAGGCGAGTATGGTCAACCCTCAAGATCAAAATAATAAAGAATGACATTTGAGCAGGCGCTCATTACCCCCACCCCGTCCCTAAAAATTGAAAAATGGTGTTAATCAGACAGCATGTTAGAACGATGCGGTCGTAATATTTGCGACAGATCAACTACGTGTAAAATTCAGATATGAATAATTAACGCCCATGCAAGCAGTTAGATGCGAGGCGCCAGGGCGTGGGCAAACTAATTATCTTCAGGTATCAACTGGCGTCAACTACTGCTCAACGAATACCACTCATGGCCACGTTCACATCCAAGAAGCTTGCATCAAACATTATAGACAGATGTTTATGTCATAATGCAGCAGCAGTTCATAGGTGATGTTGGCCAGTGGTGATCTTTTTTTCTTTTGGCGTGATAAACGGAATCATCCTACGAAACGTGCGTCAACTGTTCCTCGCCAGATTCTTGCTGTCCTACGAGGGAGAGCAGCTTTTCCGTCGGCTTCAAATCGACTCTTTTGAGCAGGGCCACTGGCATTGTAACGCACATTCTCAGAAGCACTATGCATCGACGCCGCATGGGATACCAAATTCGGTTGTACAATCCAATGCGGTGTACGGACCGCACATACACACACACTAACGAGAATACAACGCACGGGACTCACGCAGCGAACACAGATGAACAAAAACTGCTCCAAAGCACCTGTTCCCCATGCTGTTCCCTGTTCACTGCGTTCCGACTGTGGGATTGGCCAGCGCTTTGTCTTTGCTGTGGCTAAGCCGCAGCCGTGATGGTAACAGCGTTCATGCTACGAAAGGAAAAATTTTAATGTATCAAACCATTTAGGTTGTAAGCTAAAAAAGCTACCGTAAAATTAAATACATAACTTTGCTTAAAAACAAAACGTTGCGCGCCTTTGCGACGTCAGCAACGCGAGCATTGACGCAAATACGCGAATGGCACTATGAATTTGCTGTGCTTGCGCTTAGAGCGCAGCATACTTGTCGAAGTGAACGTTTTTCGGTGCGAACAGTTTGAGATTTAATCGACTGAAATTGCTCAAGGAAAGTCAGCGGCACTGTTTTTCTCGTTTCTGTGCATCGCGAGTGACTTTGGTGACAGCCATCTCCGGTTTGGCAAACTTGTGACAAGTTGAGCATTTTGTTCACAAACATGGAAAAAGTTTTTTTTCCCCTTATTTGACCGCGCAGTGTTCTTGTTTGTATTGTAACCCTGCGTTTCGTCGCATGTTATGTTCACGATAACATCAGTACAACCTGCATGTGCTTTCCGTCTCTATTTGAAGTAACATTAGTCAATCAGCGTAAACTTGGATTGAATTAACACAAACTGTCCGTGTTGGTACTGCATGTAGGATGTGCTTTGAGATGATTCTGCGCACGAGGTGCTCTTCTGATAACTTGTTTATTGCCTGATATAGTCTAGAGGCGTATGGAACCATCTATCCCATTGCAACAACGCTGAAAAGCTGTTTACTCTTCATGCATCTGTTCTCCTTACGCTTAAACTTTCGGTAATCATTCGCGTGGTTCCTTTGGATCTGGACAAGCGGGTACTGTTGTAAGAGACGCCTGGCGACAGAGTCCCTGGGGAAGCCCAGTGGGTCAGCTGTTTGTCCAGGTACCAAGGTACCAAATTTACCATTCCTGGCTTTTTCTTCTCAGTTCATCAACCTCGTATTCCTTGCAAAGATTACAATATGTAATCAGGCAGTAAAAAATTAGTATATTTCAGGACTGTTTAGAGAAATGCACATGCAGCATCACTCTTTTCTTGTTATACTTTCTATGACCTGGATTCATTTCTTCTAGCAGATTGGCAAGCAGTAGGTCAACTGCACACAAATTTATTTGCCTCTGGTGCAAATTAAGGAGTGCAAACATCGTAAGGCAAGTCTCTAGTCTATTTAATTCCCACTGCATTTAATCAAAGCATAATGTGAAATGCTGTATCTCCTATACCCTGGTTTTCATTACTTTGAGCCGTAGCTTTCCACAATGAACAGAAAGGCAACTCCACTCGCTGACAATTTCGCCTTCAGCAGCAAAACAGGGAGTATGTTACCCCATGTGTTATCTCGACATAGACTCAAAACTTTGGTGAACAGCTGCGTCGAGAGCTGCAATCACCTCTCTTGAGCATGCACTCCTAAGACACATAAGGGTCATTCAGTCTATAAATTCCTCTTCTTTGTCCAGTAAACCCTCGTACGTCATTTTCAAGCCACTGAGTCATGGCACCTTTCACTTGACACGCCCCGGGCCAACACTACAGTGTTTGTCATCATCATCAGCAGCAGCAGAAGCCTATGTCCACTGCAGGACAAAGGCCTCTCCCATACCTCTCCTGTTAAAGCTGTCCTGTGCCAGCTGTGGCCACCTTATCCTCGCAGACTTCTCTATCTCATCCACTTAGTTATCATGTTTTCTGTCAAAAATGCACCACACCATGAGGAACTTCCTGTAAGTGCAAATATTGACTGGTATTAAATGTGTTCAGGAACCTCTAAGTGCCAAGGGATGGATGGATGGCAAAACAACTACCACATCATGATCGATGCTGTGAGTTACTTCTGAGCACTTTGACATGGAAGTGTATCGAGGAATGATCAAAGTTTAGAGTGGAGCCACCAGTCAGTCCAATGCCAGAGAAAAGGGAGCTAGAATAACTTCATCTCTTCCAGTTCTTCAAAGTATAGACGTTAAACCTTTAATCCGTCTTTGTCTATCAGGCATCTCACGACAGGAAAGTCCGAGTGTAAAAAATCCTTGTCTTAATGATTCACCAATCAGGATCAGCGACTGCATGGCTTTCTCAGGCAAACAGGCAAGCTATTCCGACTTTGGGTTTTATTAGAAGAGTTTCTCCTAAAACTTGTGGCGCAGGCTCGTTCGTTGCACGGCAATTGGTGAGGGCAGTTCTACAGCCACGTATTGTTTATCAGGCCCAGTTTCAACATCTTACAAGAGCCCAATGGGATCGCCTTGAAGCCGTGAACCAAGAAGCTATGAGGACAATTACATGCCTTCCACGCATCACACCGGTCGTAGCTTCACGCCGGTCATAGAGAATGCGCAGCTCATTACCATTGATGAACTCGTGCAGCAGTGCCGTGATGCGCGCAGCCTTAAGGACAGTCTATCGCACTCCACGCATGCACTGAGGACTTATGCAACGTCACAATTCATTCTTCAGCCGCCAACGCCAGTTCTTCCCCCATGGAAGTTTGTACAGCTCAGCGACATCAAGCGAACAGATAATCGCCGGCCAACATCTGCTAATTCGGCATCGTTGCTTCGCCAGAAATTTGAGGAACAAGATGATTGCCTGCCTGAAGCATCCACTGTTGCCTACGTAGACGCAAGCATACACGCCTGCAAAGCAACAACAGCAATTCACTGCCCGTGCAGACCTGCCCTGAATCAAACCTCTCGGTTTCAGCTAACGAAACCCCCTTCGTACTTTTGTGTTGAGCTCGTTGCAGTTCGAGAAGCACTCTCTCCGTGGCCGGCATAACTATGCTCCCTGCGGCCCGAATTGTCATCCGCACTGACGCCCTTCAAATTGTCCGGTTGCTACTACGTGTTAGCCGCTGTCCAACGATATGTCAGGACATCCACCGGCTCGCGGCGCGCACCCCTCAGCCAGTACGTATTGAGTGTGTCCCACGGGATCTGCTGATCTATCAAAGCCAGACTTGTGTTTTTTATTTTTCTTTATGTTCTCATTCAGTTTTAACACCCATTCTTGTTGGTGACTGATACTTGATGTCTGTGCGCGGGCAATTACTAGAAAAAGCCACTGCACGAAATTAATATCGGGTGAATGGAGTGAGCAAGAAGCATGAAGTGTCAGGAATTGTGAAAAGCACTCAACTGACCCGATATCGCAGCATGACAAATAAAACTTGAATAATGGCCTGATGCCTTATCACAGGGTTGCTTAAAAAAAGTGCAACAATGTAAACATCAAACTTGTCCTATTTAATTTCACCTCCTACATTTTCGAATGCTTGCTGTTGGTTGAAAGATCCAGGCTACTTTTAGCACTACCTTGGTACTAGGTACATTGCGGAACTTGCAAAGGGGAAAGCTGTTTTGCTTCAGGTATATTTGGTACAGTATCATCTGTTGCTAAAGTAATAGCATCCATTCCACCTAGAGCTCAAGCTATATCTCAACTCAATTGCACGTATTTTCTGATTTTCTGCAACTCCGGATTACCATTTACAAAGCTTTGCTCATTGCATTTGCTGATAAACACCTCATAAGTGGTATTATTATGCACTCTGTTCTTTTCCACTATGTATGAGCTTCTGTTCTCGCGCTTTCTAGAAATATTGCATGCAGTTTAGAAATGTAAAAAGAGAATTTACATCCAGCTAGATTGTCCTTGTTGGGGCCGTATGTTACGTCAAATTGTACATTGATATAGATGCTGGTGGCTTCGTTTCATTATTGTCATAAATGTTTAATTTCAGATATAGCAAGCAACAGCCCTCACTAATGAGCTGTTTTTGCCATGTCCAGTATTTTGATATAGTAAGCCACCAGAGCATGATTCAGAATGTGGTCAGGAGAAGAGGCTCTGAGCCTTGCGTGTTACTAAAAAAACGTGCTTTTGTGTGGTACGTTTGCTTGAACACCTATCCCTGGTATCTCACAAACTGAATAAGGGAGAGGAAAGCATCAGGGTGCATGACGACGTTTCGTCGAGAGGACTTGTCTTCGTCTGGGCAAAGGATTCATCATTGCCGGGGTTTATATAGGGCTCTCACTACGGGGAGGAAGGCCCGGTGAGGAAGAGGAGGGTGCGATGTGGGAATGGCGTTATGATTTGGAAGGGTGCATCTTGTCTAGGCATGATGGCTGCTAATGAGGATTAACCGGTGGATCTGCAAAACTGTGAAAGGAAAAAGGCGAGCTCAATAGAATGGAATCACGAGGTGTGGAGCATGGAGAGATAGTTGGCTTGAAAGGCTGTGTGTCCAGCTGTCAAAAAAATTCGAAAGGAAAAGAGAAAATGAGGGCAGGTTCAGGGAAAAGGCAGAAGGAAGGGGGGGGGGGGGGGGGAGGAAGGAGTGTGGAAGTCAAGGGTTCCTGAGAAGTGATAGTAGGAGATGCAGGGCATAAGGTAAAATGTATAACGATGAATGAAAGACGGGTTGAACTAGAGGGGTAGGGTGAAAGAAACGATAAATCAGCAATATGAAGTACTGGGAAAACCTGTGACCACGTTTGAGACCTTTTTAAATAATTACGCCAGTTCTGGAATACGCGTGACAGAGCCACCCATCGCTGTAAAATGGCGCAGTAGAAGATGGACCTGAATGTAGTGCTAGTACTCCCCTACGGGACAGCAACGCAGAAGCTAACTTTCGGGTTCAGCTCAGGTTAAGGACAACATGGGTAGCTATGGAAAGAAGAATGATAGGTGTAACATTAAGAGACCGGAAACGGGCAGGGTTGGTGAAGGAACAAATGCGGGTTAATGATATCCAAGTCGAAATCAAGAGGAAGAAATGGGCTTCGGCAGGACATGTAATGTGAACGCAATATAACCACTGGTCCTTAAGGGTAACGGATTGGATTCCAAGAGAAGGCAAGCGTAGCAGGGGGCGGCAGAAAGTTAGGTGGACGGATCAGATTAAGAAGTTCGCGGGCATACAGTGCACTCAGCTGGCAAAGGACAGGGTTAATCGGAGAGACATGGGAGAGACCTTTGCCCTGTAGTGGGCGTAGTCAGGCTGATGATGATGATGTCATCTGTCACTTCGTTTCGATGTGCAGCAATGTCAGATGCAGTGGCCCTCCAGAGAGCATGGCCATGTGCTCGCGTGTTCGTATTAAGAGAGAACAACTCTCTACTTCAGAGATTCTAAGTTTCCACTGGGTATGTTGATCCCAGACGAAGACAAGTCCTCTTGCCAAGTCCTCTTGTCGAAACATTGGCAAGCACCATGGAACTTTCCCCTTCCCTTGTTCACTTTGTGAGTGTCAAGAAGCCGTGTGCCTACTCTCTCTCTCTACCGTGCACTCTTTTTATGGCGAGTTACCTTTCGAGTAAGCCCTAGGATTGCCTTACAAGGTGCAGATAACCATATCTTGTACGGTTATCTTTGTATGTATAGACCAGTGGTAAGCATGAAGGAAATCAAGGAATTTGTATTGTTTAACACTTACTTGAAAGCTAATTGCGAGGATATAGTTGAAAATGTGCCGTTTTCTGCCTACAAGGGCTTGGTTGTGTGTCATTAGTGGTTTCTTTTATCAGGGCTACTTGCCAGCTGTCTTCAAACGCAGGTTTTTGAAAAGTCATACGTCAGATAATAATGTTTCTACGATTACAAATTAGCTGTTATTTGTTGAAACTTCAATCATTGTGGGTCAGGGATTGATATTTTCAAAAAACTAGCCTGAAGTTCAAAACCTGCAAGATTAACTTTGTAACTTCTTTCCTTCCTTGAAAACCCGTTATTTAGTTGTTGCTTTCAGCAAGCTTTCAGCAAGTCTGTGTTATAGCAGACATTTTTCACTACCTTGAGTGAAAATTGGGCAGTATCGACCCACCATAAAACTAGGGGTGTAGTACACAAATTGCTTGTATGCAACTGCTTTGGCATTACAGCATGCACAGCGTGGTCTTAAAGCCAAATTCTTTACATTTGCAACTAGTTCATAAAAGGCGTACTCTCGCTAATGGCATTTTGCAAAACTATTTTTCTCTGAATGCTTCTAAGAATAACTTTAGTGCATTCAGAAGCATATATATTGACAATATCTCTTAAAGGCATGATTGCTCACATTAGCTGTTGGTACCTCACAATATATAGTTTTACGCCTCCAGCATCAGTGACTTGCATCACATGTTAGAATAGTAAAATTCTCACTAATGGTTGAAACCACTACTCAGCATAGAACTTTTAGTTGTGTTGCATGAAGTATTGTTATGTATGAAACAACTTTCAACTGCACTTCACATGATTCAAATTCTACCAGAAAAAAAGGCTGCAATGGAACATTAGTCACTACCTGTTTCTTGCCCAGCACGTAACAGGCCATGGTAATATATATCAACAAAAACGGTGCATGTATGTGTTCTGCACGTGCATTTTGTGTACTACCAACACTATGATGCGATTAACTGATGTCATGTAAGAGAGAGCCCATAAAGCACTTTTTGTATAGATTGTTTACACAGCATTTTTGTATATATTGCAGCATGTTTATTTTGAGTTTTAAACTCACCATTTAGCTCATGACTCAGTAACTGCTATATGTGCAGAAATTTTACAGACCAACGGATTTCCCCTAATTCAACCTGCACTTTTAATTGACAAGCTCTTGTGTCCTGTTGGGACAGTTAAATAATGTGCACTACAGTAAGCATGTTCACACATTCTAGTACAGAGGTCTGCCAGACTGTGGAGAATGCGATGTGGGTTGGATTGGCGAACTTACCACCGTAAGCCTATTTTCTATTTCTTTGCTTTTTCTAAGCTTTCTTGCTGAATGTGTGGATAGTTGATTTGTACATTTTTTTTAGTGTAGAGCGGGCACATTCAAACATCAACTCTATGTTAAGCAGATACCGGTGTTCTCTTTCCGAGACTTTTTGAGCTGAAAATTTACTGCTAAATTGTTCTCGTAGCACTCAAATTTGACAGCTTTGCAATGCATGCTTCCCAAGTCTTCCTATTAATGTGGTCCAGGTCATTGAAAATTGATGGGAAAGAACCGGTGGCATGAATTATTAGCAAATTGATCATGGACTATGATGATTGTGTCAATACTTTAGGCAGAGTAGTGCATACTGCAGCATGTTTTCAAATATCAAAACACGCGTGGTTTGACAGAGGTTCAGACGCTCTTGTACCATTAAAATCGATCATGAAGTTTATCTTGTTGCCCTAAGAGACCATTGGTGATTCATTCTCTGCATTGTATGCGCTGCCCTGGCCCATTTTCTTCTTTTAATTTCTGCCAGAGTATTGACAATTCAGGCTTGTTCTGAAATCAGTGTTGCCATAGTCCAGTCTTATTGCTAACATTTTCATCTATGTGGCCTACTATGCTTCCTGCATTTAATCTCAAGCCTCATTGTTAGCATCCAAGTTTCAAGATGTGGCTTTTATTTTGAGCAACATCATTAGGCTGCTTTAGAACACAAGAATGCCCACCGAGTTCACTACAGGCAATTCGTTATCTCCTAATAATTTATTTATCATGTTCTGGCTCTCCAAACTCTACTTGGCTTACATAAGGCTCCCTTACCACTTCTAATGTTCCTCTACTCATCATAGCCTGTTGGTCCCTTTCAAAGACTATTGGACTTCTTTGTGGTTTCTGCTTACTCTTTTTATGCCTGCAGTTCTTTTTCTGCTTAGGTCCTCAAGCATACACTGCAATTCATACTCGTAGATACTTAACAGCACCATCAACAAATCGGAGCTTGCTTGCTGTCTGTCTCCTACTGCTTATATTTCGCTCCTTCATACTCTCTTTGCTTGTTGCTGCTTTTAAGTTTCCTCCATGACTTTCTGTTTGCTCAATCCTGGCCTTGATATATTTTCTTCTGCTGCTTAGCTTCGAATTATTGGCTATGTATGATGGTCCTGATGGCTCTATATTCTTTAGATGCTCTACCTCTTGCTTTTCAATTGTTCACTTCTTAATTATAGCGGTAAGTTCACCATTGAATACCACACCGCATTTTCCGCCGTCTGGCAGACCTCCGTATGAGAATGTATGCATAAGTTCACCAGTCCTCCTGACTGCTGTGATATGTAATGCCTAATAGCTCCGTAAACAGTACAGCTAGTCCAGCTATGGCTCGAACAGCAAGGTCCAGATATTCTTAGAGCGCTCCACTGCGTCGCAGTTCTGGCCGTCATTTATTTAATAGCTGCTGGAGATTAAGAATCAAACAAATTTAAGCTTTATTTTCGACTAGAATCAGTTTAGCAAAGCAGAGTTGTGGAACTTGAGGCATTATTTGCAGAAAAACAAACATTTGTAGCTTTGACATGCTGTAAACAAGGTTATCTGGAGAAAGCGAGATTGAAGGTTCCTGAGACAGTTAATTATTTGTGGTTTTCTTTTCAATCTGTACACATATGTATTCACCGACATGACAATGGTCATCATTAGTTGCTCGTGGAGCATGCCTAAAGGCTGCTACGCGTGTCCAGTCGGCTTATCCTCACCAGATCTGGTCTGCACCGCTGAATTTTCGTGCTGGACAGCGGAATAAAACCCATTACATTTGAATACTCCCTATACGGTTGTATACATTTACAGTGGTGAAGTGCCTCGTTGACCCATCAGTGTTTATCTGCTTCCTCAATTTGGTGCATTTGTAACTCAGTGGGTATGGTGTACGGCTGCTGACCCGAAAGATGTGGGTTCAACCACGCCGGCGGCGGTCGCATTTCGATGAAGACAAAATGATAGAGGCCCGTATACTGTGTAATGTCAGTGAATTATTGTGCACTGACGTTTCACAGTTCATGGGGTCCAGGTGGTCAAAATTATCCGGAGCCCTCCACTATGACGTTCCTCATAGTCTTAGTCACTTTGGGACGTTAAACCTCACAAGTAAAGTCATAAATTGGACTTTTTTCCGGACGAAAAAATTCCTAATCAAGAGATCAGCTGCTTAATTTGAACTGCTACTGTCTTTCAGTGTACTAACATATATTGCAAACAGCTATGCTAGCATAGTTCCAGTGTAGTCAAAATGTTGCAGCAGCTTATTAGGCATTTTTCAGGGAAGTGCTGCCATATATGCATTTTTCTTAGTGCATCTGTGATAATTTTTTGTGTTTTGCTATTTGTGCTGGACAAGTGTTCCTCTGAAGACTTCATGGGCTTAATGCTATTGCTCACTGCATAGATCCAGGGGCAGGTACATCTGGGCCAACAGACAATAAATGCTGCATGGCCTTCATGTCATCTTTAACACTTTAATCAGATGGGCCTTGTGTGAATTCCGTTCCGAGCTGGAGCGGAATGCTACCATAATTGCTTTCAGCTCACAGGCCTGCTGTGCTGTGCAACCCTTTCTTTTTGTGACATCATCAGTGGAGCTCATGGTAGCTGCTGTTGCTTAGCTTGCCTACATTTTACACATACAAGCACTCCCTTCTGCTAGCATCTGACACTCCTCAAATCACTTATACAAGAAACTGCTCAGCAGCTTTTGCACATAGTTGCTGGCTTTCTGATGAACTTCGTCAGGAACCAGTAGCAATGGGCAGGAGCTGAAGATGCGGTTAAGCTAACCATTATGACCGCCATCGCCACCCGTAACCTGATGCTAACGCTGTAAGAACGTTAAATCTGTGTGATTCTTGCAACGTAAATATCAAACTAAATTTAACACTGTAAACGTTTGATTCTTATTGCAGCAACGTTATGAGATGTTATCTTTGCGTTGTTGGACGTTGCTATAAACGTTACCTCACTGTCAAAAAAAGAGGAAACAGCAACTTTCAGGTAGCATTACTGGGTAACATTTCATACCATTCAGATAACATTACCGCTGCGAATTGCGTTACTTGGGAAGAGAGGGTGCTTTAAATACAAACGTCAAGAATGCACATAAAATATCGTAAAATGTTCTATAGGTTGCTTTGCGGTTCCTTATCCAATCTGACACAGCAATTATTGCAGTCTGCTGGACACCGGACCACGAGAAAGATTATGCTTTAGTTGTATGCACTAAACAATTGCTCATCAGTTAACACTGCTGTATTGTTTATGAGTAACAGAACTGTTGCGGTACTGATCACCGATGACCTACCTGTGCCGGATTTTAAACCATGCCTCAAGGTATTTACATGCTCTTATCCGTTTTGTGTGATCTAACCAGCGGAGCGAGCTCTGCGCGTGATTACAGTACGCATAAATCATTTTGAAAAGCCATGATTTCCCCCTTCCTTCTTTAAGAGTTGCATTCTTTCTGTTTGAAAGCTCCAAGGCCATGCGCAGAATATTCATTCAGCGCTTACCAGACTGAGTTTTTAGCAGGCAGAAAATTTATCGCATTAAAATGAACGACAGCGCAACGACGACGATGCAAGAAAAATACAACACATGTGCACACTACAAACTGTTAATTAGACAGAAAGAAGGCGCATTTGTAATACTCATCTCAAGCATGTCACACAGCGCAATATAGTTCCGAAGCTTTTCAGTGACAGGAAATCAGCATTAAACAAGACAGCACACACGAAGCCACAGGACCCATCTTATCCCCTGCGCACTTCTGATGAATGGTTTTCGAAATCCCACATAAAAAAAAAATTCTTAGCAAAAGGAATAACACATATTAGGAACACCTCTGTAGCCCTGCGAAGAAATTACATTTCATATCTTTGAAGTTGTTTGTGAAGTCATGTACTCACCGCTCTAGATTCCTTCCTTTCATCTTTAGCGTTTGGTGCACTAACGGGTATTGTTGGTTGTGATGTGTTTTGTTGTTAGTCGTTTCCTGGTTTTCCTTTGTCTTTATCCTTTCATGTTTCCGACTGTTTTTGCTTGGAATGTATGACATAGCTTTTACTAAAAACATATTTCATTCCTCTCCGCACTTTCGAAAACCATTTATCAAAAGGTAGCGCTTTATGCGCAGGGGATACGAAGGGTTCTGCGACTATACATGTGTGCTGTCTTGTCTCTTGTTGATTTCCTATAACTAGCTGAGTTCGGAGCGATATTGTGCTGTGTCAGATGCTTGAGCTGAATAAAATAAATTTGTCTCCTTTAGAACAGTTATTGGACTGTTGTTATAAAAACTTAAATTGAAAATTGGTTGTTTGGGAAAAGAAATGGCGCAGTTTATGCCTGACATCTCGGCAGACACCTGAACCGCGCAATAAGGGAAGGGAGGAAGGTCGCTGTTTGTGGCTGTGCAGAGGAAGCTACGAGGGCAAGGCGCAAGGCTTTCACAAGCGCGCTCTTATCATCCTCTCACGAGGTTGGGAGAGAGGCGTTTAAGCTGGCGACGTGAGCTCGTAGCTTTCGCAACATAGCCACAAAACGCGGTCCGCGAATATAGTGTGCGCATGTGTTGTCTTTTCCATGTGCCGTTGTCGTTGCGCCGCCGTTCAATTCATCATGCACCAACTTCCCCCACAACCTATCGTATTAAATATAAAGAGACCGCAACGGAGTTCGATCACTGAAATGAGGAAACTGCGCCACGAAACTTGGCGGACGCGAAGCGGTTGCGGCTCGCGACAGACGCTCGTCGAGCGAGGCGTCAGTAAGGCGGCTCCGAACACTCCGATACGCTCGCCCCTCTTTAACCGGCATAACATCCCCGCATACCACGGAAGGGAGATAACGCCGCGCCTCTTACCGCGCGACGCCGTTGGCAGTCGGCGAAATCAGCGAGTGCAGTAGTGCCGCCTAGCGCAGCCAGCTGTCCTTTTTTGTTATTCTACGTTGCTCTGTTGGTGTGTGCAATCCTCCTTCGTGTCTCACTATGTCGTTTCTCGAGAGAGGGCGCCACGTCCTCGACAATGCCGACTAACGAGAGAGGTCGCTATGTGCTCCGTTGTGTTACAGTGGGCGCCTACTTGTCGCGACATGCCGTCCCTATGGGCTCGTTATGTTTGGTGTGTTGCTGCTGTGGTGGAGTGCAACGAAGTGAGGGCGCGCTTCATCATGCTTATGGTCGTCTTGTGATCCTTTCAGCGATATTTTAATAGGAAGGTTCGGTCATTTTTTGGCCTGTCTAGCTCAGTGGGGCCCTGCAGTAGGCCCACGTGTGCTCCAAATGGCAGTGGCCTCGTCGACGTTAATGTGATCGCCGCGCCGGAAGCCGGCCAGCCATGCCTGCCTTGCGGTGAGCCGTTCCTGAGCTCGACGTGAAGGCGCCTTCGCTGGAGGTGAATGCTCGGTGCAGCGATGGCATGCCGAAGGAAGTAGCTACGATGAAATTCTCGATGCAACTAGAGCTGGCTCGTTGTTAAAGAGCAATTTTGTTTCTCTGAATTTTGGGATGTCTAAGCCTCGCAGTATTTGCTTGCCGTACCAGATGTTGCGTAGGAACAAAGTGAACGAACATGCATAATTGGCTCCTTCACAAAATGAAATCTTGTTTTTGCGCAGTCGTCGTTTTTGTTCAGTAGTGTGAAGCTGATACGAAAGAAATCTTGCATAAAGTGCAAAAAAGAAGGCGGAAAAAGACGCAACATGCTGTGGGCCTGCGTCAAAAATTACTGTCCTCTGTCGAAGTCCATGAAGCTATCGTTTGCCTCGCATATATCAGCACACGTTTTGAATATACTGCACAGGAAGAAGACGCGCTTCTCATATGCTGCCATTATCCGTATTGAGACTGAAGTGCTGCCATGACCACACGAATTACAGCTTGGGACAAATGCTTAAGTGGCACTGCCCATAACTGGCACATCTAGATTCACTTTCTAAAGCCTTGAAGGGCCACTCATCTAGACACGTTTTCGGGTAAGCTATCACCCACGTGGTGCATCACTGCCAGCCTACTCTGGTGGAAGCTCCATGGGTAAGTTGCTCCAGCACTACGCGTTAGTAAAGTTGCGCATAGCTGAGTGTTGCCAAGCTATTCCCGCCTTTTTCTCCTTTCGGCGGCGTATCCGCAGCGGCGGCGAGGCGCGGTCGTTGGTGTGGGCGGACAGTGTTCGCGCCTCTTTAAAGCGAAATATTTACTATCCGTAGCTTGTTCGGCGTCTGTGTCATATGTCCTTGAACCGAGAACCACGGGATGTCGCCGAGCCGTAGCTGTGCTGAAACCGATAGAGAGCGGGAGCTTCGAGAGCAAAGGAAACACGCATAACAGGCCCCCTGCAAATCACTTAATTTGGGAGTGTCAAGGTTCTTCTGGGGCTAAATCACAAGGTATCCGAGACCTTGTCACTTGGGAAGAGCTGATCCGGAGCCACGACTCGGATCAGCAAACACTCATCATCGTCAGGCAGGGACAGTTTACTACAAGACTTTCTCCACGGTCTCCGGTGCTGAGAGCCTGCCGGCTGGGAGGCACCCCCTCCTAATTGCTGCGCCCAGACCGTGAGGCCCCATGATGACGGGAATAAAGTTAATTCATTCCTTCATTCATGGCCCCCTGGGACAGTGGACACCTCAGTCACGCTTTAAGCTACGTGGCGGTAGTGCGCTGCATGCGTTGGCATTGACCACGTTGTGGCAGAAACGTGGCACTGAGGCTGTATTCCTGCCGCATTCATGTGTTCATTGGCGTTGGCATTGGCAAGGTTCTAGACACTGATGATTTTGAGGGAAGGAAGGGCACATAACTGGCTCCCTGGACGCCTTAATTGCGCTTTGAGGTTATGTGGTGAGAGAGATGTGGGCTGCAAGCATTAGCGCTCGCCAACCTCTCGCGACCCACATGGAGCGAACTTGCGCTGCGGATTTTGGGTGGCGTGGCGGAACGCCGACGCACCGCTGCCGTGCTGCACCACAAGCACAGGAAAACGGGCGGCTGCCGCGCGACTGCTGCCGCTAGGATTTTATTGTTGCTAGAACGGTGTAACTCTACATGCTTAGTAAAATGCTGACAAAAAAAAAACTGCCTTGCATTTAGAATTAAGTTATTTAGTCAGTGATGTCAAAAAGGAAGAATTATTCTTTGTGTCGCCTTTCTGAGCCAAAATCGCTGACCTGTTTGAACCTCCCGTGCTTCCTGACGTCAACCGACGCTACTAAGCCTGGCGGTTTTTGAAAATCCTGAAGTAGTAGTATGTAGTAAGTGGTTTATTAAAATAATAATAAAAAGGAATAAATAGAATTTTGGCTAGCCCCGGCAAGCGGAAATGAGCAAAATCCAGAAGCAGTCTCAAAATTTGGCGTGCTTCATAAATGGTTTTTGGGGAAAGGAAATTGCGCAATATCAGTCTCGCGTATCGGCGGACACCGCAGTCAAGCCCTAAGGGAAGGGATAAACGAGGGACTAAAAGAAGTACAGTAGTGGAGGGCTCCGGAATTATTTCGACCTGGGGATCTTTAACGTGCACTGACATCGCACAGCACACGGACGCCTTAGCGTTTCGTCTCCATCGAAACACAGCCGTCGCGGTTAGGTTCGAACCAGGGTACACTGGATCAGCAGACTGAGCGCCCTAGCCACTCAGCCTCCGCGGCGGGTGCGCGTTCCATCGCTAAAATTTTGTGGTGCGGGCATCTTCAGACAGAGCGAAAACTTCGTGCGACTTTTGTTTGCCGTGAACGTGAGGCGCATGCACTGTAGCGGCAACGACGAGTCCGTGGTGAAGAGAGAGGCCCTGATCACCATAGTTTTTTTTTCCTAGAGGGAAAGTTGGCGCCCCGTCTATAGGAGTTTGCATGGAGCTTCCTCGAGGCCACCTCAGCCACCATGGGCGCTCTAAGCGTCATGGGACGGAGAGCTACCTACAGTGGAACCACAACTTTTGGCCAAAAATAATGAAAAAAGAAACGTTGTTTGATAATCAAAAATGGCCTAACATTCAATATCTTGTCTATAAATAGCAAAAAACAAGCAGAAAAGCATTTAAATTAAAACTTTCTCCAAAATAAGGGATGGCTTGCTCTTCTATTGACCAAGTATTGCACAAAATGTTGTTGTTGCTTAAGAGATTTTTTTAATAGCACTGCGGAGAACAGAAACCTTTTATTGGCGTCCTATGCTGTTGCGTTTTCGCTGCTATGGCTTTTGCGCACTACGTTCACGCCAAAATTGTCTGCGCATGGCGCGCGTCTTGGACGGAACGGGGCATCTCAGTAACGCCACTCTGTGTTGCCGAAAAAATCCGACTGTCCCGCACCAAGTAGCTCACCAGCCCATGATGCTTTGAGCGCCCAACACCCTCACATAAACATAAACACACCCAAAACATATAAACACCCTCAAAAAGAAAGCTTCTCGATCTTTGAATAAACTGAACGTACTCTCATGAAAACACTGGGGTTCGTATAAAATTTGTCTGTTACAAATTTATCGCTCTCTAGTACACTGTAGATTAGATTATGGATGCGCAGTTTATAGGTCAGCGAGACCATTGTACCTCTAATGACAGGATACAGTACATAATTTAGGTTTGCGTCTTTCCACTGCTGCATACAGGACGTCACCCGTAAACAGTCCTTATGTAGAAACCAATCAATTATCACTTAAAATCAGAACAGCCGTGCTCACATGCTCGTATATTCTAAATATTCGTTCACTGGAGAAGCGTCTATGTTTATGTTACTGTATTGTTTCAAATTGCCTTTATAGAACACTCTTTAACCACAAACATTAAGCTACTCAGCCACTGCTCTTGCCGTTTAAAGAGATGTCCCAAAACCTCAGCCAACCAGACTTATTACCAAGCATTGCTCGTAGACAAGATACACTCACGGTACAATTCCCGCAACCTGCGATTTCGCTCTTACACAGCTCCGTAAGAAACAAACTCCACAACAACATATCGTCCAAGAATCCCAGTAACACTCGAAAAAAAATACAAAAGTTTTACGCACTTTAAACTCTTGATTCGAAAAAAGATGTTTACGTAGGAAGCGCAGTGGTGCGATGGAATTCGGAGGGCACAGTATAACTTCCACAGTGCGCATCCATCTTCACTACAGAATGTTACGTAGTCTGTGTGGCCGTAGCATAAATTGGCAGTGGTTTAGCTCTGGTCAAATGTGGAGTGACGCGACAGCTACAGCTGGCCGACTGGAACTTTCTCAGTTCAGTTGCAAAGTCAGTCTTTCGGCGCTCCGTTTCGCTGGGCGTTCCTTCATCCTCGTCCCACTTGACACGGCGCATGCGCACAGCTGTGGCAGCTCGGTTTCGCCGGCGCGCCGCCAGCAGCAGCATCCGCTCGGCACCACGTGGCTGCTCACGTAACCAAACACGTGACGAACCACGGGATCAGCCACGGTGCCGCACCGCCGGCAGCTGCTCCGAACCACATGACCATGTTACGTTTCGCCTACGACGCGCGGTATAGCCGGCGCGGATGCAACGGACGCCGGGGCTTCGTTCAAAGTGGCGGTGATTTTGGGCCCGTTCAGTGCTGCCGCAACGCCTCCCGCCAAGCGCGTCCAGGTAGGTTTCAATGCCACGTGTCTTCGTGTGTGCGTGTGTGTGTGTGTGTGCATGTTGGTGCCCACGCTTGTCAAAGCGCGGCAGCCGGGGAGAGGAGCTCCCCAACTGGGAGGCGAGGAGGTCTGACCGGCGCCGGCCCGGCGGACGCGTCACGTCACGTTTCAACATGTCCGTGCGTCGCCGTCTCGTGCGCCTCATCCCGAGCCGTTCCTTCTTGCCCTCGACTCCGACGGTATAAAAGAAGCTGCCCCGGACGCCAAGATGAGGCTTCCATTTCTTCCGTCGAGTAACGTGGTCGCCCTGACCGGCTGCTCTCTTGCGATGCTAGAATAAACAAGTTGTTCTGTTGGCAGTCGACTCATCCTTTGCCAGGACCTTCGGATGTTTCCAGCTGTGCCCCAGGCCGCCAGGCCAACGCTACCCTTGGGGCTTGCAACCCATTTGCAACAACTGGTTGCCAGCGGTGAGATCGCGACAACGGAGGCCAGCAGCGAAGATATGCGGTCGACTGTATGCTGAGCAGCACAACGACCATCCGGGAGCAGTGCAACGAGCCCTGTGTGATGACTGGTTGCCTGCAGCGGAACGACTGCGCTGAATTCTTGGCTGCGAGGTTTGGTGAGTGCGGGACTTTCTTCTTCTGAGTTTTGCCAGGCTTTTGTTAGTGTCAGAAACAGAGCTGGTAATTGTGGTTGTCGTTGCTGCCGGCTTAGTTTGCGGCAAGACAATAGTAGGCAGTAGAGAAAGCAGCATTCGGAGCAGCCATGGATTTGAAGTCGTTGCGCAAACCGAAATTGCTGGAGCTTGCAAGAGAGTTGGGTCTGGATGTCTCAGACAAACTCAGAAAACCAGAACTGCTAAGGGCTATTCTTGAGTTGGAGGCTGAGGATGACGAGCTGTCGGAATGCCTTGAGACCATTGAGGAGAGGGAGCAAAAAGAGAAAGACGAGCGCGAACGTAGAGAGCAAAAAGAGAAAGACGAGCGCGAACGTAAAGAGCAAAAAGAGAAAGACGAGCGCGAACGTAAAGAGCAAAAAGAGAAAGACGAGCGCGAACGTAAAGAACAAAAAAAGAAAGAAGAGCGCGACCGTCAGCACGCTTTGGAAATGAAGCGTCTCGAGGTAGAGATGGAACGCGCTCGTAATGGAAGTCAGGCACACGGTGCAGGAGAACGAGTATCGTTCAAAATGACTGACCTGATGCGGCCGTGTAAGCTTGGAGAGGACATTGGTTTGTTCCTGGTTAACTTTGAGCGAACGTGCGAGAAGCAGGGGTTCTCTCGGGAAACGTGGCCACAGCGCTTGCTCACTTTGTTACCCGGCGAGGCGGCCGACGTAGTCGCTCGCTTGAAGAGAGAGGAGGCAGAGGATTTCGACCAAGTGAAATCGAGTCTGCTAAAAAAGTACAGGCTGTCAGCGGAGGCGTTCCGTCGGAAGTTTCGGGAAAATGAAAAAGGCAGAAGTGAGTCATATACAGAGTTTGCCTACAGGCTTATGTCAAACATGCAGGAGTGGCTCAAAGAAGAGAAAGCGTTTGGTGACCACGAGAAAATTCTGCAGTGTTTCGGACTGGAACAGTTTTATAGTCGGTTACCTGAGAACGTGCGGTACTGGGTCTTGGATAGGCCAGACGTTAGTACAGTGGCTAAAGCCGCCGAGCTAGCCGAGGAGTTTGTGACGCGTCGGGCTCGCGGAGCTAAGGACGGTCAAAAGGGTGAATTTGGCTCCAAGTCTGAGAGGCCGAAGTTCACACCCATGAGAGCAAGGGGGGACACACGTAGTGCGGATGCGAGTGAAAGCAGTCCGACCGAACTTAAGGAGACGGCGGCAGCCGAAGCCGAACGCAGAAAGCGGTTCGAGACGAGGCAAGCGCGCGTGTGTTATACGTGCCAGAAGCCGGGTCGCTTTTCGGCGCAGTGTCCAGAAACAAAAACAAAAGTCGTGTTTTTGTGATTATGCAGCGCTGACGAGAACATGAAGCTTCTCGAGCCTTACATGCGAGACTTCCTCGTGAACGGGAAAGGGTGCCGAGTGCTTCGTGATTCCGCAGCTACAATGGATGTAGTTCACCCCTCTAGAACCCGATATGTTCACGGGCGAGTGCGCATGGATCAAGCAAGCCGTGGAAGCTCATAGCGTGTGTCTGCCCGTAGCAAAAGTGCTGATTGAAGGACCTTTCGGAGCAATTGAGACGGAGGCCGCAGGGTCATCTATGCTGCCCCCCCCCCCAGTACCCGTACCTATTTTCGAACAGGTCCGATCACCTCCTGCGCGAGAAGGGGCTTTTGTTTGGTGAGGCTAGCGTGCAGGCCTTAACCAGATCGAGAGTTCGGGAGCTCGCTGCAAAGGCGGTAGTTGCGGGGCCGACGTTGTCGAACAATGAGAAAGGGTCGGAGGCGCAGCAAGCTGATATTCAGAGCACGTCCGAACTGAATAAAATTGAGCCTGTAGCGTTGAAGGCACCAGGTACTGGAGAGGAAATGCCCGACACGGGAAAGTTAGAAGAGCTATCTGCAGATTTGCTCATCGCGCCTACGTCAGATGGACTTAATAAGTTGCTAAAAGTCAGCCGGTCGGCTTTGATAGCCGAGCAAAAAAAGGATGGCAGCCTAGAAAACATGCGCTGCAATGTCAAGGAAGGTATCGCCAAGAAAAATGCTCGTTTTGTGGAAAGAGGTGGGGTCCTGTACCGGAAGTATCTAGACCGCAGGGGAGTGGAGTTCGATCAGCTGATCGTGCCTCAGTGCTACCGTCAGGTTCTGTTGTGCTTGTCGCATGGCGGTTCGTGGTCCGGACACCTAGGAGTTAAGAAGACTAAGGACCGTCTCTTGCAAGAGTACTATTGGCCAGGGTGTTTTCGTGACGCAGAACACTTTGTGAGGACATGTGACACCTGTCAGCGGGTTGGCAAACCAGGGGACAAATCGAGGGCGCCGTTGAAGTTGGTACCTATCATTACGGAACCTTTTGGGCGGCTCGTTATGGATACAGTGGGACCTCTGCCGGTAACAGCCACGGGGTACAGACACATTTTGACTGTGATCTGCCCAGCGACAAAGCTCCCTGAAGCAGTGCCGCTTAAAGAACTCAGCTCAGTTGAGATAGTCAATGCACTACTGTCCATATTTGCGCGAGTTGGTTTTCCTGCGGAAATCCAGTCAGATCAGGGCACAGTGTTTACTAGCGCTTTGACGACAGCCTTTCTCGAAAGGTGTGGGGTAAAGCTGTTACACTGCTCAGTGTACCACCCACAGTCGAATTCCGTTGAGAAGCTCCACTCCGTCATGAAGCGCGTGTTGAGAGCATTGTGTTTTGAACAACAAAGTGATTGGGAGCTGTGTCTGCCTGGTGTGATGTTTGCATTAAAGACCGCGCCGCATGCGGCTACGGGGTTTTCGCCAGCTGAGCTGGTGTACGGTCGCTCGCTGCGGTCTCCGCTTCGCATGCTTCGAGACTCGTGGGAAGGCAGGGGCGACGACCCAGTCGTGGTCGAGTACGTGCTCAGGCTCCTCGAACGCTTAAGAAGGGCACAGGAGTTGTCAGGTGAAGCAATGGCAAAGGCCCAGCAGAGGGCCAAGGTTTATTATGATCGGACAGCCAGGGCCCGTTGTTTTGAGGTGGGCGATGAGGTAATGATATTGCGCACATCGCTAAAAAACAAACTCGACGTGCAGTGGGAGGGCCCAGCACGGATTGTTCAGAAACTGTCGGACGTTAACTACGTGGTGAGTCTGCCAGGAAAACGGAAAGCACTGCAAGTTTACCACTGTAATCTGCTCAAACCCTATAGACAACGGGAAGCAGTGGTGTGTATGATGGTAAACGTTCCCGAAGAGCTTCCGGTCGAGCTTCCGGGACTAGGCTCAGTGACGAACAGGGAAGACACCGATCAGGTCATTAGTGACTTAATCAGTAAAGCACCGCTGTCGCCTGAGCAGAAAACCGAACTACACCAACTCTTACAAGAGTTTCAAGGTCAGTTCTCTGAGAGGCCTGGTAGGACTTCTGTCCTTACTCATGAAATAGAACTTACCTCCCCAGAGCCAGTACGATCCAAGGCGTACCGGGTGTCACCCCGCCAGCGCGATATTATGGAGGCTGAGGTAAAGGAAATGCTACAGCTCGGTGTTATTGAGGCGGGTGAGAGTGATTATACCTCCCCTTTGATTTTAGTTGAGGTACCGGGCAAGGTACCTCGTCCTTGCGTCGACTACCGCAGGCTTAATTCCATCACTAAGGATCAAATTTATCCGATCCCTAACATCGAGGAGCGCCTTGAGAAAGTTAGTAGCGCTCAGTTTATTTCCACCCTAGATCTTGTCAGGGGTTATTGGCAGGTTCCACTTACAGAAGAGGCTAGTAGGTATGCGGCGTTCATTTCACCAATGGGAACATTCCGTCCTAAAGTTTTAAGTTTTGGTTTGAAGAACGCGCCATACTGCTTTTCAAGCCTCATGGACAAAGTGTTGCGGGGACAGGAAGAATTCGCTTTATCGTATTTAGACGACGTAGCGATATTCTCCGCATCCTGGTCTGAGCATATGGCACACTTGCGGGCAGTGCTAACCCGCCTGCGCGAAGCGGGCTTGACAGTCAAGGCTCCCAAGTGCCAATTAGCACAGGCCGAGGTTGTCTACCTCGGTCACGTGATTGGACAGGGTCGTCGCCGCCCCTCTGAAATAAAGGTGGCCGCTGTGCGAGACTTCCCGCAACCGCGCACGAAGACCGATATTCGGTCGTTCTTAGGTGTCGCCGGCTACTATCAGAGGTACATCCCCAGGTACTCCGATATCGCGGCTCCCCTGACGGATGCTCTAAGAAAAACAGAGCCCCAAACAGTCGTCTGGGGCGAGACAAAGGAAAGAGCTTTTAGCGCCCTAAAGAGCGCCCTAACAAGCCAGCCTGTGCTTTTATCGCCAGACTACACAAAAGGGTTCGTTGTTCAGTGCGATGCTAGTGAGCGAGGCATGGGCGTTGTACTGTGCCAACGGGAAAATGGAGAAGTGGAACACCCCGTCCTGTATGCTAGTCGTAAGCTGACCTGTCGTGAGCAGGCGTACAGCACCACCGAGAAAGAGTGTGCGTGTCTCGTGTGGGCCGTTCAGAAATTGTCATGCTACCTAGCCGGCTCGAGGTTTATCATTGAGACGGATCACTGCCCTCTCCAATGGCTGCAGACCATCTCTCCCAAAAATGGCCGCCTCCTGCGCTGGAGCCTCGCTTTGCAACAATATTCCTTTGAGGTGCGTTACAAAAAGGGGAGTCTCAACGGTAACGCCGATGGCTTAAGTCGAGGCCCCTAACGTAGGAATCCGCCTCAAAGTTGTTTGTTACGGATGTTTTCTTCCTGAGGCAGGATTTTTAACATATTGCTTTTGTTTAGTGTTTCAAAGTGATGACGTGCTTTCTAGTGCAATTTTCCCATTTGTGGACGCGTTCTGAGTGCTGCTTGACTACTGTAAGGAACTAGGCAGTAGTATAAAAGGGGAAAGAGCCTGGCAGAGCTTATTGAGGGTTGTCTCGTGCTTGCTGACTGAGCGGTTGCGTTTCGGCGTAGTTCTAACGCTTGCTGGGAACGAGAACAAAAATGGCAACTCTCCCGAAGTCACTTTGCAGTGTCCTGGGTGAACCTGAACCTGAGAACGAGGCCTTCTCTGTGCGCTGCGCTCAAGCAACGCCGAGGGACGGCCGATTTCGATTACGAGCATCATCGAGCGACATCCCTCCGGACAGCGGATGCAGTCCCCTAACCATCGGGATCTCCTCCCGGCGGGGCGGTCTGTTACGTTTCGCCTACGACGCGCGGTATAGTCGGCGCGGATGCAACGGACGCCGGGGCTTCGTTCAAAGTGGCGGTGATTTTGGGCCCGTTCAGTGCTGCCGCCCCGCCTCCCGCCAAGCGCGTCCAGGCAGGTTTCAATGCCACGTGTCTATGTGTGTGTGTGTGTGTGTGTGTGTGTGTGTGTGTGTGTGTGTGTGTGTGTGTGTGTGTGTGTGTGTGTGTGTGTGTGTGTGTGTGTGTGTGTGTGTGTGTGTGTTGGTGCCCACGCTTGTCAAAGCGCGGCAGCCGGGGAGAGGAGCTCCCCAACTGGGAAGCGAGGAGGTCTGACCGGCGCCGGCCCGGCGGACGCGTCACGTCACGTTTCAACATGTCCGTGCGTCGCCGTCTCGTGCGCCTCATCCCGAGCCGTTCCTTCTTGCCCTCGACTCCGAGGGTATAAAAGCAGCTGCCCCGGACGCCAAGATGAGGCTTCGATTTCTTCCGTCGAGTAACGTGGTCGCCCTGACCGGCTGCTCTCTTGCGATGCTAGAATAAACAAGTTGTTCTGTTGGCAGTCGACTCATCCTTTGCCAGGACCTTCGGATGTTTCCAGCTGTGCCCCAGGCCGCCAGGCCAACGCTACCCTTGGGGCTTGCAACCCATTTGCAACAACCAACCCATAACAGCGTGGCGGCGCAGCCACAGGGCAGCCCGCAGCCACAGGGTGGCGGCGCCGCCACGCTGAAGGCTCGAAATGCTACCGTAATGTAGCTATCGCTACAAAAATAGTAAACGATAACCTCACAAACAGTATGATTTACAGACTCCCTAAGCGTACTTTCGCCTCTCCACCCTAGAAATGCATTCACTCCTATACTTGGTGTCGCCATACAAGATATAATGACAACCACAGCTCGAGGATATAACTCAGCTGGGTCTCAAGTAATGTCGGAATAAAAGGCAACGAGAGAGCAGATTTGTTGCTTGCAGAGCAGAAAGATTGCTTGAAGTTAGTACAGCAGAAATTAAGGAAAAAAATGGCAGTCGGCTTGGAACAACATATTAAAAAATAAACTACACTTGGTGAAGCCGGTTTTAGGTGAATGGAAGCCATGTGTGCACCAGGAATGTTTCATGGAAGTGATTCTCTGCTGTCTCCTAATAGGCTACAAACACATACACACAACTTCCTGCTAACAAACAAGACAGACCTGTTTGTGAAAAATGTGGAGATCAACTTACAGTTAACACACATTTTATTCCCTTGCGCGAAACTGGAAAAACTAAGAAAGGAGTATTTTACTGAATTTGTCATGAATGCGTTCCTTTTCATCCGACACTGCAATTCTTAACATATCTTGTTTTTAGCTTTTTAAAATGAGCAGGCATTCTTGAAAAACTAAACTTTGATCCTGTGGTCCCGTTTACAATACAATATACCTCTGCAACTTTCTCAATCCTGAGAAGGCTGAGGTTTTTTATTTGATTGGTTAGGAGCCTCGAGATCCTTGCCCAGCCAATGATAGGTGCTGAGGCTACTTTACCTTCTTTAAGGCTTTTACCATTAGCCATTTTTAAATCTCATTTCCTCTGTTATTACTAGATAGTACAAACCTTTTAGGCTCTACACCGCATATCACTTTCCACATGTTTATAAAGCTCCCAAGAAAACTTCCTACACCTTGTGCTTGGTGCATGATGACCTTAGCTGAGTTGAGTTGAGGTGTTGAATGCTACAGGTGGGGTTAGGCTTGCTTTATCTGCCGGCAATTGCTCCACCGTAGCGTCCCTTATATATTAATAATGTCCTAAAGCCTGTCGCATCTACCCCGCTATGCGCACAGTCTCTTATAGCACACATTCTCTCCCGCAGTCACCATCTATGCACACAATCAATCCACACAGTCCACATCACAGTCGACTCCAGAAGTCACCATCTATGCACATATTCAGTACTCATAGTCGAACATAGGCCATTGTAGTGCCACAATACATACACACATTCACTCACATTATAATGTAGTGCGCTCCAGGAGACACCATCTACGCACACATTCAATCACAGTAGGTTTTAAGGTCGTGGTCGCCTCCGCACCGCTTACAGCGTCGATCCTTTGTGCAAACTTTGGCATCCGTTGGCATCTAAACACCGTGGGGGAGCTTCAGTGAAATCTGCAACTGCGTGTTTTGTGAATCCCAGATCAATTTTTTCGGGGTGCTCTGAGTTGGGAGCGAATGCCAACAGGAGAGAGTTGATATGTTTCGCAGCCCATTTTTTTCCTGGAGACTCCACACGACGCACAAGTCATTTCACGTGCAGAACACCTTGTGGTTTCAGATAATCAAGTAGGTCGCGTTCTGAATACCACTTTGGTACACCCTTAATAATAACGGTGTTCTTCATGTAGGAATGGGGCAACCGCACGTTAACTTTGATGCCAAAAATTTGAGAGCTCTGTAGGAGCTTGTCAACCTGCTCTTCCGTCGAGATATCCAGCTGAAGAGGCCCGCGTGCATGGTAACCGACTACGAATCGGAGCTGATCCCAGCAGTGATTGAATGGCCGCGAAAAGTAAGATGGGATTCTTCTCTCTTAAATCAACCCCTTTCTCTGTGGGCTCAACCACTACCGGAATCCCGACCGTTCGTTGCTTGCGATGTCTCACCAACATGAAGCCCTCGTCCACGTCAGCCATATTGGCCACTGTCTCGTCACCGTCTACGATCATTGACTCATCCCCGCTAAGCGATGAGGTCTCGCTGGACGGGTGGTCGTCTTCATGTTCTGGTCGCTCCACAGCCTGGGAAGCAATGACCGCCTCTTTCGAGCCAGCCTCCTTAAATTGGCATGGTCCCTTTAGGCTTGCTGGCACCGGAGCAGCCGTACTCTTCTCATAGGCACAGTACTGCCTTGAAGATGCTGCCGTCCTCGAATATTAAAATAAAACTAGGTAAATTAGGCAAAATTAGGAAAAGAAACATAACTGAGGCGACAGTAGACCGAACAACGTCTTCCTCTTCCTCCTCCGATGGCCCAAGCTGCCTATGTGCCATTAAGCACAACTCAATTCGTTGTGTATAAAATCAATTCTCTGTCGCTTTATCGCATGAGGTGAATCCGGCGAAGACCAACGGGCAGTCTGCTATCTTCTGTCAGTGCGTTGTCCGCTGGCTGGCATTTGGGGGGCAGAAGTGCGGCACAGCGCAGGGCAAGCGTACGTATATGTAATGGTGCAAGTTTCGATACTGAAGCAGCCAGCCTCGCACTCTTCACCCCAGCCCACCCTCGAATGGAGACTGCAAAAACATGGTCACGGAAATGAGTGGCTGATGAATAATGTGGGGTCAGGTGATTCCTAAAAAATGTGCCCTCCTCTATTCTAGTGGTCGTGGTTGAGACCAGTATGGACGTGCGAAGCTGGAACTTTAGATCTTTATTATTGTAAACGATATTTTCTTTATCACTAGAGGTTAAAGTCTCATGTTGGCACTCGAAAGATAAGACTTTCGTTAAAACGAAAAAAAAGACAGTGATTCAATGGATAGGTAGGGTTCAGTAGATTGATGCCGAGGGGCAAGGTGGCGTCTCTAGCACGTAATTGGAGCCATAAATAGGGCATCACGGCTCCAAATACCAAAATGATGCTGATCATTACCATTTACTATGCTGAACCGTTCCGCGCTAATGTGTGTTTCTGTAGCGATAGCTACACTACGCCACCCACTTCGCGAGGTCAGCGCGGCTGCGCGCTGAGCCGTGGCACCACCGCTCCGCCAGCAGTGCGCATGCGCGGAGTGACGTCATAGCCCCCAGCTAGTGAGCGCGCCTCGCCGCTGCGCCGACGGCGGAGCAAACGCCGCCCGCCTCGTCAGTGGTGTGCATGCGCAAAGTGACGCCAGCACACGCAACTAGTGCGCGCCGCGCGCTTACATTGCGCTAGCATTTCGAGCCTTCAGCGTGGCGGTGGCGCGGCACGCCGGCGAAACCGATGGGGGAGGTGTAGAGAGGGGGAGAGAGTGAATCCACGTCCAGCGACGAAGATGAAGGAATGCCCAGCGAAACGCAGCGGCGAAAGACTGATTTTGCAATTCGTCTGAGCGAGTTCCACTCGGCCAGCTCCAGCTGTCGCGTCACTCCAGGTTTGACCAGAGCTAAACCACAGCCATTTATTTTAGTTTTGGGGTATATGTTCATACTAGTTTGGCTAACAAACGTTCAGCATTGCTTTTATGCGACCCATTGCAACGGCATATTACGAGATATTACATCGCTTGCAGCTCACTCTTTGGCTTTAATTTGATAATTATGTTGGAAAAGACCATCTCGTTGCGTTTGTTAGCAATTCATTTAGTTCCGCGAAAATAAAATAAAATTGATCGCATTTTTATCATGTACTAAATTACTTACCAATGTATCTTTTGACAGCACACTTCAATTGTTTTTTCTGAAGAGGGCCTATAGCTGCTGCTCATACAATGTGGGGCAAGCCCAGCCTGCCATTTCGGAATAGACGTATGTGCTAAACACTGCCTCCATGGTGCGACGTCAGGCCAGCAGAGAAAGTTGGGTGACGTTTGCATGCTTAGGAGCATTTCCCCGTGATATACCTTGATGCATGGTATCCATTAAAACAAAGTGTTTGAAAATGCGTCGCTGCGTCAGTGTCCCATGAGCATGGCGTTTGATTTTGTGGCAAGAAAGCATGTATACTTTCAAGCATTTCTCTTTGGACGGCCTTTGCCAGGTGCTTGCTGTGAAAGTCAGCTAAGGTGCAAAATTTTGCGCACGTCTTTTTTGTAGCACTTGCTGTTTCTTTTGGCTACAAACTTCTGCCAAGCATTTCTTCTCTCATAGATTCCTTCTCACTTGAGGCATCCCTAATGATCTTTGCAGCACTTTGGCTTGATTTCGGAAATTAATCTTTTCTAGCAAAAAAAAAGGGGCTGCTCGAAATTTATGCTTTCTTCTCTACCACACATGATAAAAAAGCGGTCACTGGAGGGTCTTATTTCTGATTACGCTGCATTACAACTTTCTTATACCATGCCAGCATCACTGTGAAGAAATGAGAGGGGATCTACATGGCAAGTCCGAGTCAGAATATCTTATCTCGAAGCCTTAATTAATCCTGCCTTTGCCGATGATGAAATTTGAAGCAAAGAAATGCGGTTAGAGCATCATTAGAATACGGTAAAATTTGCTGCTAAAGCTTATTTCCCGCAGACCAGCCGTGATGGCTCAGTGGTTGAAGCTACGGGATCAATTCCAGCTGGTGTGCCATCATTTAAATGAAGCTGACACAATGCTCGACTTATCAGCAAGATGTGCTGCAGAGTAAGGTCGAGCGCCTGCCTTGTACTCTTTATCCATGCGACCGGCAGAAAAGAGTTCCTGGCGGAGGTAGCAGACAATTAATATTGTAGCGCAAAATTAAGGCACCAGCTCTGTTTACTATGCAGGCAGATTTTCATGAACTGTACGCATGTTTGGCGGATGTTCCTGGTCTACCTTTATAGTGAGTACCATTAACAGTCTTTATAACACCTCGCAAGCCCTCGTAGTAGCATTGGTACATAGAGGATGTTTGGTATATGAAACTTAGGCATTTGTTTTATCACAAATCCCAATGCTTACCGCATGCTTCTGTATGTATATATAAATCAGTAGATTTCGCCCTGAAATAACTCGCACATGATTAAAGAAATCAGTTAAAATGGCATGTAAAATTTTAAATCATCATACAGGCACAGGTTATGAAACACACACTATCTATCTTTGCTATTTCACGTTTCTGAGGTACGCTTATCTTATCTAATCATTAAATTCAGATATTCATTTGGCTGCCGTCTCCATCATGCTTTATTTCGATAATGCAGTTCGCATTCAGCCTGTATGTTTTTTTTTCTGGTAGGCTTTCGATCGCAGATGATGGACTTGCATTGAATCATTAGTCATGCAAGATTCATTCTGAAATGCTGGTGGTGTTTGAGTTGGAACTTATATCTCGCAATGCCAGGTACCTAAGTGCACTAAGAACTAGCACAGTTTTCCTCGCCTTGACTTTTGCTTTTTGTTGATTATACTGTACTATTAAAATTGTGGAAAATTTTTTGCCCCTTTTGCTGTCTGTCACCTATTTGTTAGCTCCCAGATGGTAGACTGCTTGAGTTCAGTGGTGACAAACTCCATATATTATAGCATGATTTACTCAGCAATTGGAGGCCGTACTTCTGTTTTCTTGTTTACATAACTGGAGTGATGTTCAGGACAAGACAAAATACCTTTTATCGCCTTGTTTAGCATGATGCCATAACCATATTTAATGAACCTTGGAAGAGCTGCTTGGTAACGCAGTAAAGCTTAATGTCTGCCACAAAACATTGTTTTCAAATATTGGGGTATTAATCTGCTTTAAAATCATGACCTTCCGTTTTTATTCCATTTTCAGGGTTCCAGCCATGATGGACTACGAAATAGAAATTACAGGATCAACTGGGGCCGTGAAGAGCCGGTGGTTTTTCTTTGGAGAGTTGCTTGGTCCTTAGACATCGTTGTAGAGTGCAGATGGGCCATGGTTCTGGCTCTAAACAGAAGATTGCAGTTTTTGCAGTTGGGGCTTAAGTGTATACAGATTCATGAAAGGCTTTCTAGCGATAACATTCTGGTTAGCTTCTGAGCTGAACCGTATGTAATGTAACAGTGGCTCAGTGGTTATGACGCTCGGCTGCTGACCCGAAAGACGCGGGTTCGATCCAGGCCGCCGCGGTCGAATTTCGATGGAGGCATAATTCTAGAGGCCTGTGTGCTGTGCGATGTCAGTACACGTTAAAGAACCCCACTGGTCGAAATTTCCGGAGCCCTTCACTATGGCGTCCCTCATAGCCTGAGTTGCTTTGGGACGTTACACCTCCATAAACCAAACCGAACCAAATGTAACAGCAGAGTTGCACAAAAGAGAAACATAGGGTATATTATACCTAACTTGGGAAACAGGAAACCAGTTTAGGTATTGGTTTCAAAGAAGTTAGGTTTGGAAGTAAGGAGAGCGAGCTAGGATGAAAATAAACTTTTCAGGTGACGAAAACCGGGCTTCTCGAAATTGAAGTTTCTTTCTTAGCATAGCATAAGTGAAAGCGCTCACTGGATGGTCATATTCCACATTATCATGCAGTACAACGGTTTTCTGCCATGCTGGCAGCACTGAAAGGAAGAGAAATGTTTTAAAAGGCAAGTCGTCCAACACTGCATATATTTCAAAACCATATTGCCGCCTTTAGAGTCATAGTTTGGAAGTAAAAAAATAAGGCTAGGGCATCACGTGGAGACGGTGAAAACTTGCTACCAACTTGCACCCTCTATGGTGGCTCAATGGCTTTGGAGTTCGTCTACTGGGCTCGAAGTCGTGGGTTCAATGCCGGCAGCAGTGACCTAATTTATATGATGCTGATATACACGAACCCTCATGTGCAGTGCAATGCCAGCACAGTTGAAAGATCCCAGGGCCTAGTGTAATACAAAACTCATCACTATAGCAACCCTCGTTAGCCCATGTGTCACCTCCTTGTGTTAAACACCATAATAATTACTATCTCTTTGGGGCTGCTCTCTTCCACGGATTTTAACAGCGTTATCAAAATTGACGCAAGGAATTACCAGCACTGCAATGAGGCAGAGATTGAGCAGTCAGGAACTTCACTTCATCTCATAATAATATATTTAGGATGATAATTCTTCTAATGCCCTATCGTCTAGGCTTTGTCTGATTTTGTTTTCTCCTCAGTGTCGGGAACTACAAGTTTTCACTCTCTGCCGTTTTACAGAGTCGATTCATATAAGATGTAAAGGACAGCAGCTTAAAACTGTTCTTATGAATAAAGTTGGAAAGCTTTTCTTTCTTCCAGTGAAAAGTCAGCATATTTTTGGCTTTGATGGTCAGTGAGACACAACGCCCTAGTGTCATTGTGTGGCCATTCTTTATTTCCGCTTATGGTTTGTTTTTCTTTTCCTGCAATGAGACTAAGTAGCAGGAATCATTGCTGTATCATTCATTTGCAAGCGTTTGGAAACAAAGGTAGAAATGAATGCAAAATGAATCGAGTAAAACAGCATTGAACATCTGGCAATGATTTTCACGGCGCAATAAAGTCGCTGTGCGCTGACATCATTAAAGCCCCGCACACAGGGTATGAAGAATGAATAAGTTTATATTATCGTTCGTCCTCTCTCATAGATTCTGAGCTGTTGCTTTTCTCTCGCCCTCTGCAAGGGTAAAGAGCATGATGAGGAACCCTCTTCTTGCTGTCAACCACCATGGACAAAATAAATCACTAAAAACTCGGGGCAATTTTCAAATTATTGGACTGTTTGCTTATGGGATGTGTATCAGTGCCCAGGATGTCTCGTCTCCTCCTTGTGCCGTGTAGATACGCTGCTTTCTGCCGTGTTTACATGCAGCGATGCCTGGTAGAAGAGGATTTACTAGAGAAATGAGGCAATTATATGGTAATATTTATACAGCAGAAACACTTTGCAATGCATTCGAGGTTTCCAATGCGGGCCATTCTTTCAGCCTCGTGTCTGCTACCATGTTTGCCTTTTTTGCAGTCTTCATGCCGGTGTGATGTACTCGGACATGCCTATTACTCCAGGCTGTTGTTACCTTTGACTCCAGAAAACAAATATTTCCATGCTGTCCGGGAAGCTGCCGGTTAAGTCCATCATGGGAACATCTTAATTTCTGTTAAAAAAAAATTGCCGCACTGAGTGTGCTGAAAACCGAATGTTTTTGATGTGTGCCGACCTTTTGCCGGTGACTGGTGGCTTATCTTTGGGTGATTGTTTAAATATCAGCGATGGAAACCCAGATGAGTCCCTTTTATCAGTGAGCTGAAATGGAGCGGCTGCACAGGTTCAGCATGATGAATAAAAAGCGCAAAACGGAATGACGAATAAAACAGCTGGAATAAACAATGATACATGGGTATGGAGCTACAATTCATGAGAGCTCTTTTTTGTTGCTCGTTAATGCTTAGGTAGTTAAAGAATGCTTATGGATCAGCAGAAATGCAGGCTTTGAGGCTAGGCTGACGAACGCATGACATTAGTGTTAACATTACAGATATCACACTCGCAAAGTCTCGCGAGAAATCAGTGCTTCGAGCTGCCACCATTTCTAAGGCTTAGTTGCCATGGCGTTTGGCTTCTGAGCGTGGCGTAATTAACTATGTTCCCAGCGATCTCGTTTGAAGCAGGCAAAACTATAGGACGTGTTTGCTGTGATATATCATGCACAATAAATAATTCAGGGTGGTGGGAGCAGCCTTAGATTCCTCCACTGTGATGTCTATTAGTGGTCACACCTATACTAGTTATTGTCACGTCAAAATACATACATCACGGCTCATTTTGCAAGATCTCCACGCTGCAAAGTGTAAAACAGTATTCTGCACTGTCCGCCGGTTCAAAGCGGTCCCAGGATGGATGCATAAAGTAAACTACGTGGCAGCAGGTCCGCAAAGAACATTACTGTTAGCAGTCGTACCATGTCCAGCTTATCGTGAAATGTCCTTCAATCTGTCGTTGTGTTTGTAAAATGGTAAAGCACACGCACCTGTCTGGATTGGAATAACGTGCCTTCATTGCCAAACTTTGCGAATTTTAACACTAAATCGGAGCTTCTTCACCTCAGGCATTCAACGTGGAGAAGTTGTCCTGCTTTGCTTGTCCTCTTCTACGATGCCCATGAATCGGCTCATTCGAAGCGTTGGTATCCCATTAATTGGGCTTACATATCCAGAACTAATGTGTCAGCGACCTTGCATTTGTTACCGCCATTGTGCTTCAGGTGATGAAAAGGGAAGGAAGCATAACCGATCCCTTCCTTTGTATTTGCATCTCCTCTATAGAGAGGACCAATGCCACACTACATGTTGCTCAACTTCGCCAGCAAGAAGACCTGTCGAGCAAGGCTGAGCTCCTATCTCATTCTCTTTATCCACGCGACCGGCAGAAAAGAGTTCCTGGCGGTGATCGCGTAGGCGCAGTCCCGTAGTGCAGAAATAATGCAGTGGCTCCGTGTACTGGCAAGTTTTCACAAACATTACGCCTGCTTGGCCTATGTTCCGGACCTCTCTTTATAGTGAGTAGCGTCAGCAGTCCCTATAATATCTCGCAAGCAGTGGATTTGAGAAAACCCTTAAACATTTTTTTCAAATGAGCTTTATCTTTTCAGACCGTCTCCTAGACACACATGCACCTTTGTATACCTTTGTAATTAGTGTATCGGAATTCACTGGTGGAATGCTTTACCCATGGGGGTATGCAATTTTGGAAAGGCTTTTTGTCACTTGATAGGTTGGCATTCAATGTTACCTGGTAGTTGAATCACGTTTGCAAGTCGAGGTTTTGTGGTATGTGGAATTAGGGCATTCATTTTGTTACAAATCCAAAGGCTTACTGCTTCTTTGAAGTCGCTGAAATTGCTCACACATCACATAAAGAAATCAGCAATGAGCGCTTGGAAAATTTAAACGAGGTTACAGCGACATGCAGCTACAGGTGATAAAACACACACTGAGCTCTTGAGCTATATTACATTTTTGAGATATGCTTATTTATTTAATCAAAAAGTAATTCAGATATGCATTTCGTTCCCTTCTACATCATTCTTTAAAGTAGATAGTGGTGTCATCTTTCACATGCGTTTTTGTCGAAGTAGGCATTGGATCGAAGGTGACACACATATGTTGAATCGCTATAAAAAGCTCATGTCAGATTTACTTGCTATGTTTGAGTCAGAACTGATATCTTGTAGTGCTAGGTGCTTAAGCACACCAACGAGAAGCAAAATATTCCTCGGCCTCATGGTTAACCTGCTTACTTGATCATACTGTTACGATTGTTGAAAATTGCTTTCCGCTGAGAAAATTTATTGATTGGTTGAGAAGGAAATAATCTGACCTCCACAGTGTGCATCACTTTTCATAGCTGAGTGTTACGCTGTATGCCTAGCCTTAAGAAGAATACTAAATGAGAACCACATAAAAACTATTAGTTACACAGACTCTCTCAGCTTACTCAAACCTCTCCACTCTAGAAATGCAATCACTGCGATGCTCGGTGAGATCATGCATAACATAACAAAAGTCTTAGCTCAAGGAAAAAATATAAAACTTTGCTCGGTGCCGAGTCATGTCAGAATTAAAGGCAGCGAGAGAGCAGACCTCTGCGCTGTGCAGGCTCGTGACATGCAAATAAAAAAACTAAATGTTCATATTAAAATAAAGAAAAATGGCAGTCCGCTTGGGAGAATGAAGCAACTAACAAACTACACTTGCTAAAGTTGGTTTTAGGAGAATGGAATTCTTGCACCGACGCAAAACGTTTCAAGGAAGTGATTATCTGCTGTCTTCGTATAAGGCGCACACACCTCACACATAATTTCCTAGTGACAGAACAAGAGAAGCCCAAATGTGAATTATGTAGAGATGAGCTTACAATAAACCATGTTTTATTTTCATGTAGGAAACTTTAATCACTGTGGAAAAAGCACTTTGCAGTTTTTTACATTGCACATACCGTTCTACTCCACATTACTTTTAGGTGAAGATGCCCTTGTTCACATTTCACAGGTTTTTAAGTTTTTAAAGAGAGGAGGTTTCTTAAACAAATTGTAGATCAGATAATATTGAGTAATTTATATCAAGAGACTTTTTTTAACCACACTTCAGCCAATTTCTCATTCCTCAGAAGCAGGCTGGGGTCTTTATTCGATTGGTAGGGAGCCTGAACTTCCCAGGCAAATATCACTAGGCAGTATATAACTTACATTTTAGGCCACCTGTACCCCCGATCATTTTCCACAAGTTTTATAAAAACCCGCAGAAAATTTTTATGTACCTTGTGCTTGGCGCATGATGGCCCTACACAACACAACGCTTTCCACTTTTGCTTTTCGTCACTTATTTATTAGCTCCCCGTGGTAGGCTGCTTAGGATCGGTGGTGACAAACTGCAGATAATATAACATTATTTGCTCACTATTTAGAGACCGCTACATCTGTTATCTTGTTTACGTGTTTTGAGTGATGTTTGGAACACCACAAAATACTTTTCACCACCTTATGAAGCAAGTTATCATAATCCATTTTTATGAACCTTGGGAGTGCTGCTTAAAATCTGAGCAGGACTACGACCAAATTAAGGTTCTAAGGAGGTCGTAATGGTTTATGTTCTGTGCTAGCAGAGGAGGTAGTGAGGAAAAATTAAACACAGTATCTGACATGCATCATTGTTTTTTAATATTTGTGTATTATTTTGGTGTAAAATGGAGCTTCAATTTTTCTTTTACTTTCAGAGTTTCAACCGTGTGGAACAACGAAAAAGAAAAGGGCTCATCTGGCGCCTTGAAAAGCCTGAGTCTTTTCTTCGGAGTGTTACTTGCTGTGCATGGACATTGTCGCCAAATGCAAATGTTACTTGCAGCTTTTGTTGTTGGGGCTAAAGTGTACACAGATTCATGAGATGCTATCTAGCGAATACTCTAACTTCTCAACTGAACGATCTAGGTTACACAAAATAGAAACGTGGTGTATAACTAACTTGGGAAACAGGAAGCCAGTTTAAGTATTGGTGACAGGTAGTTAGCTTTGGGAGCAAGAAGAGATCACTTGGAGAAAATTTTTCATAAAAATGTAAATGGAATCAACATGTTCTAGAACATGTTTGAAAAACAATTTAAGACATGCCCAACAAGGAACATACACCCAAATTAGCTTGCAGTAGCTCTAGAATGCATTATTGTAATGAACAATTTTTGCCTGTAAGCTATAAAATTTGATGCCCCCAACTGCACTTAACGAAAACAACACGCAGAAGCTGTGAGTTGGCCAGTAATGTGCCCTACCTCTCATTGCAAACATTCCACATGGAGTGCAGAGATCAGCTTACTTCTTTTACAACAAACTTAAAAAAAAGAGTCCGTTCAATATACCCGTGTCCTTCATTTGAATCTGGATCTATAGCTTCTCAGAACTTCATAAAAAATTTGTTGCACTTAAAAGTGCACCTTTTGTTGAAAAGGGTACTGCACACATACGGCATCTGCTTAATTGTAAGTTGTGTAATAGTAGTGCTGTAGAATCCGTTCAAGTCCTGTGAGCAGTAAGGAAAAGTTTTCTTCACTGTTGAAGTATTAGGAATGCTGGGGACTCAGAACGGGCTTCACAGCATGACCTTGAAGAATGCGTTGTAGTCTGGATACTTTTGTCATAGGTTGTATATAGCAGGCTACAATGGTGTTTGGGTGGACATAATCCTAGAATGGAACACGCAGACCAATTCATGTACTGCCATGCTGCTGTTCTATAGAGCAACCGTACATTCACTGATTTCGACCGGGATGATATGTTAACATAGCCGTATCATGCTCATTTTCTAGTGTGACGCTTTATAATTCACCACATAGCCTGGTCATATATTTCACCTTTCTTGATTTTGCCTATATTTCTGGGCAAGGTGTCAGGCCAGTTCATACTGCATACATGAAAGAACAGTGCTAGGAACAAGACAACGGATGAAAGGAAGGACAGACACATCCACTGGCTAACAGCTGAAATTTTATTTCGGAGCAATATATATATATATATATATATATATATATATATATATATATATATATATATACACACACACACACACACACACACACACACTCCTAAATAAAATTTTAGTTGTTATTCAGCGCATGTGTCTCTCCTTCCTTTCATCTGTCATCTAGTTGCCAGCGTTGTTTTTCTAGGTATGATTTCATCGCCTGTTTTTGTTCATTGTGGTCGTAAAATTTTTGCCTTGTGATTTGTAAGCGGAGGGCAGTATTTGTTCTGATGTGTCTACCTGCTTGTCATGTTTCTATTTTTTTACATTGTTTTTCACTTTTCACAGTTTTTCACTTTTCACATTTTTTTTTAGCTGTAAGCTGCCACGGTGGCTCAGTGGTTATGGCGCTCGGCTGCTGACCCGTAAGACGCGGGTTCGATCCCGGCCGCGGCAGTCGAATTTCTATGGAGGCGAAATTCTAGAGGCCCGTGTACTGTGCGATGTCAGTGCACGTTAATGAACCCCAGGTGGCCGAAATTTCCGGAGCCCTCCGCTACGGCGTCCCTCATAGCCTGAGTCGCTTTGGGACGTTAAACCCCGTAAACCAAACCAAACATTTGTTCTGTGTACTTATTCATTAGTGGTATCGTATTAATTAGTCTTGTTAGTGCCTGCCTTTTTTGTCTGAATTGTACTCAAATCAATTAAGCAACTGTACAAAAAACATTAAAACCATGCTTTAGCATATTTGGTATCTCTACCTGTTCAAAGCAATTCTTCAAGTAGTATGGGGGTGAGGAAAGAAAGTATTGCTGTCTTGGGAGCTATTACCAGCATGACTGTTGTGCGGTTTGCCCGTATTTGTAGCATGAAGCACTACTGAAATATCTGTTATGAGCTAATCGCTGCCATCTAACTGGAATACTATATTGTTGAACCAAACACTCCCACACTTACAGTAGCGAGATGGCAGATGAGAACATGTCAACGATTGTTGAGAGTGAGAATATGCTTCCAGAGCTTAACGTTAGAGTTGACGCTGTATTGGCCCACATACACATGAAGCTATCATAGTAGAAACCTGTAAAGAAAGCTAACTGTGAAATTCAAATACCTTGTCCAGTGTTTTGCATTCCTCTGGAGATTATGTCCTCTGGAGACATCTTTCTGCGTTCTACCAGAGAAACACATCTGATCAACACACTAAACCCTCAATTCGTTGCTATTCATAGAGAGCGCTTGTCCCATCTTTTTCATGTCGCTATCACATTCCACTCAGGCTTAAATGCAGAATTGACCAAGCCACTAGCGGAAAGTGTTGTGCAGAAATAAGTTGCACTGAGCAATTTAGTCTCTAGTGTCGTAACATTACTTTACTGTGACTCTCAACTGTATATAACTCCGGACTGTATAGAGCTAGAGGCTTTCAGCTTGGCAAGTTTTAAGACTATATGGAGGGTTATAATTATCAGCGTTTGCCATTTTTTTTTCCTGAACAATCTGGATTGCAGTGGCACAAATACCGTTGTTTCATGAATTATTGTTTTCGGTTGTTAATATGAATGCAGTTAGTTTCCCTGCAGTTGTCAGTGTCACATGCACCTAATGAATTTGCTCGCCATTGCAGGCCGCGTACTGTGTCCATGTACAGTTCTTTACACGTTGGAGTCTACCGTGACTGCTCCTCCTACACCAGAGTGTTCGGTGACCACCACCGTTCCTCCTGCATCAGAATGTGCTGTAACTGCCGTCAGCGCTCCTGCTGCATCGGCCCCGGATAGTGAAGAGGACAGCGACCACGACTGTGCGGCTGGTGACAAGATTCATCTTTGTGCAGAGGAAGCTGGCCAGTACTGCATTGAGCTCTATAGCAGTGTGGAAGAAGGTACAGACCGAAGAAATGATCAGCCCTTCGAAGGTGAGAGCTGAGTGTTTGTATACAAGCAACAGAGAAGCATTGTGTCGAACAAAGATTTTAGTTAAAAACCATACTCTTCGGAAACGGCTCGACATTGCCTGAGAGTGCGAAATAGCGGCGGTAGTGAGGGGAAGGTGCAGCTTATGGATGGAGAGTTTGGGTTATAGTCGAAACTGAAGGCAACCGCTGAGACTGCTACTTTTTTGGTGGTACACTGTGACCACTGTTAAACCTGCACAGTGACTACGTATGCCACAGGAGCACCCTCATTGCCTTTGCAGGTGCTATTTAGCACTCTTGACTGCGTTAGTACAAAGAAGAGAGGTTACGCATAGTAGCTCTGATATTATTATCGAAATCATATTTTTCAGTGCCTCAAAATAACCTTTTCTGATGGGTATATATATCGCGCACAAAATGATGCCGGATGTTCTGCCAGTTCACAATGTCGAAACGGAGCCGGAACTGAAGCGAAAACTGAAGCCAAAGCTGTTTTTTTCTTCTCAGAACCATCATCTTAGAAGAGATCACTAACCTGAACGAATTTTAAGAATGCTTCAAATCAGTTTGGGATGCAATTCAGACTAAAATTTGGTGGAACATGCCATACATTTTGTATGAAAGAAACTCAAATAAATGAATAAGTGCTTTACATTGCACGAGCAGGAAAATTTATTGGTCCATCAAGTTTTATACCAGAAGAGGGCTGATGCAGGCCGGTTGGTACATGTTGAAGGAGAGGACGTAACAGTGCTAAAGACATGACAAAGGGAACAAGATGCAACTTGCGCTGACTAGAAACCAAATTATTTATCGCAACATGAGTGTGAACATATGAAGGAAACATGGCGAGCAAAAATAACAAAAACCGGAGAGCCATACAACCGGATAAACATTAAGCGCCACTGATTAAGAAATGCATTTTTATGTGAGAAGCGAGATATGGATGGGCTGCTGATGCATGTGTCGTTTGTTTTCTGTATATTGTAGGCATAGGCGTCGAGTCTTCAATTTGCCGGGGGAGGGGGGCAGTTAGCACTATCTCTTTTTCATTCACTGTCTCCCCCCTCCTCCGGGCATGCTCCTTGGCGAGATATTTCTTTATTTATTTTACTGTGAGGATACAGAATACATTAAAGAAGGGAACGGCAATTTACAGCCATATAGAAGATATAAAAGGTAAGGGGGCCAAGTACTTATCCTTGAGGAACCCGAGAACCAAGTGGTACAGTAGAGGAATCAGCGTCAATAATGCTGACAAATTTAACACGAGAAGTAGTAGCAGACGAGCACATGCACGTAGCTTTTGGAGCACAAGTGTCCTCTCTGCCTCCCACCGAGACGCGCATCGTCATTGGTCAGGTCATTGGAACAATTGTAGGGGCTTCTCCGCCGGTGAGTCACCACCACCTACGAGCGATGAGGAGCAGATGAAGCCAAGTGCGCAAAAGGTTACACAATCTCAACACGCCAGGAGGGGAGACTTCTCCAAGATTATTGAACAGTCTATGCTGCAGCGCGCGCTCGGTTCTTTCGCGTGGCGCCAGCTTCACAAAAATGTGCGCCGATTTTTGTGACACACAAGCCTCCCAGCGCATTTCAGTATTATGCAATGCTGCCTACAGGAGGGCACGAAAATTTGCTTTTGTTTTCAGATTTTAAAACTGTATAGCGTCGCAACATGAACTGACATCAAAAATGATTCCAGCTTTCAGGTACCCTAAATATAGTGCTTAATATAGTGTGTGGCCGTCTGGCATAGCTGTTGTCACCCCCCTGATATAGCTGATATAAGCCCCCCCAGAAAATTTTCAGGGGGGCTTGAGCCCTCCAGTCCCCTCGCAGTCGGCGCCTTTGATTGTAGGCCTAGGAAATGACGTTCGAGGGATCATATTTATACCTAGAAATGATAGCAGTCTGCTACAAAACTAGTTCTCAATTTTGGCGCTCAGCACGGTGTATAGCTATCTAGTTTCTGTGTGACTTGTTCTGTGTATATTTGGCATGCCCAAGTAGTCAATCACTGAGGCCAGCGTTCCATCTCACTGAAGTAGACTGGCTGCATGACATCGGAATCTTGTATGCTATAACAACGATACAGTCAACAAACTACTTCTGATGCTTTTTTTCTAACAGCCCTTTATTGCTCCTCCTACACCAGAGTGTTTGCTGACCACCACCGATCCTCCTGCATCAGAATGTGCTGTAACTGCCGTCAGGTCTCCTGCTGCATTGGCCCCGGATAGTGAAGAGGGCCGCGACCACGACTGTGCGGCTGGTGACAAGATTCATCTTTGTGCAGAGGAAGCTGGCCAGTACTGCATTGAGTTCTATAGCAGTGTGGAAGAAGGTACAGACCAAAGAAATGATCAGCCCTTCGAAGGTGAGAGCTGAGTGTTTGTATACAAGCAACAGAGAAGCGTTGTGTCGAACAAAGTTTTTAGTTAAAAACCAGACTCTTCGGAAACGGCTCAAAATTGCCTGAGGGTGCGAAATAGCGGCGGTAGTGAGGGGAAGGTGCAGCTTATGGATGGGGAGTTTGGATTATCGTCGAAACTGAAGGCAACCGCTGAGACTGCTACTTCTTTGGTGGTACCTTGTGACCACTGTTAAACCTGCACAGTGACTACGTATGCCACAGGAGCACCCTCATTGCCTTTGCTGGTGCTATTTAGCACTCATGACTGCGTTAGTACAAAGAAGAGAGGTTATGCATAGTAGCTCTGACATTATTATCGAAATCATATTTTTCAGTGCCTCAAAATAACCTTTTCTGATGGGTATATATAACGCGCACAAAATGATGCCGGATGTTCTGCCAGTTCGCAATGTCGAAACGGAGCCGGAACTGAAGCGAAAACTGAAGCCAAAGCTGTTTTTTTCTTCTCAGAACCATCATCTTAGAAGAGATCACTAACCTGAACGAATTTTAAGAATGCTTCAAATCAGTTTGGGATGCAATTCAGACTAAAATTTGGTGGAACATGCCATACATTTTGTATGAAAGAAACTCAAATAAATGAATAAGTGCTTTACATCGCACGAGCAGGAAAATTTATTGGTCCATCAAGTTTTATACCAGAAGAGGGCTGATGCAGGCCGGTTGGTACATGTTGAAGGAGAGGACGTAACAGTGCTAAAGACATGACAAAGGGAACAAGATGCAACTTGCGCTGACTAGAAACCAAATTATTTATCGCAACATGAGAGTGAACATATGAAGGAAACATGGCGACCAAAAATAACAAAAACCGGAGAGCCATACAACCGGATAAACATTAAGCGCCACTGATTAAGAAATGCATTTTTATGTGAGAAGCGAGCTATGGATGGGCTGCTGATGCATGTGTTGTTTGTTTTCTGTATATTGTAGGCATAGGCGCCGAGTTTTCAATTTGCCGGGGGAGGGGGGCAGTTAGCACTATCTCATTTTCATTCACCGTCTCCCCCCTCCTCCGGGCATGCTCCTTGGCAAGAGATATTTCTTTATTTATTTTACTGTGAGGATACAGAATACATTAAAGAGGGGAACGGTAATTTACAGCCATATAGAAGATATAAAAGGTAAGGGGGCCAAGTACTTATCCTTGAGGAACCCAAGAACCAAGTGGTACAGTAGAGGAATCAGCGTCAATAATGCTGACAAATTTAACACGAGAAGTAGTAGCAGACGAGCACATGCACGTAGCTTTTGGAGCACAAGTGTCCTCTCTGCCTCCCACCGAAACGCGCATCGTCATTGGTCAGGTCATTGGAACAATTGTAGGGGCTTCTCCGCCGGTGAGTCACCACCACCTACGAGCGATGAGGAGCAGATGAAGCCAAGTGCGCGAAAGGTTACACAATCTCAACACGCCAGGAGGGGAGACTTCTCCAAGATTATTGAACAGTCTATGCTGCAGCGCGCGCTCGGTTCTTTCGCGTGGCGCCAGCTTCACAAAAATGTGCGCCGATTTTTGTGACACACAAGCCTCTCAGCGCATTTCAGTATTATGCAATGCTGCCTACGGGAGGGCACGAAAATTTGCCTTTTTTTTCAGATTTTAAAACTGTATAGCGTCGCAACATGGACTGACATCAAAAATGATTCCAGCTTTCAGGTACCCTAAATATAGTGCTTAATATAGTGTGTGGCAGTCTGGCATAGCTGTTGTCACCCCCCCTGATATAGCTGATATAAGCCCCCCCAGAAAATTTTCAGGGGGCTTGAGCCTTCCAGTCCCCTCGCAGTCGGCGCCTATGATTGTAGGCCTAGGAAATGACGTTCGAGGGATCATATTTATACATGGAAATGATAGCAGTCTGCTACAAAACCAGTTCTCAATTTTCGCACTCAGCACGGTGTATAGCTATCTAGTTTCTGTGTGACTTGTTCTGTGTATATTTGGCATGCCCAAGTAGTCAATCACTGAGGCCAGCGTTCCATCTCACTGAAGTAGACTGGCTGCATGACATCGGAATCTTGTATGCTATAACAACGATACAGTCAACAAACTACTTCTGATGCTTTTTTTCTAACAGCCCTTTATTGCTCCTCCTACACCAGAGTGTTCGGTGACCACCACCGATCCTCCTGCATCAGAATGTGCTGTAACTGCCGTCAGCGCTCCTGCTGCATTGGCCCCGGATAGTGAAGAGGGCCGCGACCACGACTGTGCGGCTGGTGACAAGATTCATCTTTGTGCAGAGGAAGCTGGCCAGTACTGCATTGAGTTCTTTAGCAGTGTGGAAGAAGGTACAGACCAAAGAAATGATCAGCCCTTCGAAGGTGAGAGCTGAGTGTTTGTATACAAGCAACAGAGAAGCGTTGTGTCAAACAAAGATTTTAGTTAAAACCCAGACTCTTCGGAAAAGGCTCAACATTGCCTTAGGGTGCGAAATAGCGGTGGTAGTGAGGGGAAGGTGCAGCTTATGGATGGGGAGTTTGGATTATCGTCGAAACTGAAGGCAACCGCTGAGACTGCTACTTCTTTGGTGGTACACTGTGACCACTGTTAAACCTGCACAGTGACTACGTATGCCACAGGAGCACCCTCATTGCCTTTGCAGGTGCTATTTAGCACTCTTGACTGCGTTAGTACAAAGAAGAGAGGTTACGCATAGTAGCTCTGATATTATTATCGAAATCATATTTTTCAGTGCCTCAAAATAACCTTTTCTGATGGGTATATATATCGCGCACAAAATGATGCCGGATGTTCTGCCAGTTCGCAATGTCGAAATGGAGCCGGAACTGAAGCGAAAACTGAAACCAAAGCTGTTTTTTTCTTCTCAGAACCATCATCTTAGAAGAGATCACTAACCTGAACGAATTTTAAGAATGCTTGAAATCACTGGTTGGGGTGCAATTCAGACTAAAATTTGGTGGAACATGCCATACATGCCGCCGATTTTTTTGACACACAAGCCTCCCAGCGCATTTCAGTATTATGCAATGCTGCCTACGGGAGGGCACGAAAATTTGCCTTTTTTTTCAGATTTTAAAACTGAATAGCGTCGCAACATGGACTGACATCAAAAATGATTCCAGCTTTCAGGTACCCTAAATATAGTGCTTAATATAGTGTGTGGCAGTCTGGCATAGCTGTTGTCACCCCCCTGATATAGCTGATATAAGCCCCCCCAGAAAATTTTCAGGGGGGCTTGAGCCCTCCAGTCCCCTCGCAGTCGGCACCTATGATTGTAGGCCTAGGAAATGACGTTCGAGGGCTCATATTTATACCTGGAAATGATAGCAGTCTGCTACAAAACCAGCTCTCAATTTTCGCACTCAGCACGGTGTATAGCTATCTAGTTTGTGTGTGACTTGTTCTGTGTATATTTGGCATGCCCATGTAGTCAATCACTGAGGCCAGCGTTCCATCTCACTGAAGTAGACTGGCTGCATGACATCGGAATCTTGTATGCTATAACAACGATACAGTCAACAAACTACTTCTGATGCTTTTTTTCTAACAGCCCTTCATCTTCCTTCTTGGTTTACTTGTTTGCACAGCCCACAAAGTTTATCTTGGGTGGAAAACAGCAACTTGATTCTCATTTATACTAAAAAAAAAACATTGGACAGAGATATGCGTTGATTCGGCATATCATTTAAAACCAGAAAATATCTAACAAGAACAAAAATATTTCCACCTCTGGACCAAGCACATGACACCAGCAAAAAAACATATGCGTCCCTTATGTAAAAGGCACCACGAAACCTTGGCCTCGGTTATCAGAAAGGAAGGAGTGCAAACAACACACAAGCCACCTTTCACCATCAGGCACCTACTCCCCATCCGAAAAAGCCATCATCGGGAAGGAAAGACCCAAATCAACGTATAGAATATCTCGCATGAAGTGGCTGGCGTAGTACATTTGCGAAACCAAGTATTTCCCTGAAAGAATGCAGCAGCACAGAACAGATGTCAGAAAAATGAACAGGAATCACTCACGTCAGTGCATGTTAAAAGAACCCCAGGTGGTCGAAATTTTCATATCCTAACCCTTCACTACGGTGTCCCTCATAGCCTCAGTCGCTTTGGTACGTTAAACTCCCATAAACCAAAACAGGGATCGAAGAGCGGTGGCTGAACTCTGTGAGGCATGCACGTGACCACAGGAGTGACTTCGACAGAGCCATTGGGCTGGAGACCTAGTTACCCCTGCGCAGGAGGCTCTTACTTGAGCCATGGTCCATGCACATTCAACAGACACGGAGGATTGTTAACCACTCCCCCAGAAGCCTTGCTCCCTCTAACAACCATGGCTTACGTTCAATAAACCGGGAAATGACTATACAAGGTCTTAAAAAGCCAAGCTGGAACACGTCCGCTCTCGCACCTGAAGAAGGAACCAAGTAGGTTCCGAAACGTCATGTTATCTCAGTTTTTGTCAGTATTCTTTTCCCGCTTAAATTCACGCCCACTTTGTTCACAATCTTTTTCAGGTTTTTCAAGACTTTGTGCATGTACGCTGTTTTCGTCTTGGCTGGTTAGTGAGCATTCATGTGCTTGCTCTTTTTGATTTCGCATTCAGCAAGCAGGGACTCTCCTTCATTCGATGCGATGTTGCGGAGCATAGCAGAGTCCCTGTTTGCCGAATGCAGCATCCAAAGTAGCAAGCGCAACATTGTTGACCAACCTGTAGTGAAGAAAACAGCATGCATCCCATGCGCGCAAAAGTCTCACACAACCTGAAGAAGATTGTGAGCAAAGGGAGCATGTGGTTGCCGTTTTCCGCCCAGAATAAACTAGTTGGGCAGTGAAAATGAGTTAACAAAGAAAGAAGGTAAAAAGAATGTCAGAAATAGCATCAGGAGAATTTAGTTCACTGTAGCGTTGGTGTGGTATATAAGATTCTGCCGTCATGCAGCCATTAATACATTGGTGAGACGGGACGCTGCATAAACGATCGACCATACATGAGCAAGTGAGATATTTAGAGACCAAATCAAACAGAAACCATCTAGTGATACACTGCTTTATGCAAAAATTGCGAAGTGGTTCTGCAGCAGATTCCTATCATCGCTACGTGTACAGATGAGTCCTCAAAATTTATTTCCAAGGCCTATAATATACAGAAAACAAATGACACATACATCAGCGGCCCCTCGATAGCTCTCTTCTTACAAGATTTTGCGTTTCTTATTCAGTGACGCTCTATTATCCCTCCCAGAGCTGTGGTTGTGCGGTTTTTCTTGTTACTTTAGCTCACCGTGTATCCTTAATGCTTCATATGCTGCAATCAATGACTTGTTTGTTAGTCAGGGAACTGTATGTCTCAATCCTTGTGTCCTGTCTTAAGCACTGATACACCCTCTCAAAGTATTATGCGTTCTATGGTTTTATATCTGCGAAGTCGAAGTTCGCCTACATGAATATGGCGGCACACAATAACGGCACAGGTGATGTTTTCACTGAAAACATATTTTATGATTTAGAAGGCAAAACATGTAATACAGTTGTCGCCATCGGTGGCCAATTTCGCAAGTTCACTGCGATGAGTCGATACAGTCTTTTAGGAACCGATGCCAGAGACTAGAACACGAATTTGAGTTGAGTGATGGGAAAATTTTGAACTGTAATTTCCTAAGCAATAAATGCATCTCTCGCTGAAGGTCAAGCCTTTACTTGGCCAGAAAGAACCATAGAATCAATGTTCACTGAAAACAAAATTTGAATGGTATTTGTCATTGTGTCATTTTCATCTCAGCAGGGCTGTACACTTATTTCGGCACTGCACTGTAAGAAAAAAAAAACTGAGGCCGTAATTACTTCCTTTAGATAGTCAAAGTTTGCACACATCTATTCCACATTTTTTTTTTGGCAGAACAAGTTTCTCCCATCAAACCATGTCAAGAGCCTCCACTGGTGGTATAAGTGCAAGTTTGATTCCTTGGACAACCGTCACGTAGCATCATCTGGTGTGGCCTGCCACATACTTGTAATGTGATCATCTGAGCTTTAATCAAAAAAGTGATATGACTCTCACTAGAGAGTAAAATTGCGCTTGTTAGGAGTAACATATGGCTACCATCATTGCTATCCTTTAACAAAGCTTTGTTGTTCAATTAAAATTTTATTCCATTGCTATTCCAGTTCTATTCTCATTCTCTTCTAACTATATTTCAATTCTATTCTAATTGTATCCTAGGTCAATTGAATTCTTTTTCAATGTTATTCTATTCCGTTTTAGTTGGTGCAGTTGTGCGTAATGGTACATACTAACTTTTAGTGGTTAGCACCTCGTATTTTTCCACCTTTGATGAAGTCACCGTTTCAACCAATCGCGTGTTTTGTAACGCTGCCAGGGTTCTGAGGTTTTGTGTCTATGAGCCATTCTGGTGCCGCTTGATCACTAGCTATGCTTCCTTCCTGCCTATAGCGTCCATGATATTTGCTTCAGATATGTTCCTAATTTTTCTACATACCGCCAGATATAATAGCATAGCTCCCTCTGTTTCGCCTGTCCGTGTCGTCATCCCATCTGCATGCAGATAGCAATAAGTGCGAGAAGCGGTGCGCAGTTACCATCGTGGGAAAAATAATGGTCCGCATGACCATAACTAATAAAAAATAAGCCTTCACTTTTCATTATGGCCTCTAACGCTCTTAAATAAAAATTTAACCAACCGAAACATCTTGACATATTTATCGCTGAACACATGAAATGGGAAAAACACTTATCATACCTTACTGCAAGGGCCTCTCAACACGGTTTATTCTCAAAAACGGACAATAAAAAAGCCTCATCAGACACAATAACCATTCCTGGCATTAAGTTTGCTAAGCCTAACCGGTAGTCAAATGTGGCATGTCATCTTGGTTTTTGTGCACGGACACAAGCATCACAACATTACAAAACATACAGCAAAACGAACACAGATTTAATTACAACAGATAGGATGCTTACGCTTCACCTTCACAACTCCTTGGTAGCGCTACTCTAACTAAAGTTAACAAGCATGCTAAGTTCATACGGGTACAATTTCTGAACCAGCTGCTTAAAAGGCTGTTGATCGGTTTTGGTTCTGTGTGATTTAACATCCCTAAGCGACTCAGGCTATGAGGGGCGCTGCAGTGGAAGGCTCTGGCTAATTTCGACCACCTGGGGTTGTTTAATGTGCACCGACATCACACAGTACATGGGCCTCTAGCATTTTTGTTTCCATCGAAATGCAAACCCACGTCTTTCGAGTCAGCAGCCGAGCGCCATAATGAATGAGCCACAGTGGCGGCTTGATAACCCTGTTGAAAATCAAGAGTTGCAAGTATACAGGGCGTTTTACCTAAGACTTTACATAATTTAAAAAATGCTAAAAAGAATTAGAACAGTGCTTTTTTCGGCATAGCATTGTCAGCGGAGTAGTACACCGATATACTACATTGCTATTTTGGCTATTTCGACGAGTTACGTGCACTGGAGAGGTTGCTTTGCCTGAGAGCTTCTCGAAAGCACACGTATTTGGCGTGATGTAGCCAAAATATGTTGGGCCACAGCGTTGAGCGTAACTGGGTTTTCTAAATTCTAAAAACTGATATGGATATTACTTGCAGTGGGCTATGCGCCTCTCAATAAATAAGAAGCCTGACGGTGATAGTTAAAAAGTTTACTATTAAATATTGCTTAACCAGCCTGCTAGTAAAGCGCATCTTGGCTGTATTCAGATGTGCTACACCGCTGAGTTCTATGCCGAAAAAGCGATGTTCTAACTAAAAAAACCTATTTTTAAAAATTGTGTAAAATCTTAGGTGAAATGCCCCATATATTGCTAACCATGTCAATACATGACAGAAGCTAACAGACACTGAAACCAAGCAGCATAAGGGATGTTTCTTTATTTGTGGGGTTCATGAGTGGGAGATTGATAGTCATTATTTTAGAGATAATTGATTAGAAAGCACGAGAAAAAACAACCACATGCCACTGTTGGGAGCTGAACCCATGACCGCCGAATTTCGCGTCCGGCGCTCTACCAACAGAGCTGCGGCAATAGCTGCCCAATCTGCTGCTTTTGGGGGTGTTTATGTGTACTGTTACTGAACCTTGAGAATACTCACCGGTGCCACCCTTGTTCATGGTGAGGAATTTAGATGCATGACACACCGCTTAAGTGATATAGGCTTCACACTGCGGACGTTTCGTACCTCATTTTTTTATACGAAATTTGTCAGTAGTACTGATTGCCTGAAGACATTCATGACTCCATATCTATCGATTGCCGCATTAAATCTTTCAAGGTTTGTTTAAAAATAGAACCTTGGGCTGCTGTAGAGATCTCTACTGCCTATTCCATCTATTTCAGTGTGCCAGAGAAAGGCACTGTTCCACTATTGAACTCATTCCTCTTGACAAACATTTTTCGACTGTGCATTTCTATATTACCTAACCTGTTAAAAGCATCTTGTTGAAGTCAGGGGTATCTCTAAATAAAGAAATGCTAGCAAATTTTGAGGTGCACTAGACTGCTGCTGGTTTCCTTTTACCATTTCGGTGCCAGAGAGGACCAGATTTATATCGAAATGTAATGTTTTTGGTTATCGCGTTGGTCGATCACCTTTCACAGGAAGAATTTCGCTCGAAACTAAAATATCAAGAAAAGGGAGCTTTGCCTCGCACACGCTGTTTGCCGTGATAGTCAGAAGCCTTTTGGTGCGAGGAGTGAGGATCTTTCGACTCACTTCACAACTCCCTTGAGGCAATGAATAGTCACTGAGTATCAGAAGGGAAATAAATCACTGTGACACTCCCTTCTGCCAAACCTTTTTTGTTACTGTGTAGTAACAGTATAGTTTAGATTTAATTTAATGTTATTTCTCTTGCATACTGCAGGTGCAGAAAATGCTTGCAGTGAAGATGTTTCCTTGCAACCTTTGGATCTTACATCAAGAAATCTTTCTGTAAGAAAGACAAAGAAAATCAAGCGGAGGAACCGTCCTGCTACTGGCTGGGACGGCGTGGATGCTTTGAAACGACGCAAAGCAGCAAAAGGCCTCCAGCGGGAATTCTATTGCCACTACTGCCCTAAAGTGCTTACCGCTGCTTCAAACTTGCTGAGACACGAGCGAACTCATACTGGAGAGAAGCCTTACAAATGCAGGTACTGCCCTAGGAGGTGTGCTGATCGCGGCAATCTCAGTCGTCATGAGGAACTACATCGTAGCGTTAAGAGGCGCAGCCTCTTCTTAAAGCGTGGAAGGAAACAGAGTGCAGAGCTTCAGTCGACAACAGAAATATCTGAAAGAAAGAAGAAGCAAATCACTAAGCGTCGAGTCCGACAGGCTGCCAGCTCAGACGGCGGGGATGTTCAAAAGCGCCACAACGCCTCTACTGGTAGCCAACGATTCATGCAGTGCCGCTACTGCTCTTATAGGAGCTGCTTTCCGGGGAATATGAAGCGACACGAGAGAACTCATACCGGAGAGAAGCCTTACAAATGCAGGTACTGCCCTAGGAGGTCGGCTGATCGTGGCAATCTCAGTCGTCATGAGGAGCTACATCTTAGCTTTAAGGTGCGCAGCCTTTACATAAAGCGTGGAAGGAAACAGAGTACAGAGCTTCAGCCGACAACAGAAATATCTGAAAGGAAGAAAAAGCAAATCACTAAGCATCGAATCCAAAACGCTGTCAGCTCAGACGGCGGGGATGTTCAAAAGCGGCGCAACGCATCTACTGGTAGCCAACGATACGTGCAGTGCAGCTACTGCCCTTATAAGAGCTGCTTTCCGGGGAATATGAAGCGACACGAAAGAACTCATACTGGGGAGAAGCCTTACGAGTGCTTGGTTTGCCACAAGCTGTTTGCTGACCCCAGCGGTTTAAATCGTCACAAGGCGTTGCATGAGTGAGTTAGGACATAGAGTTGTAACTTCTAGCGTGCTCGTCATGGGACGGAATGACTAGAATTTATACATGTGATTTCGCTCGAATATCCAAGCACCTCGCATTCAACATGGCTAGCACCGGGCCAGCTTACTGAACGGGTTGCTTTGGTCACACTTGCACGAGATCTGTTTGACACTTAAGTTTGTAACGGCAGTTATTTTTCTCTCTCCCTTTCTCACTTGCAAGTTTGTATTATAGGCATCTGCTAAAATCTTCAAAAGGTGGCTGCATGTGACATGTGCTTGACTAAGCATAAACTTGGACTTCGTTACTTGAGTGAGAAAATAAAGTTTTTCTTTTGGAGGCTTCTCATTCACTTCTCATGTTTATGCATTTTTATGAGGCCAATGAACGATTGGTTAATCTAGGATATGCTTGTTACTCTCATTTAGATGGAGGTTGTTACAAGCTAATGGTAAGATTAGTGGTACTCTCGCCCCCATACTTTGCTACATACATCCGCATTAATACTGAAGTTAGAAATCGTGCTACTAGGCCAATACAGGCTGCGCCTCCAGTCCATGAAATTTATTCACTAAAACAGCAGACCTGTGTGCGTACTTTTTAGAAGCTTTTTTGCGAAAAACAGGAAATATGTTCAAATGCTGTTTACAGCTGAGAGCTCCAAAGGTTAGTGTCTGGTTAAATGCAGAAATCACTATCAGGCTCAGACGCAGAAGATAGAAGGCTGCAGAATTATTCGTTATGTACATAATAGTACTGCTAGTGTTTACAAGGTACACATAACCAAATACAAAAATAGAGCAGACTCCAAGAACCTGTGAGCACATAATGCTGTCGAAAAATGAAAGAAAATTAAAGCAGAATTCACGAACTGAGAGTTTCAGGCATAAGTTGTTTGCACTTGTAGGCGATTTACAGATCAGTTTAAAATTTCTGGCTACTTTCACACAGATCGAGCATTTTTCCATTTTTGGCTCCAATGAACGACATATGAGGCATTCACCATATACACTGCTACATTTTGGACGGTTAAAATTACAATTCCATGCTTACCTTGTGCTACGAGAAGGTAGGGCAACGAGGCTTAATTAACTGAAGGGGAGAATGTGTTACTTTGTTAACCAAAAGTGAAATTTTATAGTGGCGCTAAGATAGGAATAAGCACGTGATTTGCATAAAAATGTTGCTGCTACAGTGATTGAAATTACAAGTTATCGCAGTCAGTGCTGACATTTTGATGCAGAGTAAAGGCGATAAGCAGGCTTTTGCTATTCTGACGACTAATTTTGATGTTCAGAGCTTAGCAAAATCGTTTAGTGTATGTCAAGAACCTGGCCTAGTGCGTGCGCACCTGCTGCACTGCCCGCACATCATGGTGTTCTATGCGTAGCACAAATTCGTGTTTTCATACTGAATTAAATGTAGTAAAAAACTTCCCCTGTATATTTTTCTATAAATTTTTTCTTTCAAAAGCTATGAAAGATACTTTAGTGCATTGTCTTTTGTAGGTTTTTATGCGAATGCAGGCATTATTTATGTGAAACAGTTCGACGAAAAGCTTGGTTAACTTTTTTCATTTAGTTATAAGACACAAGGTTACATATTTGCTGAATTGAAGGTCATGAAAATCGAAGCAGCTGAATTTTTAAAATTTTATAATTAGCATCATGCTTTGAGATAAGGAAGATGAAAAAGAACGTTTTTGAGAGCGCTTCGAGTTGGTTTTTGCACGTTGTATATTGATAATATGGGCATTCCTTGAATAAAACACAGACGCAGTTTACGTCTTTTAGGACAAGGTAATGTTGGCCAAGTCTATTGTAATAATACCACCTGCAGCGATGTTTTACCATCTAACACAATAAAGCCAACTTAACGAACTGCTAAGTGTGTATCTTCTACTCTCCATATCTTGAAGCACGAACCTGATTCAGAAATTTTATAAACTAGGTTCGCATTCTATTTCAAATGTCTTCAATTTCAAAATATCATTTTATTTTAGTTGTTAATATCAATATCATTCTATTTTAGTTAATTATAATCTTTTTGTTGCACCCTCTTATGTAATTAATGCTTGCCATACCGTATAATCAGCCTGCATTGAACGCACAGACGTATCGTTCTCTGCTTCTCAAAGAAAAATCTGTATGAATAAATTTGAACACCTTTTGTGTTTGTCCTCAAGATCCGCATCATTAGTTCACATGCGAATGGGAAAACGAGAAGTACCAGGAGCGTAGTATATTGTGATGCAAGTAATATTTCGCCCTAATCAGCGTGTGGCATCCGAAAGGTCATTTTTTGCATAGCTGTTGTTAATTGGTTTTTTCCGGTGTAAATGCCAAACAAAAGTATCCCTTAGGTATTTCAATGAAGAAACTGGCTCTGTTAATGAGTTGCTGTAGGCTAATGTAGTTATGTCAGTGGTGTTGAAAATCCTTTATGTTAAGTGAAAAGTATAGGGCCCATAACAAACTCCAAAAGCTACATTTTTCATTTGATATGAATTAATTGATGAGCGCTCTTTTCTTCCAACAGGATAAATCCCTATGAAAGAATTTAAGTGAAGTCTGCAAAACTGTAACTTCTTATTTTCGCTGCAAGATGGGAATGATCAGAGCTATGTTACTTTGATGCCCGGTGGAATTAATTGCTTGTGGTGAAGTTGATCCATTTGTTTATCCATTTGCTTATTCATTTGCAACAAATTCTTGCTGCTGAGGTGCTATAATGTTCTCTTGAAGGCACTTTTCAGCCTGCTGCGTGATCATCTTTTTGGAGAGTGTGTTGAGCACGTTCAGTACAGATTTCTGCCTATTAATGCCTCGTTAGTTTGCTTCTACTTTGCATACGGGAACCACTTAATCAATTTTGAGTATATCTAGGGTTAAAGGCCACAGATCGAGTGAGTGGCACAACAACCGAAGAGGACATATGAACTCTGGTTTTCGTGAAACGCAGCAGCACTTAATTGAAAGACGGATAAGTCAAGGAGTGGCATCCTTGCGTCGCGGCCGAAACCCTGGTGTCCTTGCTCGTAGCTGCGTACGATGCGTTGCCCCACACCTCTCCGCTGCTCCTCTCTGGGGCCACTTTTTCAATAAGGAACGTGTTCTGTTGTTTGTCATTCTTTTTCTCTGTCCCTTCCTTTCCAGTTGTTTCTTTCGACAGCTGCTGTGCTTTCTAGAGAAGGCCATCTCTTGGAGCGGAGGTATGTGGACTACATACTTTTCCGCGGGTTTTTTTTTTTTGCCAAGAGGGGGGGGGGGGGGGGATAGAGTTAGTGCTTACACTTGGTAACAGTTATTATCTATAGGGAGTGATTGAACAATTGTCATACGTAAAGACAGAAGATGTCAATGTTATCTTTCATTGCCCTGGTCCGACTGCCATCTAGACCAACTACTTTGTTTATGCCATTTTAGTTACAGATATCTTATCTCTTCAGTGCTAATGTTTAGAAAGTAGAAGTTATTGCTCACAGGTATAGGTAGATATGAGGTAGACTACAGCAAAGGGAAATGATTAGTGGGGCAAACTAGTGACAAATATTAATTAAGCAATGGGAATTAATATCTTGGTTGACTGGATTCTGTCAGTTTCATTCAGTTACATATTTATAACCATCTCCCCAAGCGACTTTGTGTCCCTTTTACATGGTGTATCTTTGCGGCGGCTTTGATCTCGGCCGTGGCGATCGCATTTCGATGAAGGCGAAATGCTAAAGACCCATGTACTGTGCGATGTCAGTGCACGTTAAAGAACCCCAGGTGGTCGAAACACCCGGAGTCCCCCATTGCGCTGTCCCTCATAGCCTCGGTCGTTGAACCCCATAAATTATAAATATATAACTTATTTCATTTAACCAGTTTTGAGCCGCCGCGGTGGCTGAGTGGTTACGGCGCTTGGCTACCGGCCCGAAAGACGCGGGTTCGACCTCGGCCGCGGCGGTCGAATTTCGATGGAGGTGAAATTCTAGAGGCCCGTGTACTGTGCGATGTCAGTGCATGTTAAAGAACCCCAGGTGGTCGAAATATCCAAATCCCTTGACTACGGCGTCTCTCATAGCCTGAGTCGCTTTGGGACATTAAACCCCCATATACCATAAACCAACCAGTTTTGCGTAATGCATTCTTGCATATTTTCAAATCAGTGCTACTTATTCCTTGAATACTTAAGCTGCCAGGGTAATACTCATTTGTTTTATTTTTCTTCCATTTTTTGTAAAATCAATAGTTTCTCTTCAGAACGCCAAGCATATTTATTCAGCGACATATAGGATCTTAATAATTATGTTTAAGGCAACACTTGTTTATTGGGTAATTGCCTTTATAGTGTAGAAAGCAAAATTTTCAAAATCAAAATTTGCGTTTTCATTACGAAGGGTTTCGCAGTTCATACATTCAAGTAGATTTTAAAATCTCACATAATAAACAAGAGATTAATTGCTCTTGGCAATTTTTGCTAGACGATAAAGAAGCTCGTGGCAGGAATATAAACCTAGGAGATTGAGTGTGGACAGTGAAAAAATGATGGGGACGTAGGAAGAACACTTAGACGAGCGCTGACTTTCAACTGAAGCTTTATTGCTTTGCTAGTGAAAGTACATACATTAGGCACAACCAGATAAAACATGACGAAAATCGCATGAACAGATATATGTTAACAACTGTTGAAGGTGACAACAGCAGGGTCATTATATATCTAGCATCCTAAAAGCTAGCTTATTTCCCTCGCTGTTACTGCAAAAGAAGCACTATTGGCACATGCGTCCTCAATCCTCGCGATTTATATCTGCGGCTTCTAGAATTTCGCGGGTATGCTGATTATCGTGTCTACTTAACACTCTCGTTTGGGAAAAGTTTGGCATGCAATCTCTACAGTCCTTGCAGCATTGAGGAAGGAAAGTGCCCCATGTCCTGCAGTGAATGCCCACATGCCCTTTCATCGTTTCATATACATTGTTGTGATGCTCCTTGAGGCGCTCATTGAGTCATCGTCCCCGTTTGCCCAGCATATTATTTACCAAACCATAGCGGGATTGAGTAAAGAACGCCTTCTTAACAAGGTAAATTAGTAAACTAGTTTTTGGGGAAAGGAAATGCCACTAGTTTTTGGGGAAAGGAAATGCCTCAGTATCTGTCTCACATCTCGGCTGATACCTGAACTGGCCTATAAGAGGGGATAAAGGAGGGAGTGAAAGAAGAAAGGAGGAAAGAGCTGCTGTAGTGGAGGGCCCCGGATTAATTTAGACCACCTGGGGATCTTTAACGTGCAATGGCATGGCACAGCGCATGACCGCCTTGTACAAATTGATTTTGGTGTCTTATAGAGCATCGTTGTGCAATGAACGCAGCATTATTGACAAGCTTGTTTTAAATTCGCCAGCTTGTCACGGTCCGAAAAGACAACTTTAATGTTAACGCCATTCCCTATTTTTTCAACTTCTGTGAGAAGCCATGAATGTGTTGAACCACTGTTATTTTTTTCTAAACGGTTACGAATGGTGCCTCATGCTTGTTCGCTTTGTGTGAGTTTAAAACGGGAAGAATAGATTTCGCCATTGGCAACGAGCAGCTGCTTGGGATAACCAGGCCTCAGTGATGGGTCTGATAACTGAAGTTCTCTTTCATGGAATGGAAGCATGATTTTTTAAGTGCATTAAGCAATAAAGCTTTAGTTGAAAGTCAACGCTCGTCTTTGTGTTCTTCCTACGTCCCCGTCTTTTTTGCGCTGTCTACAGTCATGAATTATCAACTCTCAGAAGTGCCTGTTGTAGCCAGTAGGACAGTGATTCGCAACAGGCTCATGCGATGATGATTATTCGCACTTCGTCTGCCTGTGTTCACGTCGTTTTGTACCACTTAGCGCTATTTCCTCAGTGGGATGATGACGTCCTCAGGCTTAATGGCACATACCCACGGCGGGGACTGGCCAGGGTGCATTGCGCATACAAACGCGCTCATGGACAATGAGTGGGGTATTGGGATAATGCTGTGTCTTCGACTAGAATTTCTGCAAAAAATGAAGAAAAAAACGGAAAAGAAGAAAATTAATGTGGATTAGCCAAGCTAAACCAGGATATACCAAGTGAAAGCGAGATTGAGGTCTCCAGTGGCCCACAGAGCCGGTTGTGCACCTTTCCTTTCCTGAAAATGAAAGGTCTTTGCAAAGTTGTCAACACCAATGAATTCTATGAACGCCATTGGCTCACTTGTTTTGTTTGGCTTTGAGGAAATTAAGGAAATGGCACAGCAACCGTCTCACATATCTCGGTGGACACCCGAACCGCGCCGTAAAGGAAAGGATAAAGTAGGGAGAGAAAGAGGAAAAAGAACTAAAAATCGAAAGTTCGATTCTGAGAAAATGATTTTGAGTATATTGAGTAGAACTTGGAGATCCCCCTTGCTCGCCTAAGGCTTCCTCTATCTATTTTGAGTCTCCGCTCCTTTGGGGCAAGCAGCAATGGATATGCCCTGAAACCAGTGTGCGATTGTATTCACGACTGTATAATTACATCACGTATATTCCTCTGCGAGAATGAGAATTCACTGCTTTTGAAGCGAAAAGCTTCACTACGCTCGTCAACACCGCGCTTCGCGCGAGCCGTCGTATGTCGGAGCATGAGTGACGTCACGCACGGCGCAGTTGCTCTCTCGCTCCCTAGTCCTTTTAGCACCGCACCTTTTTATTATAGTTATTATTTTGACGAAAGGTGCGGCGCTGCGCAGCGGCGGAACACCTGTGGCTCGGTGCTACTAGTGGCGCATGCGCACTAATGACTAGGGAGCGAGAGAAACTGCGCCGTGCGTGACGTCACTCGTGCTCCGACATACGCCGACTCGCGCGAAGTGCGGTGTGGACTGGCGTAGTGAAGCTTTTCGCTTCAAAACCAGTGAATTCTCATTCTCGCAGAGGAATATACCTGATGTAATTATATAGTCGCGAATACAATCGCGCACTGGTCTCAGGGCATATCCCTTGCTGCTTGCCCCAAAGGAGCGGAGACTCGGAATAGATAGAGGAAGCCTTAGACGAGCGAGGGGGATCTCCAAGTAAATTGTACGGACAGGAGTGAACCGCCGGCAAAAGATTTACGGACTCAATTTCGCCACAAGACTCACAAAGGTTAATCATAGATAACTGCTCTCGTGTGGGAGAGGAAACGTCACCTTCTTCCTTTCTTTTTCGTCTCCGTCATTTACTTTTCGTCATTTCAAGTTTGCACAACATAGTCCATGAGAGGTGCAGATTTACTGGTTATGTTAGAGAGTTATTATCATTTTTTAGAAAAATGGTCACTCATCTGATAATAGGTCAATGTTAAAATCTCTGCAGACAGGTATTGGATTCTTTATAGTCGCATAGTTTCGATATCAGAAATGAGTTTCGGAAGGCGGTAAATCATGCCAGAATTATGAGGCCACACTGAAGCCTAACAAAAAGGGCTTCAGTTGTTTCACTGCTGTGCTTCTTGCGGAACGTAATTGCGATATCTAAGTTCAGCTTTGACAGAAAAGGCAAAGCAGCCGCCATGTGTGGAACTTCATCTCACTCCTGAATTTTTCACACATTCGTTCATGAGATCTATAGAGTGTTTTGCATCTCGCAGTTCTTTCTCAATTGTTGCTATAATGCGCAGCGTAATCCGTTTTACTTTTCTGTCATAGCCCTGCATGTTTCATTTATAATTCAGGTCTTCCGAAAAGATTCACTGTTAGAAGTATGCTTGGAATAACCTTGTACTGCTTATGGGACGCACCTGAAAGGGCAAAAAGCCCGGAGCGGAGGCCCAGTGACTTCTGGGGTTCGGCTGCCGATTCCAATGTCGCAGGCCGGATGGCGGCCGTGGCGGTCGCATTTCGAAGGAAGTGAAATACGAAAACCACTGTGTGCTCTGCAATTTCAGCGGACGTTCAAGTAATTCGGGTAAGGTAGTGTTAATTTACACGGAGCCTTCCATTAACGGCATCCCTCAAAGCCCATGTGTTGCTGCGGGAAGTTAAACCGCGCAATTTACAATTTTAGATAAGCGCTGCATTTGAAAGAAAACAACAGTAACCGAAACCTAAGAGACCATAGGAGAATTTCCTTATTTTCCAATTTCATTGATAATTGATATGCGTATATGGCGCACGTTCATCGCACTATTCTTGAAGAGAAAGAAACCATGCAATAAATTTGTCATGCAGAATCACAAAAAAATAGCGAAATAAAACCAGCTAGAATTTTTTGCTCACGTGTGAACCATGACAAAGCTTTTACATTTCTTCTTGCTCTCTTTATAAAAGCTGGTGTCCTAAATTCATATTAGGGAGTAAATTTTTTGAAGCTATATCGTGATGAACGCTTCGAGTTTCATTTATTTACGACGTCAAAAGGAATACTGGAGTCCTGGTTTTCTAAATCTGTACTGCTCTTGAAGAAGTGGTTACATTGAGAAGAAAAAAAATGTGAGTGAGTGGCTTAGAATGAGCAAAAAATTTGCACAAAGTCTAGCTGGAAGATATGGCGGGCGATAGACGATTGCGCCGTTTTGACAGCGCGCTTGTGAAGCGCCTGCTCCACAATGTCGTGATCGCGCTTCCTTCCTGCCGTGGAATTCGGCGGAGACGTGACTGCAGGACTGCCAGAGGGAACGACAACATTAGGGTCCTCACGTGTTCGAACAGGAATGCCGGAAGCAGCGACGACAGCGTCCCCATAGCAACGATAGTGTTCAACAGGAATGCCAGCGACGACCATAAGCGTATTCGTTCCGGTCACCGGTGCAGGGTCTTTCGACAACCCATAAGCGTATTCGTGCCGGTCACCAGTGCAGGATCTTTCGACATCTGCGGGGAGACAGCCAGCATTCCTCTGTCATACAGCTGCCCTCCGGACGCACGTGCGCGGCCACCTGGAAGCCGCGGGGACGACAACGTGACCTGGTCCTGTTCTCTTTCCATCGACCGAGCTGCGAAGAAGCATCAGGACCGCCCTGCCGTCGGTGGTACCATCAGTGCCATCCTGTGATTGCACATCATTCTTCGAACTGTATTCCCCAGCTAGGGATCTGGGGAATACGAAGAGTATTTAAGGAGCTGCTGGTTTGATGCCAAGAGAGCCCCCTTCTTGAGAGGTATCAGAGACTCCCGACTCCTAAGAATCTCTCTTTACTGAGAAGCCCTCTGTTGCCCGTACTTGTACATACTGTAAATAGTCCTTGTATAAAGTTTTCCCAGTTTTCTTCCTCCGATCGTCCTCGTCTCTTCTCCGGCCCAGTCACGCTACTTGGATTCCAACAACTGGTGGCAGGAGAAGAGACGAGGACGATCGGAGGAAGAAAACTTGGAAAACTTTATACAAGGACTATTTACATTATGTACAAGTACGGGCAACTGAGAGTGCTTCTCAGTAAAGAGAGCCCCCTTCTTGAGAGGTATCGGAGACTCCCGACTCCTAAGAAGCTCTCTTTACTGAGAAGCACTCTCACTTGCCCGTACTTGTACATAATGTAAATAGTCCTTGTATGAAGTTTTCCAAGTTTTCTTCCTCCGATAGTCCTCGTCTCTTCTCCGGCCCAGTCACGCTACTTGGATTCCAACAACTGGTGGCAGGAGAAGAGACGAGGACGATCGGAGGAAGAAAACTTGGAAAACTTTATACAAGGACTATTTACATTATGTACAAGTACGGGCAACTGAGAGTGCTTCTCAGTAAAGAGAGCCCCCTTCTTGAGAGGTATCGGAGACTCCCGACTCCTAAGAAGCTCTCTTTACTGAGAAGCACTCTCACTTGCCCGTACTTGTACATAATGTAAATAGTCCTTGTATGAAGTTTTCCAAGTTTTCTTCCTCCGATCGTCCTCGTCTCATCTCCGGCCCAGTCACGCTACCTGAATCCCAACAACAGCTTTAGCGGCGTTGACGTTTCCTGTACAGGATGAGGAGAAAAACCAGACCAGAACAGAATGGAGAGAGTGAACGGGCTCCTAAGAAAAACGAGGAGGAAGGAGTGGTCTAAGCAGTCGAATATGGTTCGCCGGGGCCATGGGGTACGCCCAAGCGCGCTTCCCTCTCGTACATAACGTAAACACTTGACGCATCTGTTTGGCTAAACTATGCACGCTCGAGTTAGGCCCATTGATGAAAGGAAAATAATTTATGCCAGAACAAGCGAGAGGCTCGTGGGTTGGAACGGACCACAGGATTACGCAACGTATGCAGTTTCTGGGTCGGTAAAACACATTAATGAGAGAACAGAATAGCAGAGACATTATGTTATGAACGAAAAGAGGAGAGGAGGGGCGATTTTCTGATAATGCAGTAGCATTTAGGTTGTCGTTTTTGCAAAAAAATTCCGCCTTCTCTGACACGGATTTACCTAATTGGTCGAGAGAGGTCACGTGCCCTTGCAACATCATCCCGACGTGCGTATATCATGGCGGATTTCAGGCTGTGCACAGGATTGTGAGGAAACTGCCCAGCGTGGCAGGTGAGAATTAAAATAGTGACTGGTTGAGAGAGGTCACGATACCTTGCGATGTCATCACAACGTGGCCACCATGGCACGAAGCAACCTGCCTACTACGTTGCCAGCTACGTACACCCCGTGGCACGTGGATATGAAATAAATTTAATTCAATTGTCACATGCCCACCGTGGCGCTGCGCATGAGCCTCACGGGAGCTTGGCAAGAGCAACCTGGGTTTCACAAGCCCCACCGGTGGCTGTGTTTTAAACAGCCGCCTGCCGGGGTAGTGACGCATCACTTAACCACTGCGCCACGAGTGGTCTGCGGACTACCTGCGATCCATGAATTCGACTGAGAAGATTAACTATAAAGCAGCGTAGGCAACTAACTTTTGAGTGCGTGTTTTCTTCTTTGTAATGATGCTTAAGGCATTGTCATTAATGGATTACCACCTCGTATTCTCCGACCTCTAAATATTTTGTAATCAAAGTTCTTTCTCGTGCTGTTTTGGTTTCAACAGCTGGACGATGACAGTGACGTCAAAAGGAAGTTTTACGTCACGTGAAGCATGAAAAAGCTGCAATATAATTACTGCTTCCACATTATTTGTCATTCCAGCTCTTGAGGAGGACTGGCTTCAACACTGCAGCGGATTAAAACGATGAAGCAGCGATTATATTGGCTTTTTAGATGTCTTACTTCACATAAAACTACTCTTTGACATCACGGCCATCATTCAGCTGTTGAAACCGAAACCGAAACAGAAGGACAGAGCAATGCGATTATAAATTATTAAGCAGTTGTTGGTGAATACTACATGCTGATTAATGCATAGTAGTGTCCTCCGCATCATTGTATAGAAGAAAACATGCCACCACAATTAGGAGTCTATACTCCTTTCTATACTCATACTCTTTACTCATACCAAAAATATCCAACTGTAATTTATCACTTGTAAAGAGCTTTGAAAACATGTCATTTTAATTTAAACATATCCACCATTTTTCGTGCAGCAGCACTTATAGTGGCCACTTCAGCATTTGGGTGTTGTGTGTCTGTCTGTTTGTTTGCCTGAACCCGGTTTTGTGCCAGGCTGCTCACCGGTCCACGTTGGCAGGCAGCAGCCTATTTAATCGTGACACGCTGCTCGGGAAGAGCAACCTTGGTAGCAACCCAACATAAGCAACCCCTCCTACCGATGGCAACACCTGCCATAGCACCTGGCTTGTGCCGCTGCTCACCTGCCCACCGGGTGGCTTACTTGCCAAGGTGCAGTCTGTGGCAACCAGGTGAGAACCTAGGGCGCTGCACCACTGCTCGCCTGCCCACCGGGAGGCTGACTTGCCAATGTGTAACCGATGGTCACTGGGCGAGAACATGGATGCTAATTAGGCGGCACCGCCCCTATGCGCACCGAGCTAAGCGGAATGAGTAGGAGCAGTTAGGAAGAAAGCGTGATTCGAATGATGCTTGCACAGTTGCTGAACGGAAAAAGTTCGAGTGGTAATTAGGCCGTAGCCTGGAGCCTCCTGGTAGGCCATAGCTCCAAGCGAGAATTGACGTCATGCTAGCGCATGTATCCGCAGTTGGCCTAATTACCCAAATTGACTGTTTTTTTTTCTATTCTTGTTCCGCGCAATAAAGGTGTCCGGACTAGTGTTGAAATAGAGTTTATGGTTATTTTTCTGCTACGCTTATGAAGAACCACACTTTACTTACTGAAAATTCATGTTGATTTGAAAATTGGTTTTTGACAAAGGAAATGACACAGTATTTGTCTGACATCTCGGTGGACACTTGAACCGCGCTGTAAGAAAGGGATAAAGGGGGCAGCGAGAGAAGAAAGGAAGAAAGAGGTGCCGTAGTGGAGGGCTCTGTAATAATTTCGACCCTCTGCCTTTAACGTGCACTAACATCGCACAGCACACGGGCGCTTTTTGCGTTTCGCCTCCATCGAAACGCAACCGCAACGGTCTACTGTCGTTTTTTTTTGAGATTCTGTTTCTTTTTCGCTCCGATTGTGAAGCGCCGTTGCTACACACAGCTTTAAAACTAAACATTTTGACAGATTTGCCTGTCTGGTTGGGTTTGAAGGCTTATAATAAACTGCACATCTCCAACAAAAACTTTAATTTTAAACCCAACGTTTCGAAGCCGGCGCGGCTTCTTCATCAGGCGTGACTGAGGGCAGTAGCTTGCTAGTAAATAGCAGTAGCTAGCCAAGAACCACCCATCGCGTCGCTCGAGATTTAGGAGAAAGGGTGTAGCCTAAAGAGATGCCTCGCCCTCTCACTCCTTGCCTGGCCTCATGGATGAATAATTTCAGCGCGTCCATCATGGCGACCGCCCAGCAAATGAACTTCGAAACTCTGAATCTCTGTGGACTCCGTACTTGGCAGAAACAGGTGTAACTGCGTCGAATTTTTTTGGGCAGTCAGCTCGATTTGTCGCTGTACAGGAGACCAAGATAGAGAGAGATGACACGACATAAAGAACCATACGGCCTTTTCTAGCAGATTATGTTGTTTGCGTGTTAACAGTGTGGGTCTTTTGGGCGGGTTGTCTCCTGTTTCTGGAAAAGACCATACCCTAGTCTGACTTTTAACGAGTAGATAAGGAGGGGCGGTTCATGTGTTACGACTGGGATGTATGGCGAGTTGTGGGGATGGATTAATGTTGGCGCTTTCTGTGAGCAGGCAAGAAACGTAGCCTTTAAAAAAAAGAAAAACCTAGATTCTCTTCTTGAATCTGAGTGTCACGCTGGTTTGACGGGTGACCTTAAGTGCGTGTGTAACCCTAATGATCGCTCTGGATCGAACAGAAGTAGCGATAGAAGTTCTGCAGTGCAGTCTAGCATCACTGAAAACGCGGCCTACTATTAAAAGATTTTAGTCCCTCTTGAGTCCCATTCTACCTAATATTTTCACTGGTAGTCTGAATATCACAGTTCTGCTGCAGACGTTTACAAAATGTCACATTGCATTGATACCAGAGAGCACTGATAAACGAAAACTGCAATGTGTAGAGAGGTCCATAGGCCCATTACGCTATCTAATGCGGATAGCGTAATCTAAGTTGTTCGTCTAACTGAGCCGTTCGGCACAGCTTCGGGTGCCCAAATAAACGTTTCCCTGACTTATGGTTGAGGATTGGATAGTGTGGATCTACATCAGTTGAATATGTTGGCGTGGCATGGACGTGTGTACCGCTCAAGTAACTTGGCGTGCCACTAAGCGCATGCAGACACAGTGGTAACTATTGTAAAAATCTCATATCAGCTGTACAGCGCTATGCTCAGACATTTTTCTCAAGTGGTCTGTCAATATTCCGCTGGCCTATCGCCTGTAACTTGTTTCTAGCAACAAAAACTAATACTTTTATGTTTTGTCGATTTTTCACTGTTCCAGGACTTCTATTCATCGCTTTCATAGAGTTTTTGCAACTTTTGTTCGGGTTCTTTCGTGGAAGCCATGCGACGTGATTACCTTTTCTGACCTGTCAGCACAGGTGGGCTAGGTTGGTCCATCTTTGTGGGCGATAGATTGCCGCCCGCATTGTTTTTTTCGTGACATTTCCCACCCAATACTTCTAGCGTTCTTGCAGACAAATTTATCTAATCGTTTTTCCACAACGATTGTGTCCTCTAACTTCATTGACCGTGCTCATTTATGAGGGGTTATGCATGTGGTAAGTATTGCTGTGCGTTTTCTGGCAGTCCGTTTTTCAACAAAGTCCTTATCTTCAGTGTCGCGAGAACACTTGCACAAAGACTTCATTTCTACGCTTTTCCCTCCTCCTATTTATCGCTCGATGTACTTTGGATTGCCAGGACATGATGTCCTTACGCGGGCACAAGAAAAGTTACGTTCACTTTGCATGCCTAAGTCTCTCCTCTACATGTTTCATATGAAAACATTGCCCTTGAGGATTTGGCTTCCGGAAAAGGGCCCTGTCGTGTCGTACGTGACCTGCCGCGTCTGTGACATTCCTCAAATAATGAAACATTGCTTCATCAATTGTGAAGGCGCAATTCTGTTCTGGGATGTCTTGCAACGGACCTTGAAAAAGCGAATTTATTTGACTTCTGATGCCATTCGACACCTCACTGCAGCACAATATGTTGACGAACCTCTTGATATGTTTTAATAATTGGACTACACAGATTATGGAAAACTAGAATGATGGACCGGCACTGTGAATCTGTTGTTTCGATGAAATCGCTTTTCTGCCAAATGACTCCTCAACTGAAGGAAGCGTTTGAACATACCGACTCTGAACCGGAGTAGCACTCTGTCTTGGTGAATTGCTCAGCCTTACCTTCAATTTAATCTAATTTAATTTTTCTTTTACACCACTGTTTTGAACACTGTTGCTGAACAACGTCGACAACGCCCGGTTTCATTGCCAATGTGCCATATAATGTTTTCGCATGAAAAGGAAATGTGCTGCGTATCCAGAGCCATTGCAATTGACCATGATGAGGAGACAACGCATGTGAGACCCATATACGTGAGATCCACCCCGTTTTTCTGAGAGGAACAGTCCGGTAGATGGAAGCACATTGTAAAGAGAACGAGTTAGTCCAGACATCGAAGTGCTATCAAAGGCTGCGATGAGTTCTGCTGTGGGAGTACTCATAAATGCTCAAGAAACGAAAACGCTCCGGGTAGTTTCTCGTGTCGCGATGGCTCGACAGACAATTTTTAAAAATGAAAGCGGTAGAGAGAATGCTGCGTACCGCCCGTCTGCGACCTCCCAGGGCAAGGAAAAAATAAGATAAAAAACATCACCGGTCTGCTTTCATTCGAAACGCTCGCTGCTGCAACCACATGTATAGTTTCGGATTTGTCTCATAAAATGGGCAATAAAACTGTTCTTCACTTCGAGCAGCCCACTGGCGGGCACAGCGCGGGGATTTTTTTGGGGGGAAAGGGGGTGGGGTTCATTCGCGCAGAGGCTCCGGGAACTTGCGCTGGTTGCCGAAGAGAGTGTTTTTTAATTAGTTTTATGATTCTGGTCAGACGGGTGGCTGTCCCACCCGGCGGGCACTTTATTGAGGCGAGGTAGGTGTGGAAACTAAAAGACGCAAAAGCAGCTGGGAACCCGTGCGGCTATTTTAAACTGGCCTCGGAGGATTGCGGTGCTTGGTGAGTCTGGATATCTCAGGCTCGTAGGCGCTCGTTGCGCCTCCCGCTGGGCTGCGGCTCTCGAAAGTGGAGACATTCGCCTCCTTCCAGTCCTTCGCGCTTGCTTGAATTCGGCCTATGAACAACTGGCACTCACTCACTTCAGATTCAGAACAAGTTTCGCCTGTCAAGCCCATCTGTCAGGATGATTGATCGACCGGCGGGCGCCAGCCTTTGTGGAGAGAGGACGCAGTTTTCAGCGCTGAGCCCACTCGCATATGGGTGCATGCATGGATGAACGTCAGCAAGGGGTGAAACGCACTGTTGTCATCTCGTGACTCTCAATAAATTCTAGGCACTGGTGGAGCTGTCATCGTGTATAATATTCCTCGAAACATGCGACGCGCAAGTGCAAACTCGAAAGTTAGCTAGTAGCGTTGACGGCAGCTAAGCGAAGAAAGACCAAAGTGTGTCATGCAGAATCCTGCGAAAGGGAAATTCTGCAGGTATCACAGTTGAATAGATTACAGAGCTATCGCTGATAGAGTTGTTAAAGGGACATGTTTATTTAAGGATAAAATAGAAAAAAACGCGTTTTCATGTTTTGAAATCTCGTATCGTGTACTCGGGCCTTTTATTTGGATAATGGAATATGTGTGTCGAAGCTTCCGAAAACAAACGGCCAGTTTTGTACCAATTTTAATTTAGACCGTTTTTTGCTTCAATTTTTGTTGTTTCTTTTTGGGTGGGGGGAAGTGGGTGTTACAAATCGGCCTCCGTTGACATGAAAAAATAGGGGGCAGCCAATATCGTCGTTCAGTGAAGTGTTTTACTCATGGTGTGCCTTAAGCTGCGCTATTGTCAGATTTTCACAGATTAACGCACTATTAAACGCGTGCGTAGAAAAGCATGCAACTTTATACATTTAGAAAGAAAACTTCTCAATGGACCAGAAAACTCGCTGACAAATTCGCACATACTGCTCTCGCGCGCGCACTGTCGAGTACCGCACGCACACAATGCTTCTCGCTCGCAGCTCTTTCGTAAACATTCCGCAGTGCCTGCTTTTTCTCTGCCAGGCGCGCACTTAAGAACACCGACAAGTACACAAACGCACAGAGTAAAAAATTCTGAGGGAACATAAGTGTGCTTACGTGTAGGAATGCGAAAGCAAAGAACTTTCTAGAACGCGGTTTTTTTTCCACGGCGCCTGTAGGCATTGCATTTTTTCTGTTGTTTCTTTATTTTTTGTTAAATTGGTGTTTATGTATTTTTGTTCCTTTTCATTTTCGTTTAATTTCTTATTTATTTTCATAATTCTCTACTTTCTCGTTTTTAAATTTTCTCTTTAGTTTTATTTTTATCTTTTAACGTTTTGTTTTTTACTATTTACTTATTAATGACTAATCGCATCATTAATAATCACCCATTAGTAATTGCTAAGAGTATATGAGTTATAGCAATTATGCCATTGATGACGTCATAGTGTGACGGATTTCGCGGACGCACGGACTTCAGGGTTAACACGCAAACGCACACATGTAGGGGTTCAGTTTTCAAGAAACGTCGGAGGGCCCCGGGTACGCGGACCTGCCGTCGAACGCAAGGGACGACCGACTCCAGGGACGAAAGAGCGCTCACCGCCACCACCGTTGCCGCCTGTCCGGATGTAAAATGGCGGGGAGGTGCCCAAAGAACACGAAGACGCGAAAAGGACGCTCCCTAACAAGGGACGACACTCACGGAAACAAACACATAACACAAGAAATTCAAACCAGAAATTTAAAAAGAAGTCCCCTATGCATTTGGGTTTCGGTGACTGTTCGCTTCCGTCATGTATGTCATAACGAGCACCGCTTTTCCCTTCACTTCTCTGTTCAATTCATTAACGAGGGACTCGAATCTGGCAGACTTGGCACAATAGGCAGCATAAGAGGGTTCTCGCGCAGCTTCCGCCCTCACCGGTCGATCACGTTCTCATTTCGCCATAGCGTTTCTAAATAGTACCTAGAGGGAAAGCTGGCGCCAAACTAAACCCCCCAAAAACTAAACTAAACAACAAAAAATCCAATCCGTAGCACAGTCATGAAGACGCTAGATGTCAATCCGGTGTGCTGTCTTCCCGCCACGCCGCGGGCACCTATGGGCACCTATGGATGAAGTGAAAAGCCGCCAGCTTTCCCTCTATTATACAGTAAGAAACTTTATGTTCGGGGCACTCCCGGTATAATGGGACGTACCACGTCCGCCGCTATGGACGAGGGCGGCGCTGGTGAACACTCTCATGGTTCGGTTGTAGTATACACATAAATACCCCCGAAAGCAGATTAGACAGCCGTCGTTGTAACTCAGTGTGACGTATTTTTAGCATGTGTGTTGTGTTCTTCGCGTAGATTGGCTTGTAAACGACGTGCTGAAGTTGGCAATAAAGAAAAAAAAAGTCGTCGTCGCTCAGTTGGTAGAACACCGGATGCGAAATTCGGAGGTCGTGGTTTCAGATCCCACCGGCGGCGTGTGGTTATTTTTCTCATTTTTTAATCAATTATCTTGAAGCCATAAAATAATTAATCTCCCGATAATTCACGCCAGAATTAGAAAGGCCCCCATGCACCTGGGTTTCGGTGACGGTTGCATGGCTCCGCCATGTACAGTCTTTGTGAAAAGTACGCAGACCGAGGGGTCTGGTTCTGAGCCTTGCAGCGCGGCTTCTCTTGCATCCTCAGAGACGCTAACCTCATGAAAGCGGGAGGAGCGTAAGTCCTCAACCATCCCAAGTTTAGGACTATCAAATGTGCTAAAGAGCCCCGCTAGAGGGCTTGGGAGCAAACCCCTTGGGCTGGATATTTTTAACGAAGACTGTGCATAACTGAACAGGGCGATCGCTTAAAATATAGAGTAGGCGTTTTTTTTTATGTGTAGTTTAACTCCTGCACGTTTTTTCAGCCTGGCGTACCGCAGTAGCAAATACGGCCATATAGAGGCTAGTTTAGCTACCTTGTGACAAGGTTTTATGTGATATGGTATGCGCAGTTAAGCGTCCCAAAGCAGCATGTCGTCTATGAGGGATTCCGCAGTGGAGAGGTCCAGATTAATTTCCTGCACTTGGAGCTCTAACGTGCACTATAATCGCACAGCACATGACCATTTTCGCATTTTGCGTCTTCAAATGCGGCCGCCGCAGCCGGGCTTCGAGACCGCAACCTTGTGCTGACTGGCTGAACGCGACAGCCATTTGCTCTGAGCAGCGGGTTTTTGCAAAGTTTTTAAAAAAAGCTACAACATGCTCTAGAAGGATTTGACTGCTGTCTGGGATATTATATTTCTTAAATCCGTCTGATTTGCTATTTAGTAAAGCCAAATGAGCTAGCTCTTGTATCCTTAAATATAGCGCAAAATTCTGATTCGTAGGGCGATATGTCATGTTCACAAATGCCCACTACAGTTGTATCCTTGAAAGGAAATCCTGCGCGCCTCCATATTTTGACCTTGCAATAAAGACCTCATGATTTAAAAATTGCTACGCTGTTACGCGCAGAGCAAGACTCGGCCCGACTGACGAAACGCGGTGACGCAAAGCCGCAACGAGTGAATAGACTATATATATACCAACCCCAAGGCTGGTTGTGCGTCGAGCCCGGTGCTTCGTTTTGTTAGGTTTGATTTATGGAGATTTAACGCCCCGAAGCGAATCAGGCAATCAGGGACGCCGTAGTGAAGGTTTCGGAAATTTCGACTGCCTGGTGTTCTTCAACGTGCACTGACATCGCACAGCACACGGGCCGGGCCTGTAGCATTTTGCCTGCATCGAAGTGCGACCGCCGCGGCCGGGACAGAACCCACTTCTCTCGGGGGGTCATTAGCTGAGTGCCATAATCACAGCGTCACCGCGGTGGCTTTGCTAGAATGAGGCTCCAGGAAAAACGCGACCACGTCGTCACCGTATAAAGGCGCAGCGTTTTATTGCAGGGCACAAAGGCTTACGCATACGAAAAGTCCACGCTAGAACAGCTTCTTCACAATGCGCATGCGCCAGACTCTAAGCTGCGCGCGCACTCAAGTTGCTTGCGCTATTTAGCGCAAGCAACTGCGTAAGTTTAGCGTGCGCAGCCCTTGCGTGTGCTAAGAGATAGCATTGCGAACATGGCGACGCGCTTTGAAGCAATATCTGGCATCAGAGTGGATTAGTCCTAGTTTCTGGGCTTTTCATGACAAGTATGTTCACTGGCTACAAGTGGCACATCGCGCTTTCTATTCTTCTCTCCTCGCTTTAAAATACTGCATGAGCGACACATTCCCTTTATTTTTTTGTTTGGTTGATAATTTTGCCGCTCTTATGCCTACCGATAAGTGCCGATGTAAAAACCAGTCGGCGCCGAGTGATCGTGGCGTGTGAGCGCGCGTATATTGAAATATTGAAAACGCTCCGCGAAATGCCTGCGTTTAGAGCACGTATACATGTATACACCATTCTAAAGCTCTCATAACTCCTGAGCTCCGGCTTGGTTGCGCCTGTGCTGCAGAAAAACTTACTGGTCCGGAGTTGCAACTTGCGCTGATCGAGACAGGCATTTGGCCTATACATTCCTGCTGAAACTCACGCGCTCCCCATAGATGCGCAACAAAAATATGAAAAGCAATTTGCCCCTGAGGTGGCTTTGAAAATCTTTTTTTTTTTTGTGGGGTGGGGGGATGGGTGCGAGTGAAATAGGATCCTCATGAAAGTTTTGCCATAGCAGCATGAGAAGCTAATCGTCCTTTCAAATGACACGGTATGTAATACCCTCGTACGAGGACCCTTGGCCGTATTGTGAAATAAAGGAATAAATAAAAATATACTCGGGGACATCTTCAAGCAGGAAACTCTTTGCCAGCCAAGTATCTTATGGAAGTGCCCGTCAAAGGGTTGCAAAAATCAGACGGATACATCATGAACACAGCCTGAATGACCACTGCTTGAAAGTAGTACTAAGAATGGCAGTTTTACTTTTAGCAGCATGAATAGAGAGATTTAGTGTAGCGAAGACTTACCAGTGGAAACGTATGCCGGTTTACCAGACGCCAGCTGCTCACGCGCAGTGGTCCCGCCTGATCGCACGCATGTGACTGCGCATGCGCGGGAGGCGTCCGGTAAACCGGTATACGTCTCCACTGGTAAGTATTCGCAACACTAAATCTCTCCAACAATAGCGAATACTACGGTCTTTCCGGTATTCTCTTTACTTCTTTCTAAGTATGAAGAATCTGGCTTTCCATTCTCGGCAAGCTAAGGCGAACGTATGTTCCGGGAAACGAAATGTATTTAAAGCAGGTAATGAGGACGACCGTAAAGTTTATCTTATCTGAAGTGTTCTGAACCTTTATGCCTGATAGTATCGAGCTGAAAACGCTTTACCCTACTTTTTTCTCTGGCAGTGTTGCAACCATATTTGCTGCAAAGAGAGAAAATTCGTTTCCCGACTCCTTAGGCTAAGAGGCCGTCGCCGCATCCCCTTGCGTTGTGTGGAATTGATGACGATGATGATGACGACCTCAGGCTTAATGGCAGATAAACTCCTGCACTGTGTGTTGGAAAGTGCCATCTTCGTCAACTGCCCTGGTGGTTCTCTGCCGCTAATGTTTGCTACGGCCGTTGACGAGTGGACGAGCGCTGTGGCGTGTGAAACAGTGCCATAGCGCTTCTTTTTCGCTTGCCGTTTCGGCGGATTCTATGACTCACTGACTTGACTGAAAACTTTATTGGCCGAAGTATTTGCAGGGAGCGAGTGGAGCGGTCCAAAAGGGGCCGTTCCTTACAAACGCTAGGTGGTCTGCTCATTACATTAGCCCATTGGCTGTAGCTGCGGCTCTGGCACGTCCGACCAGGGCCTTCTGCATCGCTAAGTCATAGCAGCCGACCAGGGCCGCCTCCCAGTCCTCCCGGGTAGGGTTAGCGATAGAGGGAGGGTGCGGGGTTGATTGACATGCCCACACCATGTGAAAAATGTCTGAACACTTTTCCCCACAGTCTGGACACTTTCCTGTGCACGCAGGGTCGAAAAGATTTAGGACTGCTGGACACCAGTGTTTTAGTACAGAAGCGAGCAAGCAAACGCTCTTCCGTCTCCGTGAGGCTCTTACAGGGCTTAGGAAAGATTGGATGGCCAAATGTTGCTAACGTTGGGCGACTTCCTTAAAGGTAAAAGCCGAATTGGGGTCGGAGTCCACATCGGGGGAGGCGATGGCTGAAGAGTGAGCGCGCGGGCAGCGTCGTCCGCCGCTTCGTTGCCCTCGAGACCCGCGTGCGCGGGTGTCCATTTATTTACTTTTATTTATTTTACAATACTTCCGCTCTCAGCTGAGAGCCTAGCAGAAGGGCGTTAAAAGGATTTCTTGATCGCGTACAAGTATACGTGTGAGTGTCAAAAATAACGGAGAAACAGCACAATTCATCAAAAATACAAGAAATAAGGTAATACAAAATACAATAGAAAACAACGTAGAATACAATGAACAACAAATGTGCACGTCATAGAGATAAGCAGAAACGTGAAATTTGAATGAAGCAACTGGATTTTAATTCCACTTACTGAGAGTACTACTTAAGAGAGTATCGGGAACAAACATCAGAATATCTTAATAATCTTGTGATAAGCTCTAACTGTGAAACGAACCTGGATAATGAATTTGTCGTTGTTAATGACGAGCTAAGTCCATTCCATTCTCTGATTATGCTAGGAAAAAATGAGTACTTAAATGTTTTGTTAAAGAAAGAATGCTCATTTAGCGTATGCTCGTATTCATGCCGTGTTTTTCTTGCTTGCGAATATGAAATGTACTGCGTGGTATCATTTTTTACTGACGATGGATCATTTGAAAAAGGAACTGAAGTCGAGCTTGTTTTGCTCTCGTCGGTAGTGTGTTAAGGCCTGAACAGGCTAACAGACGCGAGGGTGGGTCAGTAGAACGGTATTTGCTGTGAATGAACCTTGCGGCCTTTAGTTGCACGCCTTCAAGTTCAGCTATGTTAGTTGCTGTGTAAGTAAACTAAACTGTGTTAGCGTATTCCAAAATAAGTCTCACAAATGTTTTGTACACCAGAAGCTTAATATTCATTAGAGCGAGCTTTAGGCGTCTTTTTAGATAAAATAGCTTTCGCAGTGCAGTAGTTGTAATATTAGTTGCGTGTTTCCCATCTGAGGTTTGATGTAAATGTTATGCCTAAGTATTTATGTTGATCGACCTTCGAAAGAGGCATGTTATTAAAGTATAGGTGAAGTGAGATGGCGGGTTTTTTTCTTGTTATCGTCATTGACGCTGATTTATTTACGTTAATAAACATTTGCCACTTGGAGCACCACTCGGCTAGCATGTTAAGGGAACCAGAAAAAACAAGATGGTCGCCATGGCTGGTAATTTCTTCATATAACGCACAGTCATCAGCAAGAGTTTGATTTTGCACCCTATATTTTTGGTTATATCGTTAATAAAAATATGAAATAGCAGTGGACCAATAACTGAGCCTAATGGTACTCCAGATATGACAGGCACGATATCAGATGGCGTATGATCGAACAAAAAACAAACTGGAAGCGGTCTGTTAAAAAATCTGTCAAGCGGAAACTTCTCCCTTCCCAATAGCTTGTTCTATTTTCGCAATGAGCTTGGCGCAAAAGCTTTAGATAAATAAAGTAAAATCATGTCAATTTGAGAACGATTATTAAGATTAAAAGCAAGGTCATGAACTACATCTGTTTGTTGAGTGATGGTAAATAAGTGCGATCGAAAACCATGCTGGTGGGGCCTGAGTATAGTTTCGCGTTCTATAAAGATTGTTATGTGTTTTAATATGATATGCTCTAGTACTTTGCATGAAGTGCTGGTGAGCGATATAGGTCTGAAATTAGAAACATTATTTTGGTCTCCTGTCTTGTGGATCAGTACTATTTTAGCCGTTTTCCAATCATGTCGCAGATTAACAGTTGACATTGACTAGCGAAAAATCTGCCCTAGATATCTACTGCACCACTCAGCGTATTTTTTTAGGAATTCATTTGTAATTCCGTCAGGACCGTTTGCTTTTTTAGGGTCAAAGTTGAGGAGAAGATTTTGGATTCCGGCGTCTGTTATTGTTAAGGGATCAAACACTGAGGCACGGGGTGGCGGGAGAGGGGGAAGTGAACCGTTGTCTTTCGTGAAGACTGACTGGAAGAAATTATTGTATTGATTAGCCATGGTACTTTTCTCGTCTTTGGTTAGTTTGGTTGTCGTTGGCTGAGTACTGCGCAGATGTTTCCAGAATTTTGGTGGGCTGTTTTTCAGGAAGCTAGGGAAAGTGACAGTGTAGTAGTATTGTTTCGAATCCTTTAGTTTTTGCTTGAACTGCATTACCGCAGACTTTCACTTCAAAGTTGTGGATAATTCTTGGCTGATCTTGTTAACCCTACGAAGCTGTTTTACGCGCCGTTTAGCATGAATGACTTCACGTGTGATCCATGGATTCTTAAAGCGCGGTTTTTTCTTTATCATTCGGATAAAATTTGTTACACAGTGCAGGATGATGCTCTTAAAAAGTAGCCATAAAGTATTTGAGCCACTAGATACTTCAGAACCTTTTTCCAATTAGGAATCGAATTCATGCGACAGATAGGTTAGTATGCTGGCATAATCTGCCCTATGCAAGTTGAAAAAACTTTACGGTTGACAGGATAGTAGTGCAATGATCAAGCTGGACTGTGCACGTACATGCGTATACTGCGGTCAGCTATCCCTTCAACTCCATTTTTGTTTCACTTATAGGGAAATGGTCGCTAAGAAATATGAGGTCGAGGATAATTTTTGCTAAACCTTGAATGCGAGTAGGACTAGTGACTAGTTGATGAAGGTTAAAATTGAGCATTATGTCTATTTGCGCTTCTGATGGGTGGTGCACTGTGGCACAGTCTATGTCGGCAAGGTTAAAGTCTCCCGCAAGAATAATCCTGGATTGATGGACATGACGCTGCATATATTCTTGAATTGCTGAAAAACATGTTATGTCAGAGGAAGGGCTTTGATAAACGCAGCCGGTTATAACCGACGTCCCATCGCACAATAGTTTGCAGAAAACTGCTTCAGCGTTGTCCACCTCAGGAAGAAGGACGAAGTGAAGAGAATTTTTTATCAGTAAGGCCACGCCTCCACCTCGTGAAGGCCGGCCTTTCCAGATGATTGTGTAGCATGGCGGGGCAATGTCGTGGTCGAATATAGCGGGTGATAGCCATGTTTCCGTGATGGCCACAACATCAGGACCGTAGTCGACTAGAAGGCTTTCTAAGCCTTCTGTTTTATTTAGGACACTGCGGGCATTTACATTTATCAATCTCAATTTTTTGCTAGTGCGGCTTGTGCAGTTTGACGGGTTACTCGGCGGCTTGTTTCTGTGTCGTTTCTTTTTTTTTGCATCGGTACTTTGTCGTTCTTTTCTTTATCCCAAATATATGCGCACTTGTTGATGTCATAACGAAGGGATACTTTTTCCTTTTTTTCGCGAGTTGATTTTGCACTGTCCCAAAGTTTCTTCCGTATGTCTCGTATTCTTTTAGAGAAGTATTCACCAATTTAATAGTCAGTTGTTTTGAGTTTGAAACCTTGACTTAAGATTGCAACTTTTTGTCTGTAGTCAAGTAACTTCATCATTGCTGTCGAGATTTGTCTCCAGCGGGCTTCTCCAACCTATGTATACGCTCGATGGCAACCTTTTCTAGCTCTAGAGTGTCTTCATTAATGACTTTGTTCACTGTTTTCTCTAACGACTCGCTAGTTTTATCTTCTTTTTTCTGGTCGGTCATAGATAATTAGGTTGGATCACCTACTGCGGTTTTCTAGACCGTCAATCCTTTGTTGAAGTGTGTCTATGACTTGGTTCATGCAGGCTATTTGTTGTTGAAAGGATTCAACTCTGCTTTCTCGGACTGCAAGGAGGCCAAGCTTGTTCTCTATGTCTACCAAGCGTTTTTCTTTCATATCTTGTCGACGGCAATATCCTTCAACTGTTTTGAAATTTGGGATAGATCGGGACCCGGGTTAGTTTCAATATCACCACCTAATAGCCGCAATTTTCTCAATGCCAAGCCGACATCAAGAACAAGGATATAAAATGGTGGGCACGGCAGCACTACCAGAAAAGGGTCATTTGAGCGGATGCAATTTCCGAAATGTTTCCTCGCCAGCACGATGAGAGCAAACGGGTTGTCAGCGCGCCGCATGCTAGCAGTGCCACCGTGCCCAGTGGCCGAGTTCATCCAGGACAGGGGCTTTATAGCGGTGGAGAGCAGTGGCGCTGAACGTAGATCATGTGCCAAGAGCTCCGAGCATGCTTCGTTCCGGTGTTGACGGTGCAATTCCCCCGATGTATACGGCGGCGGATCCAGCACGTGGTATTGAGTAGCGTTGAGCCCCTGCGCAGTCCTAGCCACCCCGGCTTGTGCAGTGTCTCCATGGCCGGCACGAAGCAGCAGGCCAAAGGACAGTTGCACGATGAAAACAAATGGGTTGGCAGCGTGCCGCATGCTAGCAATGTCACCGTGCTCATATTATCGTGTGAGACACGCTGGCCCCGAGATAATTGCTATCTTCAAGTATGCGGTACGCAAGATAAGGAATAAAGCCCCTTTCAATGAAAACACACACCGCACTGTCTGTGTGGCTTCGGCGATGAGCAAATAGTCCAAAAATCATGCGTTATACCGGCTCCCGTTACGCTCAGTAATCTTTCACACCGTTAGCGAAAACTTCCCCTTAATAGGCCGAGAACTCATTTGAAGCCGTTTTTCACTACAGTGGCTACAAAACTGCGCCAATTTGGAAAAAAGTGAGGCAATTTCCATTCTTAAAATTTCGGAAAACGCGCAAAATTCTATTTTCGCCCAATTTTATTCTTTAAAATTCCTGCGAAAAGGAAATTTTTTTGAATAGAACTTCAAAGTTTTTCTCAGCATTTGTTAAAGTATAGCACGGAGCGCAACTGTCAGTTTGGCTGCAATTTCGGGCGATGCTATATAGAGATCAATCAAGCGGGAGAAGCTAAAGCCATTTCATGCTTAAAAAGAAACAATAGTGCAACAACTATTGTTCAGGCTGCCGCATTGCACTGGTCCTGCCCCCGGATTTTTTTTTTAATGATACCTAGGCTTCGTGAGCTGCGAGCGCCAGAAGTGCGTCTCGGCCATCCGGTTGTGTATGCGCCGGTAGTTGTTTGGATCTGCATTATCATCGTCACCACAACAAGTATCACCGTCATCAGAGAAGAAGAGAAGAGGCCAACGGCCGCAAAGACAGCTCAGCTCAGTCTGCTTCTGCAAAGTATTTGTCTCAGTGACGCGTACCACGAGTTCATCCTTCCCGCTTACGCCGCTTTTCTCCCCAGACTCCGCCGTCACAAGGAGAGCAGCCCAGTGAGACCGGCGCCGTGTTATTCTGTTTTCATTCCTGGCCGTGGTCAGAGCTGCTGCGGTCGACCCCTCCTGCGCTTACGTCACTGACCATGCACGGCGACATTGATACCTCATTAACTGGAAACCAACTGAGGTACGGTCTCAACGTCTGCATTAGCTAGCAGGTAGTTTGTGGTGCCAGTATGCCGCACAGAAAACAAATCCCTCAAAGTGAAGAGCAGGCGCAGTACACTGCCATTGAATTCTGTGGATCTCGTATCAGTACACTCGGATAATATTTCTGTGGCTGGAGAGCGCTGAACACAGCCCCAGTCTCGGCCGTGGATAACCATGGCCTGCCACAGGCGACCACTTTAAAGCGCGCTGCATTTTGCGTACTCGCCACAAATCGTTCATGGTTCTTTTCCAGACGTTCTTCAGTGAGTCTGCCTCTCTGTGTCTTTTACAGCGCCATTTGATGCAGAAAAATATAAAAAACCAAGTAGCCGACTGACCAACTACAGGCACGCTTTTTAACACATATCCTAAGTTCGCCGGCTCCTGTACATCAGTCTGAGGTCAGGCCAAATTTTTCGAGCTTGCAGGCTGGGAAAGCTGTCCCGCTTTAATTTTGCGCCGTTCTTACACCCGTGTAGTGCATGCAGTTCTGGGGCTAGTCTGCAGCAAAATCCAAGCTCAGTTTGCAACTAGCACTGCACTTCTACCCATGATAGAATCAACTGGCACATTAAGCGATTTTTTTATCACGCGTTCAGAAGGCGTTGAATTATTGGAATGGGCTAACGATTTGTTCAGGTAAGAAACGGGGCGCCTGAGCCCCGCTTTGTATGGCTTGCCGAGTGAGAGCTCAAGCGTCGCAACTACCATGTTTGCTTGCTCTTCAACAAGTTCGCACACTTTTTTTTTCACGGGTGTCACATCTTCCACCGTAAGCAGCCATTTAAATTCTGCTAGAATGGCAGCGCTTGAAGCGGTATACATGGGCGCTGACTGACTTTTCGCCGAACGACGGCCGCTTGCCATATGGCGTGCTATGCGGTGACATCCCATTGTAGTGGCAAAGGATAGCGTAGGGTCCATTCTATTCGGAAATATCATTTTGGGTGATCGGTCACCGTAGCCGGACAAAAATCATCGTAGATGTGACTGATGGGATGGCGGTGGAACTCATAACTGGCATAACGGCAACCTTGCATCAAACATCCTAGTATTTAGCATGCTGCCTGGCTCGGTGGTTCCGTTCTGCCATTAGCGGCGTTGCACCAGACGACGGACGAAGACAAGCATATGAGACAGTTGAGTTGCGTTTGGTTTTTCAAGCGTTTACCAAAGCTACACGTCCCGTAATGACATCAACCATTCGTCAGACAGGTTGCCAGTAACTTATCTGAGAGTAATATTAAGCGCCCCACTCCAACCTTTTCGTCGGACTGGCAGTGTGCGCCTTTATCTGCTTTAGGAAACGAAGCAAGCTCTGAGCCGTACACAGGGCGTCTCCGATCAAAGCCGAACAACATCCGAAGGTCGAACCAGGAAGAACGTTTCCAGTGCTGGCAGCCATAGCCGCGTCTACAGTGTTTCTTTTTGGCGGCTTTGGACGCTGCGTTCGTCGCAGATGTAACATTATTACCATTGCCTAACACTGTTCTATTTAATGGCAGTGCACACAGCCTATGTATACCGTGCCAGTCAAAAGAGAAGTCATCTCAGAAAGGTTGAGGAAGGGGCCAGTAAGAGTGCCAATAGTTGGCCTTGGATGGCCGGCTTTATACAGGCCATTTATAACTATTCAATAGACATTTTTCTTTGAAAATTGCTCAAAGATACGGCAGTGCGGTCTTTGCAGGCTAATTAAACGGCATGGCGGGTGGTAATTAAGCGACTGGCTACAAAGGAAATACGAGTAATTAACGAAAATAGACCGATAAACCTTGTAAAATTCGAATAGAGCCCGGACACAAGATTGTACTGAGAAACTGAAGGCTTTCGACTCAGAAGGCGTGCCCACTTTTTAAAATTTCCTAATCAGCATCGTGCTTCGGGATATGTAGCGTAGACAATAAACGTTTCGCAGGCGTTTTAAGTTGTGGTCGCCACGTTACATGTTAAAAAGAAAGCGTTGCTGTACGTGTCATTGTCACGACAATCACGTCTACATCATCTGCGTCCTAAAAGACGTAAACTTCGTCTGCGATTGATTCAAGAGACGCCCATTTTATCAACAAGGAACGTGGGAAAGCGAACTTGAAGGGTATTCACGTATTTTCTAAGCATGGTGCCAGTTGTGAAATCTCGAAAACTGTGGTTGCCTTCGATTTGGACAGCATCAATGCATCAGTATAACCTTGTGCACTAAAACTAAATATATAAAATTAATCATTTAATTTGTGTTAATTATTAGTCACTTCATTGTACTCTATCACGTAATGTTCACCTTCACGTAAGATGAAACTACAGACACCACAACTAAGTACCTTTCGTAGGTTTTAAAAGAAAAAAAAAATCTCTATTCAATAATATGGAACACCCTGTATAGTGCCGCTTTATTCTGTTATGAAGCTAGTATACTCTGCATAGGGGTTCAGAAATATGCCGCTTTAGTGGCGTAAATCCACGCAAATTTCAGGGGGGTCCACGACTTTCGAGGCCCCACGTACCCCTCGTCCTAACATGTTCCAGATGCGGGTGTAGCCCGAAGTACCGACAGAGCCACCACCGTCAGCAGGAGCATAGCTGATCGTAGGGATGCAGAGGAGCAAATTGGAAAGTCGACGAGAAAAGACTCCAAAACATCCGCTAGCGAAAGGCCCCTTACGTCCAGCTACAAACCCTGTATAGTGCCTCATGCACAGTTAAATGTTGCACAATTTGCCGCTTTGCTCAACGACGCATGCTTTTCACTTGAGTAGAAAGGTACCTTCGCCTGCCTTCCTGACCTGCGAAAAGTTACTTGAAGACGCTTTGTATTTTATGACAACCTTTGCGGAACCCATGCGGATGTGGTCCTTTGGGTTGCGATTCCCGCTTTTTGGATTTGAAGAGTGTTTGGCCTTTTTAAAGCCGCCAGCCTTGCTCAAAGGCGAGCTCTCTTATTTGAAAACGATACGATTCCATATTTCTCACTGCTGTACTAAGCCCCCTCGCCATAGGAGTAGAGTTATAGGACCGCAATAATGCGCTCATAGTGCGCTAGGACGCTAAGCATCCTTGTGCGCTTACGACGGGAACAGGTTACGCTTGCGCTAAAGCCATGTTTTCAAAACTTTTTCCCTAAAGTGTTGCCTTACGAGCCACTGAAAAGGATGGCATGCCGTGCTCTCTTTATTACCAATTTTTTTTGGTTGTGCCGATGTTAAGTGAGCACTTGTCGTGGTATGAAGCCAATGTTACGCTTCTTTTTTCTGCAACTTTTTCAACTGCTACACTGATATCTGTTTACTGCTGTTGTATTCCTCCCCCCCCCCCCCCCTTTTTTTTTAACGAGCAAAATTTCGTGATGAAAAGCAAACGGGCTTGCGAGAGCGCGGCCGAATGAGCACCAGGCCTGGCCGGGCATTAGAAATTGATAGCTAGCCGTGGTCGGGTTCGGAGTTAGGGCGGAAGTAGCGGCGAGTAGGGCCTAGATACCGGCCTGTGCAGACCTCTAGCGGCGAGTGTAAAGTTATGCTTTGCAGCTTTCTTCGAAATTAAAGCCTGCGTCAATTGTGCCGTTTAAGCGTTCCAATTCAGCGGTTGTTCTATTTCTAGAGCATTTAACCAGCGTCGCTTTCTCTCTCTATAATCTCAGTCTCCATACTCCTTTATTTTTGACTCATAGGAGTGTTGGCCTGAGATGGAAGGGGCATTCGCAATTTTCTAATCGGACCGGTAGTTTCATGAAACTGAAAATGATGATGGTGGACATTTCTCAGTGTTTTCCTTATTTCCTTTTTTAAAAATAAATTTGACCAGCTTATAGAAGTAGTTTTATGCATGTCGGCAAGGGGAGAGTCGCATCTATCAGCGCCTGTCTCGCGCACTCTTAAAACGTTCGCCAGGTCTGAACAAGAGAAAGACCCCGAAGAAAGCTTCGAGGGTTTTCCCAGCGCCGTCCCTCGAACGTGCAGGACTAGCTTTTAACATCTGTCTCAATCACAGATTGACTCAATGCCAGAAAAGCACAGGCTTGAAGTAAAGGTAAAAGCAATCATGGGATATGCTTTAACAGTTTCCAGATTTTAATTATGACAGCGCTCTTTTTTGAACATCTGATTCTGCTGAGCCATTCTGTGGAAGGGAACAGGCCTTCTCGCTCCTGCTCCTTCCCCGTAACACATGCACTGCTCGTATCATTCGATGCCGACCGAGCAGTCACGAGACGAATCTCGGGGGGGGGGGGGGCGCTCGCATGCTGTGTCGCCGTCCTGCCCCCCCCCTCCGCGATTAACGCGACTGTATTGCTTCGTTCCCAAAGTCTTTGGAGTTTTATATGCGCTCCTCGGTCGATTCCAGACGTTCTAGACGCCACTTCCTCAAACAGTTCTCCAACTTCAGAGCACCAGGTGGCGTTGCTGTATTTGTGCAATGCCTGTTTAGTCTAGGAATGTAAGTAATAGTCTCACAAAAGTGAACAATACAGCGATATTATATTCCAGCGTATCTGCAGCGGCGTAGATTACTGTCAGCTTTCTCTGGTACACTTACATTAATTCGTTGCACTTCTCTCAGTCTCTCGCAATATCTTAATAACAGCGTCTTGGTGTAAATAACGGCTTTGCGAAGTTCACTCGGCATACAATCCGCCTGTCTTGAGCGAATATGTTCTCAAGCAGGAATGCTGCCAAGGCATCTGCATGGGCCACATCGATGGACAATGGCCCAAGTGGTTCGGAAACGAAGCTGTGGCCGAGGGGCACCATGAGGGGGCCGGCTTCTGCGAGTGGCACACAGACGAACCATATGATCAGCTCCGCCAATGGTCGGCGGCCCCACAAGTACGCTGCAGGTGCATTTTCTGTCCATGCATGATGAACAAAGAAGTTGCTGCACACGTACTTAAAAAAGTTTGGGGTTCTTTTAAGCTAATGAAAAGATGCATAATTTTTATAGATGCATAACATTTATAGGCACTTGTACATAGCGTCTAAAACTTGAAAGTACCTGCGAAATAAAGTGTAGCAAAACTTGGATGCAAGCTTTCGCATTGAGGTGCGTGCCCTTCACACCGCGTTTTGAGTTAGGATCCGCCGAAAGTTATTATAGTTAAAGCTGTTATTTAGGCGTGGAATGCGAGCACTATTTTTCTACCTTTTGATGACTTCCCGTGCAATAGTTAAGGCGAATTGATGTGAGCATGCATTACAGGAGTATGGCAGCACCCTGACAACTGAGAAGGTGACAAACGAGAGGAAATTTTCGGTTGGCTTGCTGCTGTGCTTACTTTTGTAAAGGCTGTTTCTCAACGGTGTCACAAAAACGGACCTGTACCCGTTGCCGTTGGTTTATGATCAGCTTGACCACCTGAGAGAAAAGTGCTGCTCTACGAGTGTAGACCTCAGATTGGTCCACTGCCAGATTCCTATCTGTGAATAGTAGAGACACAAAATTGTTTGTAACTCCGGGCGGCCAACGGCCGTTACGAGTTTGTTTGGATGTTATTTGGTTCGGCAATCGGAGCCGTCCTGGGTTCCCTGCGATGCACCGTGGCACTCGCCTACATGAATGACATCTTGCGGCCGACGACGACACTGAAAGAAGGACTCGACCACCTTTGGATGCTTTAAGATGTCTTCCGTGGGGCGGGTCTGAGGCTGCGTTCGAGCATGTGTCGTTTTTGCTACGAAAAAGTAAACTACCTCGGCTACGAAATTTCTGCCACAGGAGTGTAACCGACTAGCCTGAAGATTCAGTGCGTCGCTGTCTTCCCGAAGCCCATGAACGTACACAGGTGCGTCAATTCTTGGGGCTCACTAGGTTCTTCCGCAGATTTTTAAAAGGGTTCGCCAATATTTCGAAACCATTGACTTAAGTGATAGCTAAAAGCGAAGCTTGGAAGTACACTACAAGCACGATGCCGCGTTCACTGAACTGAAAATGAGATTGACAGGAAGGTAAATTTTGGCTCATTTCGCGTTAGACGCAAGAACTGAGGTGCACACGGATGCCTGTAAGGATGGCCTAGGAGCAATACTTGTGCAAGGACAATCAGATGGAGATTTTCATCTTGTCGACGCAAGCCAGCAAACAACTGAATATAAGGAGAGATACCACTCATATGAGCTGGAAACGCTTGCAGTTGTGTGGGCGCTGAAGAAACTTCGAGTGTAACTCGTCGGGGTTACACTCCGAGCAGACTCCATAGGCGCACTTCAAGCTTACGTGGACGCAAGCGCAAAAGATCATATATTGCACACCATTGTTCTCTGTCCAGCTCTAATGCACGCCAGGCATATGTTCTTGAGTCACAGAGGCGCCGTTTCTCTCCGTGATAGCAGAGGTCATTGCCATTCGTGACGGCTTGTCCACTTTAGAGGACCTCCTCTGTACTCCACCGAACTGTCTTCTCTTATATACCGACCCAACACAAGCACTAGAAGCTCTAAGGCATGTAGCCGCTCCCCTTTGCATTGTTGTCGATGTTTGAACCATCGTGGAATTTTATCCATGCCCTGTTCAAGCGGTGCGGGCTCGATGCAATACGCACCATCCTAGGGAAGCGAACAGTGCGTCCCTTCCACTGAAAGTACCATACCCACTTTTTATACTGAAATTTTCCGCAGGAGACACCGTACTGCCTAAAAATAAATGTCTCCGCCACTCCACGCGTAGTTTAATTCCACCGCATAGACCCAACCTTCCCGGCGATATACCTCACTGTGAGGAGGTGGCGTTGTGGAAAATCCGAGTGGATGCTACATGTGCTTATGCCTGCGGTCAGGGCCTCCTGGACATCACAGACCCCGCTTCGGAACTGCCCCTTCTGCCCCGCTTCTGCTACAGAGCCAACGTTACCTGATTTTATGCTAATTTGCCCCGGACTTAGGGAAGCACGCAAGCGACACCTCGCCATTCAGGGTTACCACCCCAGCTGACTACCGGACACTCGAATCTGGACCCATTGGCCCCGATACCGGCCTTGTTGGCATTTATAGCCGACACCGGCCTACCCATGTACCCATACCTTATGCAGAAGGGCATATTGGCGCAATAAAAAAATCCTCTTCGGGATTAATTTCAGAGTGGTCACTGATTTCAATGCAGTAATGGCGACGATGAGCAAAATTACACTTTTTCCGCGCATTAGTAGATGGTGGCTGCGGCTACAAGTCTTTACCCCCGATACAGGATATCGAGGAGGGACAACAATGACACATTTTGACGTTCTGAGCTGCCCCGCGCATGATAGCGCTGAAGAAGCAGACATTGTTTCTGGTCTCCATGTTTTAGACACGAACACAGCGTTACAAGAAGTCTTCGCCGTTGCACAGCGGAACGATCCAAAGGTTGAAGCGCTGGAGAAAAGGCTAGAAAGAAAAGACCACCTCTTCAAAGAAAACAGGCGCATCAAAACCTGTTTTGGTAGCGTAACAGAACAGTATTCAGGAGAAATGAATACAACTACTAGGACGAAAGATTTCACTGTGTAGTTCCAAAGCAAGCACGCTGGAGAATCGTCCAAACATGTCAGGACGACACTGCCTATTTTTCCGCGGAGAAAATCTTGGGGCAACTGAAGGAAAGATACTGGTTTCCCGACATGAAGCGCCAACATACAAACCTGGAGATGTATTGGTTGAGCCAGAGCCGGCAAGAAGCAGGGAGCGAAGGAAATTGAAGGAAAAATATAGGGGATCATACATCATACGAGATAGACTACCAAACTATCGTTATCACATCGAGCACATGCCAGAGGCAGAGCGAAAGCAAAAGACATACAGCAGTATCGCACCTGTCGATAAGCTCAAGATATGGGGCCTAGATTTGATCGAGACAGAAGAATATGAGTATCAAGATGACTCCGACCGGGACGGTCGGTAAGAAAGGACGACTGAATGTAAAGGCTGGCCTCCTTTTTTCTCTGTGAAGGCACCCTTCGGCATAGATGAAGAGAAGAAGAGATAATAAAAAATTTGATGTGGTTTAGCTCTGGTTAACCCAAGTTGAATTGCGAAAGCTTCGTTTCGTCTCATTCTGACGCTCTCCTAAACTTAAAGCGGTCTCTTCCGCTGTTGGAGTCATTCCGGGACGTGGCACGACTTCTAGCCGCATCTTTGTTGCAACGTTTCTCGAGTCGTGCGGAGCGTTCTTCTGGCGTCTCTTGAGCGCGTTGTCTCTTCCTCGCTTCGTTCTGTCGTTCCAGATCAGGTGTCGCCAAAGTCGCGTCGGCATTGAGAGCATGCATGATACTTGTAGATGCACCCAGATCAAGAGATGTTGAACGCATTCGCCTGGCTGCATAATATGCACGCCGTTTAGCTAAACGTTGTTCCCGCTCTTCATCTGTTTCTTCCGCATGCCGCTGCTTCTTAGCTGCAGCACATCGTTGCAGCTTCACCTTATACGCATCATCCGACATACCGTGAAGGATTCGCTGGGACGATCGTGACGAGCTGAGTTGTGGGGCCACTTTTCCACAGCTGGCATGACGTTACGTACAGCGAGCGCCCTTCGCGGCAGCGGCGCGCAGCTGCAGCATGTAGGATTCGCTGGGACGATCGCGACGAGCCGAGTTGGGGCCCCGCTTTTCCACAGCTGGTATGACGTCACACATATGTCACGCTAAAGGTCAATGGTGGATTCTCCGGGACGACGGCCAAGAGCGGAAACCTCGAGCAGTATTGCTTTCGCAATAAAAACGCCCCGCGCATGAATAGGAAGCTGCCTTCATGGCTCGGAACGGAGAAGCAAGAAGCTGACTAATCTCTAGCGCAGAAAGACGAAGCCACTGTGTCCTGTCCACTTCGTCTCTTGTGTCCTCGTCTTTCTGCGCTAGAAACTTGTCAAATAGGCACCAACAAGCCTCCGAGGATGTACTCAAAGGAAGAAGCACCCGTGATTCGTCTACGATGCGAGGAAGGCCGCTTCTCTAGGTCTCTGCATTACTTTAAATATTTGTTGTCAAGTTTAACCTAAAAGGAATTGTTCGTAATTTCTTCGGTCGCTTGATATGACTCACTGATCCGATCCGGCTAGCTTTTAACACTTGTAACAAAAGATGCAACTGTCTCACGCTTCCGTTCACATCGCCTCAATTCCTAACTGGCGGGAAACAGTCTCGCCAGAATGGTTGCAGTGTTTAGCCGTTCAAGCGTCCTTACGCATAACGAGGCGTTCGTTTTAATGAGAAATTTTTAGCGCCCGTTCTAGGCGCGTCCCGGGTGATATTGGCGTCAGAACGGAGGGAGAACCGAAGGAAGAAAAAGGAGCCGAACCTAGACGAACTTTAGCGAACCTTTCCGTGTGCCACCCGGTGCCTACGTGTTGCGATGTCGTCAATGCAGTGCATGCGTCGTGGAGGGAGGATAGCACGCGTCAATGAGTGCGTATCTCTAGTGCCGTGATGAGCGAAGCCAACGTGCGGCGCTCAGAAGCATGTGCTGTCCTGCAGCGCGAGCGGCGCACGTTCGTCCTGGTGGCAAGTGATGAGCGAGTCGACAGCGCCGTTTGAATTGCCGTCGATTAGTAAAGCGCGCGCAGGCCAGCCGGCGCTCAACGAATCGCGAACCATAGAGCACAGGTCACGTGGCGCTGTCCATCATCAGGGAGAGTAATTAGCTGTAATTTGCTCGTTCTATCACTGCTCGGCCATAGACAAAGTCAGTTGATCGAAACTGGTTTCTGTATGGCTCGGTGGTGACGCTCGGCTCCATAGTGCGCTGACAAGACGGATGCATTGAAACGAGGTTCCGATTGGCTGAGTCAGCTTTCAGGCTTTGTGTCGAGTCGTGGGCGTGTAAGCTTCTGCATCGATCGTTTTGCATTTCAGTGAGATCGCTGTGAGGACTACTTAAACCGAGCAAAGGAGCCAGTGGACAGGAGAGGTAGGAAGCGCCTTGTGTGAAGGGATCGCTTTACGGGTTATACTTCAGAGCAGAAAACGGCTCTACTGTGTCCACAGCGACAGTATTATGCTGTCGCTCAAAACGATGCTGTCGAGGAAAGCCAGCGCCTAGCTAAAGTCTGCCGAATAGCAGGCGATCCTTTCCATGCGACGAAGAGAAAGAAGCAACTTCATGCTTACATCTTTTCTCGATTACGGGAGAGGCAGTTTTGGGATCCGTGGCTGTTTAAAAATAATAGTTGTTTGTTTATGGGAAAGGAAAGTCGCAATGACTGTTGCACTTGTCAGCGTACATTACAGCCGCGCCGGGGGGCAAGGGATGAAGGAGGGCTTCAAAGAAAAAAAAACTGAGAAAAGGGCGCCGCAGTAGAGGGATCCGGATTTTGGACTGAAAACCTTTATTGCCCAACAGAAAGGGCAGTTTTTTAGGCTCCCCTCTTAGACGACGGCCAAGAGGTCTTGACTGCTGGCGGCGGCCTCTTTCAACCGTACGGCTTCTATTTGGATCTCTGAACTGGAGCTGAGTAGGAAAGCCTGCCATTGGTCCAGTGACATTATTTGGCGACTCTCCGGAGGGGCAAGAGAGCATTTCTTATGACCAAGGTTAGTTTCATTTTTACAGAGCTTACAGAGATTTAGACGCTGATTCTGGTAATGAAGGATGCTCATCTCCGGGTTCAGAAATGCATTGTTGGCTGGGGGGGGGGGGGGGGGGGTACCTAGTCCTGCTGAGTCTGTAATGTGTAATCTCTCGGTAACACGCATAAGGCTGTCCTGATTCCTAAACATGGAATGCGCCTTTTGATCGAGGGATCCGGAATAATTTATAACAGCCAGGGATATTTAACGTGCATTGACATTTGAGAACACATGGGTGTCTTTTGATAATTCGCCTTCACAGAAAGACGACCCCGAGACCAGGGTGGATTGTACTCAGCTGCCGAGCGCAGCGCCGCTCTGAGCCACCGTGGCGGATGTTCCTCTCGAAGAGCATGGACAGGACTCAGAGATTCGTGACTAAAAGAGAAATTGAGATTCAGGACAGAAATATTTTGCTTATTCTGGCATTTATTCAATGTTTATTTGTTGCAAGAAATATCGCGCTTTAGGCCTGGGCGCTTGCTGGTGCGGCAGTACATAGAACCGTTCCGCTAACACACTAAGCGCTTGCTTACGCAACTGTGCACGCAGTGGAAACAGGTCGGCTCATCTGCCTCTACTTCGCTGGCAAAGATTAGCATGTTCATCCGCCGTCAAACTTAAATGGAAGGCAACCCTACGAATAAATTTACTTTTCTTTGAATCCAAGGCCCAATGGTCGAGGTTTACTGGCGCACTGTGTAATTTAAACCATGAGAATTTGAATATATCTGTTCGAGGAAGCACGAAATCAAGGCGGTGAAATTGTTTACTATTATTGCCTTCCATTTACTTCTGATATCACTTGTGCTTTTGCGCGGTCCAAATGAATAACACCGGTTTGTTATTTAACCAGCTATGTACTTTGTTGCGCAGAAGGCGCTACGTGTGGATTCTCATGCTAAGGCTGCTATTCTAAAATGTCTCGCACAATATCCTGGTCTTTGGGCTCTACCGACTGAAATAATCGAATTGAAAAACAGTTTTCATAAGAAGATAACAGTTTTTCTCAATTCTTCAGCACTGATATTCCCTCCGTCTATGCAGAAGTTGAAACCTTCAGACTAGAGGGCTACACTGTTCTTACCTCGAGTTTCACTATGCCGCTGCTCTAATAATAATAATTGGTTTTTTGGGGAAAGGAAATGGCGCAGTATCTGTCTCATATATCGTTGGACACCTGAACCGCGCCGTAAGGGAAGGGTAAAGGAGGGAGTGAAAGGAGAAAGGAAGAGAGGTGCGTAGTGGAGGGCTCCGGAATAATTTCGACCACCTGGGGATCTTTAACGTGCACTGACATCGCACAGCACACGGGCGCCTTAGCGTTTTTCATCCATAAAAACGCAGCCGCTGCTCTAACCGAACATTGTCTTTTAGATCTTGTTAAAGGACAGTTGTGGTTGGGAACGGCCCCGTCAAATTAACGCCTTGTATAACAACCAGTGAATTATTAATTATTATGTAAACAAGATTAACAGCGGGTCAAACTGGCGAGCATTCTGACAGAAAACAATGAAAAACGGGCGGCAGGGATGGTCAAACCGAACAACCTATGCCTAATCACTTTTTTTCTCATAATCAATCTTTTGTTGCAACGGTTTTGCAGGGCCTCTTTTCTGTTTGGCTATGTGCATGCGATTTGTTTTTGGCTCTCTCTCTCTCTCTCTCTCTCTCACACACACACACACACACACACACACACACACACACACACACACACACACACACACACACACACACACACACACACACACACACACACACACACACACACACACACACGCACACGCACACGCACACACACACACGCACGCACACACACACACACACACACACACACACACACACACACACACACACACACACACACACACACACACACACACACACACACACACACACACACACACACACACACACACACACACACACACACACACACACACACACACACACACACACACACACACACACACACACACACACACACACACACACACACACACACACACACACACACACACACACACACACACAACCTTTCGCGCCTCTCCATGTTCTAGACCCGAATTGAGAAATTATATTTTTAGTACGTTAGTTGGCAGGGGGAATTGGCAATAGTCAGCTTTAAAACATGCAAGGACGAAGGTATTCAACCGAGCCAGGGTTAATAGAAAGAGCAGGCTGTTTTCATTACCAGCCGCACAAAGACTGCGAACGCATACCCCTAGCGCCTCTGTTTTCAGTGTCAACATATATTTGCTTCCGCGAGGTCAGCAACTTCGCGGTGAAGAAACAAAACGGTGACATACCCTAAGGCGCTTTTTGTAACAATACAAGAACTCGAGCTTTCTCACACTGCGTCATCCCTGTCGGTGATACTGAAAACAAACTTTTTGTTCCACGCGCAGATGGTGTGTACATAGAAGGGGTACAAATATAGCCTGCCTTTTTCAATGCGCTTTTAGTTGATTGTGCGCGCTTCTGTTTAGACCTGTTTCCCTTTGATGCCTAATTTTTCCTGTTTATGATTGATCACTGTATTCAGTTGCTCCCGACTTCGGTACGGGGCTTCAGCGCCGCTGGTTTCGGCTTAGCTTAGGCTTATGGTGATTTAACGTCCCAAAGTGACTCAGGCTATGTGGGAACGCCGCAGTGAAGGGCTCCGGAAATTTCGACCACCTGGGGTTCTTTAACGTGCACTGACATCGCACAGTACACGGGCCTTTAGAATTTCGCCTCGATCGAAATTTGACCGCCGCGGCCGGGATTGAACTCACGTATTTGGGGGTAAGCAGATGAGCACCATAACCACTGAGCCACCGCGGCCGCTTCAGCCTCTGGTTTCACTCATGGGAGAAGCTATTATTTTTATTTCATTTTATTGCCTCGAATTACTTCATGTCTCTCGCAGCCAGGAGTTTGAATTCACCTTCCGGCAGCTTCCGGGCCTCCCGCTGACTACGTCGTCCATGCAGTTGCTGGTCACCTTCGGAGCCATCGTACTCGCCGTGGCCATCACATTAATGATCTTCGGAATGGGTAACCCAGCCTTTGCCGCTTAGTTTTGCTCCTTCGCACGCAAGGTGTCCCAAGCAGAACAGGTAATCCGCCCAATATTGGAAACGCATGGGCAAAGGCCGGTTCAACAAAAGAGCAGAGTGAAGATATCCATTTGCAAAATTTGGCCGATTACCTGTGCTGCTTGGGGTGTTCTTGAATGCGCCCACCGTGAACGAGCGCATCGCTCTCGTAACAGGGCTCAAAGCTGCTTGAGGCGCTTCACGTGTTTAAAAACACAAAGCAAAATATCGGCGGTGGTTTAGCTCTGGTTAAACCTTGAGTGACGCGATAGCTACAGCTGGGCGAGTGGAACTTGCTCCGCTGAATTGCAAAGTCATTATTTCTCCGCACCGTTTCGCTGAACATTCCTTTTTCATCTTGGTCCCACTTGATACAGCGCATGCGCACAGCTGTGGCAGGTCGGTTTCGCCGGCGCTCCGCGCCGCCGGCAGCAGCAGATGCTCCGCACCACGTGGCTGGTCACGTGACCAACCAGGTGACGAACCACGTGATCAGCCATGGCGCCGCGCTGCCGGCAGCTGCTCCGCGCCACGTGACCAAGCACGTGACAGGGTGGCGGCGCCGCCACGCTGAAGGCACCAAATGCCTCCGTAATGTAGCTATCGTTACAAAAGAGAGCAGTCCTGGCGTGACACACGTCATTATGATAGAAGGTGTACTATAAATAGAAAGGAGTAAATGTGGAGTAAACTGGGCCTCTAGCGCACTTCCCTTTTATGAAAGGGAAGTGCGCTAGAGGGCTGGTGTCCTTTTTTACTGCCATATTGGTCTATTCGTGTTCTTGTGTGCGAAGTTTGAAAGGCAGGCACGCGGTAGGCCTTCGGGGTTTAACACCCAAAAACGTCTCATTGACAATAAAGACGGCCTAATAGAGAGTCCCGGACTAATTTGCACCACCTGGGGTTCTTTATCGTACGCTCATATCGCCGAACATATGGGCGTCTATTTTTTTTTTGTTTCATCTGCGTTGAAATTCAGGCGCCGTGGCAGGGGTGCGCACACTTGTTGGCCTGTACAGACACAAGGCTTGAAACGTTATTAATGCAGAATGGAGATGCATACATGTCTCAGGAGCCACCTAAAGAGAATAACCGACAAAGGTAGAACGTAAATTAATATGAAGGTGGTCATTTTGAGCTAAGACTAAAAGACTGATATATTGTGTGCCAAATTTGTAAGGAAATAGCGCGGAGAAAGCTGGCGTTATGGGTTTCTAAATGGTTTTGCAAGTCCGTAAGCATCTCAGCAGACGATGTAAAAGGTAGGACCCGCACGGAAGATTGTAGGGACAAGGAGAAAAAGATGAAACCTTAAAGGCTGAGCGGCGAATAAAACTGCGGTTATCGAAGGCCACAAAGTGAAATTAATCTGCGCTTTGCATCGGCGATGCCACGCTCTTCTTCTGAGAAGGTTATAGGTATACATTCTTGATGTGGCTGCTGCCTGACGCGTCCGGCTTCACTTGAAAAGCAGGCGCCAGGAAGTCAATCCAACAATCTTGCGACCAGTAGTAGAAAACCAAGGGCACTGAGCCACCGCGTCAGGTTAAAACTGAACATATTAAGGGTCATGTGGACAATATTGACGTGGCATCACACAGAAACGTCATGGTTTTGTATGATATGTGACAGAAAACTCATTTCACTGCCTTACCTAAGAACTGGTCACCCGTTTATATTCAGAGCCACTAACTAGAACAAAAGGGGAGCTCTTTGGCATTCTGTCATAAAACGAGAAACACTGCAAGGGCCCTAGAACAGAGCCGTGGTGCTCCTAGAGGAGCACAAGCAAGGAAATGTGGCGGCTGCATTCTCTTCATTTTAATGGCATTAAACAAAGCACCAACGCGTAATAATTGATTTTCATACTTGAATAATTTTTCTTGAAAGATATGTGCGAATAATGTTTAGTCGATTACTTTCAAGTACACGGATGGGTGCTGCATTTCCGAGACTCTCCCTTTAAGCATCCTTATTGATGTTTGCGATAGTCAGCAGCCTTTAACCGACACGGTTTACCGCTTATGCATGTGTGTGTGTGTGTGTGTGTGTGTGTGTGTGTGTGCGTGTGTGTGTGTGTGCGTGTGTGTTTGTGTGTGTGTGTGTGTAGCAGACAAGGCAAATGAAACGAAAGCTTGTTGAGAAACGTGTGAAGAAAACCAACAGTCACCGAAACCGAGCTGCACAGGAGAAAGTTTTTCTTCTTTTAAAATTTGTAATGGCAATCAGTGGGAGAATATATATATATATATATATATATATATATATATATATATATATATATATATATATATATATATATATATATATATATATATATATATATATATATATATATATATATATATATATTGATGTCCAGTGGGCAGGATATTCGACAGCCCCGAACCGGCACCCGAAGCGATGGACAAAGAGAAGCCCTCGATATACGAGACCAGGGTGGTCCCAGCGCTCAGCACCGGTAAGTCAGTTACTTGCATTTGTAGTGCTTTGGTGGGAGAAGATCGTTTCTATACTAAAGCGTGCTGAAGGAGGCACCATTCCCAATAGAGCACCACCACCATCGTTGTAATAGCCCTAATTTATCAGCTGCAGCAGCATCAGCCGCGACGTAGGCTGAAAGACAAGTGCCTCTCTCGATGATTTCGAATTTAACCCACCGTGCCGTAGCCGCTGCCGCACGATACAAAAAAATTCCTAATATCCTGTCCGTCCACAGTTTTCAGGAGCACTGATCCCATTTTCCTTATTTTGTCACATGCAAAATGCCAGAGTGTTGTTGACTCGCGTGGTCGGCCGGCGAGCTGCGCGTGAGTTTAGGTTTCCTGCTTGGTATTGGGGGTCGACGCCACATAGCGCCTTTCACCGCCGCCGCTGATCTGATGCTTTGCCGTCAACGTTCAGCGCGTCACAGCGGCACCCGTAACCGCCGAGCACGAGCACGGGGTCGTTCAAGGTGGCGGGTTGCATCGATGAAAGACGAAGCGTTGTTGGACGCGATAACCACTTTCTTTAGTTGCTAGAATGAAGTCTAACGTTTGTCTTATTCTATTAGCCAGAACATTCTGCTGCTTGGTTTCAGCAATTACCTTCAAGATAATACTTTTGTAGTGTTTTCAAGTATTTCATTTCTCCCTTTTTGAATTAGTGTCCTTTAGCTATTTTTATATACCTACGAAGGAAACATCGCTTCTAAAGAGAAGCAACTAAAAAAGAGCGATGTTTGTAAAATAATGGGCAGAAACGTTGTGCCATTCAGCTCAATTATTTTGCTCTTTTCCCATCTTCAATGTTTTTGGTGCATGCAGAATTTTGTGCCTTATATCTGCCGGCAGTGGTGGCTCCCATATGTCTTTGGTGAGCTGTCGGTGATGACGAATTACTCCAACCGTCTTGAATTGGTATTTTCCTCGAGACTCAGGTAATTTTCATTAAGAAGTGGTTTGTGATGGCTGGCAATCCGTGCTCGATCTGGTCTAACAAAAGGGCATTGGTTCGACTATGCTCAACAATTTAGCTTGTGCAACTTCATTTCATCGACGCACCCTACATTTTCTATGTCGTTTTCGCGCCATTGCTTTTGCTTAATCACGGAATATGCTCAACGAAATGAAACTAATATAACTTTAAAGGAGTTTGTATGAACAAGTTGAACACCGCGTGTAGTTGTTGCAGCTGGAGGAACATCTATACTAATAACACATGTCCTCAATTTCGGGTCAAGCACTTTACATCGCTATGAACGAAACCAAAACTGAAAGTGTGGCCTAAACACTGAGCTCAGACGTTCAGATTGTCCGCGCTGCGAGGTATCCAACATAATAATTCTTATGTTGAGAAATTGCTGGAAATCATGGCGCACAGCATAACGGAGGCCCCAAGATAAGTTCGCTCGGCTTAGCCTCTATCGTGCGCTGAAAGTTTAAATGACCGGGTCGGTGCCCATTTTGCCGGAACTGAAATGTGGCCTTAAGGCAAAACTTTTCCGCAGGTCCGTTTATCTTCTTCCGCAATGAATTCAGACAGTTAGCATTTAATTTTGGTCTCACTTGTCGAACACACTAGCTTAAGGTAAGTCTCAATGCATCCCAACAACCTCCTAATTCTTGGGTCCGAGGAAAGTGGCTTCTCATGCTGAGGCTGGAGAATCATAGGCTGTTCTCAGCCTGCTCGCTCATTGATATTGCCGTCGCTGTGATGAATAATAACGTCCGGTCGTCATGAGCAACCTCATGTAAGAATGGTTTCGTCAGTCTGCACTAGATCTAACGCTTACAGCCTGTGAAGAAAGTTAGCGACAATTCTGCTTTCCCTTGAGAGGCGAAAAGTAAGAAATCCTTCTTGCATAAAGTGAGCGCCCTAGTCCTTGCAAATATCATCTGCACCGTCATGCGCAGTGACTAACGTGGTTCGGGATCGTGCAATACGTGGCAAGTAATTCATCTCAGAGAAGCCGAGCATCACGCCAGACTAAAGCGTGTGCTCACTGGAAAACCGGTAGGCTCCCTCTGAGAACTAAAAACCAACATCGTACTTCCCGCATGCGGGGCGGATGTTCATACACTAGGCAAGATGTGCATTATCCCGGTGCACATCTTTTTTTTTTTGGCAGGCAGTTGAACACAACATCAGGGAGCGGGCTTAGGATGAATAAAAGGCTATAGAGGATTGCAGAAAGATTACACGTATGTTGTAGTCCTCGCGTAAGTGGGTGTAACCCAACTGTGCTGAAGATCGCGATGTCGCAGAGCAACAGAGGCTTGCACACTGCAGACGCTCGTGATGGGTGAATGAGAAGCCGCTAGCGTGAAGGAGCTTCGAGAACGATTGGAGTCTAAATCGGTGAATCCTTGGCATTCGGAATAAGATAGGAAATACAGATTAAGTTATTTCCTGCACGCCATCCGCAGCTCCCAGTACGATGACTGTGCTTGAAAGCAGAGACAGACGCAACGTGACCAAAGCTTCGCGTAAGCACCTGTTGAACGGGCACCGGAAGCATGCCACGCCGTCGCCTACGACCAGGCACGCCGCTACAGGCAAGGCGCACAACAGACGCCGGGCCCCTGCAGTGTCAACCACCCGAGGTAGAGGTACGTACGTATGCACGAGTTCGCGGATGGCTATAGCGCTAGCGGCTGCACAGTTCAACATGTGGAAAATTCCGCAACTCGAAATAACGCCAAGTATATACGCCTAAGATTGAGTAAAATATTCAGGACGACAAAAGAGCGCCTATGTTTATGCTGATTGGTTGCGCGAAATAATGTTTAATAAATATCCTTAACATCTAGTATAGACGCAGCGTTATAATGGCGCCATAGTGAGGGAGGCCCAGACAGCGAATAATAACGCCTCTCAGTGTGAGGGGAAGATTAGATTAGAACTTGATATAAGAACGGCTACATATTGTGTCATATATGTAAGCCGAGTGCGACGCGTGCTCGCGTTCTATGAATCTGACGCAGAATGTCATCATTTCGTGCGAATTACGCCTGGTCTCGAACCCACCGCTCTTGCCAGGTGCGCAGCGGAGACCTGGAGGCACCGGTGAATTAGTTGGAAGCAGCAGAACCTCCAATATCTCTTAGACACCACAACTTCTGAAGTAGCAAAAGGCGTACGTCATTGTGCCTTCTCCTGTGGCTACTCAAACTCAGGTAGAATGGAAAGCAGAAACGCTTCGCACAATGTATAATTAGGCACTTGATAGTAATGTACTTGTGTGCAAGCATGGATTCCATTGCAGTTACACGCAATAAGTAATGTGGTAATCATCACGCCTCCGAAGCGTATGACGCGCTAGCGAAGGGTATGATGCGATAAATGATGGTTTAATGCGCATGCATGCAGAATTGGACTTTCTGTACTTAACATCATAGGTTACTAGGCGTCGTCATACGGTTCCTGGCGCAGTGGCTGCAATGGTTAAGCGGTGCTGCCATTAGTGGATTAGTGGATTAGTGCATTAGTACGATCCCGGTTGTCCCGACCAACCTCGCGCGACCAATAATCAATTTAACCGCCACCATAATGATTGCATGTGGACGCCATCTTTCATGGGTGCCACCGAGCTAATGGGTCAATGCCTATACGTGCAGAATTGGTCTGTCTGTGCTTAGCATCATAGATCCGTGGTAGTCCTCATACCACTCCTGTTGCAGTGGTGCAACAGTTAAGCGAGGCGCCACTGCCCCGGGATGGCGTGTGCTGTCACCGGTTGGACTTGCGGTATCTACGTTGTTCCCAGCAACCTCGCGCGACCAGTGAATAATTTAACCGCCAACTGAACCGCCCCCCCCCCCCCCGGCACATGCACAGAGAGAGAGAGAGAGAGAGAGATGAGAGAGAGAGAGAGAGAGAGAGACTGGCTTTCGCTCCATGGTGCAAGTAAGGCTTACGCCTTAAATGGAGCTACGACCCAAGAACATCTTCGACCAGCACCGTGTTGTCCGTTTTTCGCCGCACAGCGCAGTGCACGACCGTCTCACATGAAAGAGCTGTGCACGTGCGCGAGCTTCCCGCGCTATCATCGTTATAAGGCGCTGATATGCCGCGGGGTGGAAATCATAAATTGATAAGCGCGAACATCAATAGAAGTACCAGTAATTGGCATTCTGTGCTGCGCTTTTTTTGTCCCGTATGTGTTGACCCTTTTGGAACTCTTATGTTTTACCTTTTTGTGGTTGTTAACCGCGCAATGGAGGCGCTCACTACTCGAACTCAGTGTCAAGTGCAAAGAACAGTCGCTCACGGTGTATAAAAGGCATCCAACAGGCGGAGAAGTGATGAAGGCACTCACACCTCCTTTATGGCAGAAACATCAGCGGCGAAGATCCAGGACTTGGCATCGCCTTGACTAATGGTGCCGAAATATTCCCTTCAGAGGAGCGTATCTGTTTGCAGAATTTACGAATGCGGAATATCAATTCATGATTGTGAATATATGCCACCGCTTCCCTGTGTACTGCCTTCAATGAAGGTGTGCTTGTTTATGGTCTTTATTTTTGTGCTGGCCTGGAGAAATCCGTGTCTGCGCAGCACGGCGGCAGCACGAACCTCTGCAACTGATATCTACAGAAGTGAGCGAGCTTGGGAGAGCTGGCAGCTGAGAAGCAAAGTGAGGTTGCGTGCTGTAATACTGTCACGTGGTGGTGGTGATGGGTGCGGCGTAATTTCAAACATAATCCTGGTAATTAAATGTTTCAGTTTCAGCCTATTGGACAGTACAAAATTTTCTAAATGTGTTTAAAAGCCAACCTTACATATTTTTGTTCTAAAATTAAAATTGGCTTCCTAGAGCCCTATATGCACTATTTGGGCCGAACATTATTTATCTAGAATCGAAAAGAAAAGTGGAGCATGAAAGATTCAAGCTATTCGCTATTCTCTACACTCTGACCACTGGGCATCCGGCTGGCAGCATATTTGATGCTCACGACTAACAATGTTTGCATTTAAACGTGTTCCAGGCTTAGAAGCTTCAACGCGGCACAACTACGGAAAGCCAAGCACCCGAGAGAAGGTGGCGACCGAAATTGACTACAGGAAACTCATATTAGAGTAAGAGGAAATCTCAATGTTCGTTTATTTTTACAGCATACTGTTATCATGGAAAACGCAGCTACATATGTCCTTCTTTTTGCATCATTTCACATAATTGGCACTGTACACACGGAAGCAGTTCTCGGCGCTAAGTGTTACAGTTTGTACGGCGCACTACTCGCTGCGCGATTGCTCCGCTCGGTCGATTGTGTAGCTGACGCCACCTATTGAAGCTTCCTGGAACCGGAATGACTTCCAGATACTTGTTGTAGTTAAAAAACGCATTTTAGTCTTTTTTCGGGACTCTCTAACTTTGAAAAAGTGGAGCTAGGTTAGGAGTATGCCTTAAATATTTTTGTTATTACTTTACTAAATTTTTAAAGAAGCTGCAACCGGGGACTCTGTGGGTGGCGCTTCTTTGTAGTGGTAGTAGCATATAAATTTATTTGCTGACAGATATAGAATGGGCTTAAGGCCAACCGCCTAGACGACGGCCTGGAAACCGTGGACTCGGGCAGCGTGCTCGGCCAGTCGGATGGTTCTAAGCATGAGTCTCAGAGTCTGAGCTGCGCATTTGAGTGTCCCAGAGTTCGTCTTTCTTAGTTTCCGTGTGAGTGTCGTATGTTTCGAGACAGCTGCGCATAATGTGTAGCAAGCCTGTACTACCCTGACACAGCCGGCATCTATATGAGAATTGTTCCGGTTACGACTGGCTAAAGCTGGCCGGGTTCGGTTATGTCCTCGTCTGTAAACGCCTCCAGATGTTTTCTTGATTCTTATTTAACTTATTATCCGCTGGCGGGTATTCTACCCTTCTGAGCCGATAAGGCTGCGCAATTTCCCTATAGCAGATTAATGTTTCTCCACCAAGGGTTTACTGAGGGCTCGAGCCCGCCCGGTAAGTAAGAACACGGGCAAGCTCATGAGCTCCCTAGTTACCGTGGAGGTTGTAGTGGGCTGGCGCCAATATTAGATGAATTATTCGGTCTTGATAATTTTGCGGAGTATACGTAGGGCGTTCGTTCTCGGGTTTTATTTTTTGCATAACATGGGGAGGTGGCGGGGGGGGGGGGGGAGGGGGTAAAAAATGCGCGATATTTTTTAAATTAAAACTCGTGTACAAATCGCGTTATTGGGCGAAAATCTGAATAATTCTCGTTTTTCTGATTTTGTTTTTGAGGCAAAACAGTTTACCATTAGAGCTCGTGTTTGTGCAGGGGACAAAACGCCCTAATATTTTGCTTAGCATATCACAAACAACATAAAATTATGTGTCGCGGAGAAAAAAAAACGCATATTTTTTCAATGTTGACAATTGTTTCATCGCATATACTCTCCATTTATGCACCACTTAGCCTGCATGAAATACGCGCCTTTCTTGTTGACTGCGAAAGCAGATAAGCTTCAGAGTGCCTATTCTAAGGGAGGTAGAGCCGTTGAGCAGGACGCAGTTAGCGTGCATTTCACTTGATAGAATTGTGCCAAATAAATGTTTCTTCAGTGCCCGTGTTTTGATCTTTTCCTTCTAAAAATTACATTTAGAACTTATCCTCAACGTACTGTGAAGAACGAGAACAAGAACAGTGAAAAACAACAGTGAAAACAGTGCGACAGTGAAGTTTTCAAGAGCAGTGAAAAACAAAACGCCTTGTACTATACTCTGATAGCATCCAAAAATGCAGCTGCGATTCCCCTCAAAGAAGGCCTTTCAGCCAATGCCGTCGAACGGTTCCATGACGTCGCTGTTGCAATGCAGCAGAGGCAAAGCAGGAGGGGAAAGGAGACGTTCTTTTGTCCCCGCGCCGTGGCGAATGGGTTATTTCTTGTTCTAGCTATGGGTGTGGAGGGGTGAAGGGGGGATTTTGAGGAAGGGTGCAGGGTCGCTACTGCTGAGGAGCCCACGAAATGGGGAGAAAGAACCTGTCTCGTTGTTTTTCCTGTCTGTCCGCCGCTACACCGCAACCGCGACGTCGTCCGAAGCGCTCGATGACATACATCAGATGGAGGGCCTCCTTTGAGGGGAATCCGCCGGTGCATTTTTGACTTTATCGTACTATAGACAGGGCCTGTTGTGCGCGGAAGTTTTGAAAGGTTGGTGCACATGATTAAAAAAAGATATTGAGGGTGGAAATATGTGATGGAGCGCCATAGATCGCATCATCTTGTGACTTCTCGTAAGCCCTCTTCGCTACACCAGACTGTTCATTTCGAGGACATTTCTATTTAAGCATCAGCTCAAAGCGTTCTAGCTTACTCGCCGAGTTGTTTCATTACTTTATTTTTGTCATGGCAGCAAGGATGGCGCCATATTGCGGCTGGTTTGCAATGAACAGGAGGCTGACTGGTTTTCTTTTCTACAAAGTGGGTGTCGCGAGAAGGGTAAATGGCTGTCCAAGATGGTGTCGTTCAGAAATGAGGACTGGATGCAGCAGAGGAGGAGGATGGGAGTTATGAAAAAGTGAAGAGCACGCAGCAGCCTAGAAAAACAGTGGCTCAGCGCAAACGACCATTTGGCTTTAATTGTACATGTGAAGCACTGTGTACATCGAAACAAAACGCTGAAGAGCACGGGAGGCGCGCTGCTACTTAGACGCGCTGAGAAAAATGTTCCTTTCAGGGAAAAGGCACCATATAATCCGATAACTTATTGCCTTTTGTTCTCTTCGCAGCTGTTTCAGTGCCGATTCCGTTTTGCGCAGCTCAGCGTCGTTAAACCAAAATTGAGCCTGAGTAAATTACCTTCGTGTTCCGTGCGCGTTAAATCCAATAATATATACCGACGCAGTGAACGAAACAGCAGGTATGCATGTTTTACGCATGTAAAGCTGGATACTGTACTTTATTTGGTGCGTAAAACGAAATACTTGCATTGAAGAGGGGCGGAATGGTATTACTGGTCATCAGTGTGCTGCGCGTGAAAGGGTATGCAAAAGAAAGCAAGTATTATAGCCTGTCCTGCAGTGGAATCTTTTAATCTGATGCCAGTGCTCTTTCAGACTTTCTGAACATAAGGACGCTCATGTTTTCAAACTAATTATAAAAGAATGAATGGATTCCTATGGCGTTGGTTAGCATAGCACACGCTATCCAATTACCCTTTATTCCGTTGAGGGAAGAGGATCGCAGAAATTGCGACTGTGTGACATTTCTTTATGATACCGGATACCGTGCAGGACACTTAATGCATATCTTACTTTAAGTCCCGCGTTTCAAACTTAGAGTTTATAATGGGACGCGACTGAATGCTACTGCAGCACAGTATGTACTTGAATCTTCTTTTTACCCCTGCAGTTACGAGAACGTTATAGCCGTATTACCTGAAGATTACGATCTGGACTTTGCAAACCTGCAAGCTCCGTCCACGGCGTCTACCAAGAGCGTTGTTAATAAAACCATCTAGAATGGCCTCTCAAGAATTGGTGCCCACGGCATATGATGGCATAGACATGTTTAATGCAGCGTAAACAAACGAAATAAAAATACTTTCAGTTTGTTTTTGATGCGTTCGAGTTTTTGTCCTTTTGAAGCATGTTCACTAGAAATAAAACGTAGCGCCGGGAAAAGGACAACACATATAAAGACGCCATTCTTTCTGTTCCGAATCTATTGTCAAGTGCTGCATGTCGGGCGAAAGTTTTCATTTTATTTAGCGAAGGTATCAATATGTAGACGCCGTACAAAATTTTCAGCTCTTAAGGATGGTTTCATGTTTTCATAATGCAAACTGTGGCTAGCCCAAATTGGCCGTCCTAGAGAATGTAAATCCTAATGAGAAAAAAGGTCAACCGTCGACAACATAAGTCTGGCCTGCTACTTCTCATGGGCTAAAAGGGACGGGAAGGAAAGAGAATCAGTCTGAAGGAAAAACAGATAGAGAGGTGATGCTACAGCTCCCGTTTACGAATTTATTTACGGGTGCGCATAGCTATGAAAGCGATGCTAATTCTTTTTTCTCGCCTGGGTTTGCTCCCGCGTGATGCCATCCCTTTCGTTCGCCTATCACACCCATCACGGCCTTCCGCAAGTACATCACTTGGCCCTGCCGACCAATTCCGGTGCTTTACAGGAGCTGCCGGAGAAACAGAGTAAACAAAATTTATTGAGAACGAGTTTGTATTGTCTTCCAGCCTTTTTCGCAGGGACCTCACTCGGGAGTTCCGTGGACTTTTGCAATCCCGCTGTCCCGTTGGACAAACCATCGCTCGTGCCGCAGGTTCGAGCTGAGCTATGCGGTTACGGTCGGGCGGCCATGGTCTGGGCTTACAAGGCAGCATATGATTTCGTTTATGTTTTATGGGCGTCATCATCATCATCAGCCTGACTACGCCTATTGCAGGGAAAAGGCCTGTCCCATGTCGCTCCAATAGACCCCTTTCTTCCTACGCCATGGTTCACGTTTCGAGGGCCTCAGCTCTCAAAGCTCAAAGCGCTCTCTGCAGCTCTCTATTACCAAAAATGGCATACCCTATCACCGCAACTTCCGTCTTAACGAGCTCTCCCTCCTCCTAGTCATTCCCCAGCAGCTGCTCGTTCTGTAATCTCAGAACTCCATGACCTGCCTGCAGCTGGACACCTTGGTGTGGCAAGAACTTTACTTACGACCGGATGCGGTGCCGTTTCTTCTGACCTGGATTATATCATACAGTCGGGCGTTACGTCACAACTTGCGACCTCTGTCAACGCAGGAAGAAGCCTTCGGCACTACCTTCTGGTCTTGTGCACCCTATAGACGTGCTCGTGGAGCCGTTTCACCGCGTAGGGCTCGACCTCCTTGGTCCATTACCGACCTCGGAATCCGGAAATATGTAGCTCACAGTAGCCACAGACTATGCCGCTCGGTACGCAATCACACGCACTTTGCCTACGGGCTGCGCAACTGATGTTTCTGACTTCCTTTTGCACAGTCGTATTCTACAACATGGTGCCCATCGTCAATTACTCACTGACCGCGGGCGCTATTTCATGTCCAGAGTTGTTGTCGACATCCTCCGTTCATGTTCTACCAAGCATATATAGACTGCCACAGCATATCAACCGCAGACGAACGGGCTAACCGAGCGTTTGAACCGGACATTGACAGGTATGTTGTTTACGTACGTCTCCCCCTACCACATAGACTGGGATCTCGTCTTGCCCTTTGTGACGTTCGCTTGCAACACCTCCCGGCATGACACAACTGGCTACTCTCCGTTCTATCTTTTATATGGAAGACACGCCGTCCTGCCTTTCGACACACTCGTCCCATCCGCTGACCATCCCATCATCGCCTATGCCCGTGACAACTATGCTCAAGCTGCAGACGCTCGCCAAATCGCCCGTAGTCGGCTCCATGCGTCCCAGCAAGTACAGAAGTCTCTGTACGACAATCGCCATCACCACGTCACCTACGAACCGGGGTCGCTCGTTCTGCTGTGGTCCCCTTCCCGCCGAATCGGTCTCTGAGAAACTTTTGTCCCCCTACCATGGCCCTTATCGCGTGGTGCGTCAGGTCACCAACGTCACGTATGAAGTTGCTCCTAATACGCCCGCATCCTCATCATGTAGACCGCCACCCACCGATATTGTTCACGTTATGCGCCTCAAGCCCTACCACGTCGCTCCTGTATCACTGACCTAACTCCGGAACGGCGCTCGTGCCGCCGGGGGTCTAGGTCCAGAGAAAAGGACGACGAATTGGCCTCTCGCGTGAAAAGGACGAACGGAGAAGAAGAGGTTGATGTGGCTTCCTGCTCGCGTTGGTGCTCCCCGCTAAGAACTCTTCATTCTAACCCCTAAGGCTAGTAAAAAAACGTAAATAGTATTTCCCCGTAACAATATTACGCAGTGTTGTGAAAAACGCACTTAATTACAACGCTATTTCGCCTGCAGCTGGTTATGGTGATGCGCATCGCATTGGTTCCGTAGTGGACTTAGCCTAGCTGGTATACGCTCTAGCAATGATATGTGTTCGTCAGTTGGAACGTAATCTAAACGAGAGAACTTAGAAAAAAACTTCCATTATTGAGAGAAAACTCGACCTGCCGAGCACCCTGCTAGTGCGCACGCTGCGTTTTCGCTCACGAGCACCAACCTGCGCTTCCTATACGGCTCTGCAGTCATTTCGGTGGAGAGCATTTGGGACGCAGTTACTGGTGTCGAAGTCTAAAATAACCCCTTTACCAACACGACCTTCAAATGCAAGGCTATAAATACTTTGCAAGCTGTTGGTAGCTTTTCAGTGCCTGCGCATTGCAAAGGTCAGGCCTGCTCTAACTAGGCGCACATAAATATCTCTAAATTGCGCGTTTGCTGTATACTTAAAATCATTTTTCCAGTTGTCACTTGCTAATAAGTCTCGATATTGAAGTTTCATTACTTTTGCCAACCAAGCCTGTTTTCTTTCGGTGCGCCCCCTTGTCACGTGATCTCGTGGCGTCAGATTGTTTGCACACAGAGAGAGGTCTAATAACCCTGTCTATTACCAGCCGCGCCCAACGCATGCCTGCAAACTTCTTCATCTCATCTCCCACGTAATCAGCCGCACCCTGCTACGCTTGCCTTCTCTTGGAATCCACTTCGTTACCCTTAAGGAACCCCGGTCATCTTCCCTTCGCATTGCATGTCCTGCCCAAGCCCATTTCTTCCTCTTGATTTCGACTAGCATGTCATTAACCCGCGTTTGTTCCCTCACCCAGAGTGCCCGCTTCCGTACTCTTAACGTTAAGGTCTTCTGACTCACTGAGGAGGTGAACTGCAAATCAGGACAAATGATTTAGACAAGCACAGCAGAACGGTGGGCCTAAAAATTAACATGCAGAAAACCAAAGTAATGCACAACAGTCTAGCAAGGGAACAGCTGTTCGCAATTGCTAGCGAGGTGCTGGAAGTGCTAAGGAAATACGCCTTCTTAGGGCAGGTAGTGACAGCTGATACGTTTCTTGAGAGGGAATTAACTAGTAGGATAAGAATGGGATGGAGGTCATCCCGGATTATGAATGGCTGTTCACCAATATTCCTCAAGAGAAAAGCCTACAACAGCTGTATCTTACCGGTACTCACTTATACAGGGCATAAACATAGAGGCTAACCAAAAGGGCTCAGCTTAAGTTAAGGACAACGCAGCGCACGATGGAAAGAAAATTGATAGGCACGTGTAACGTTATGGAGGTGCATTGTCCCAAAGCGACATCGGCTGTGAGGGACGCCGTAGTGAAGGGCTCCAGAAATTTCGACCACCTGGGGTTCTTTAACGTGCACTGACATCGCACAGTACACGGTCCCCTAGAATTTTGCCTCCATTGAAATTCGACCGCCGCAGGCGGGATCAAACCTGCGTCTTTCAGGTCAGCAGTCGAGTGAGTGTCATAACCGCTGAGCCACCACGGTGGCGCATGGCGGCATATCCTAAATGAACGCCAGAAAAATACGCATCCTGCTGCCGTATTGCCAAAGAATACGAAATTGTGAAGGCAACGCTCAGTACTCCTCCTGGCCTAACCGCGCCGGTAGTGAAGGCATGAAGGCGGCAAAATAAGTAATGCAAGTACGGCTGCCATGAGCGTCAAATGAAACGCGAATAGTATAGCAGGACTGTGAAGACGAGTAAAAAACGTATTTGCTGCTGCAGATCAAATGCAAGCTTTGTTTATTAAAACTTCCATGCAACTGTGTTAGTGACATCTAAGAACATTCAAATGCACTGGTATAAATTGTCCATCAGCTGAAATCTCCTCGTTTTGCTGTCTCCGTTTTTTTTGTGCTTTTTTTCACACTGATTGTACATATATACCGCGGACGACCCATTGCGTGCATGGTACAGTGTGGTCCCGTGCAAATATAGGTCTTTCTCCTTTCCCCAGTGCAGAATACCAAACCGGTTTATTCTTCGGGATAACCTTCCTGCCTTTTCTTCTCCTCCTCCTCTCTCCGTAGGTTGCTCCTCTTGAGCGGAGCTCAGATGTCTCCTCCAATCTTTGAGCAGACAAGGAAAGGAAAAGAGGGGTGTGGTTGTGTCATAGCTGACAGAAGCCCAGAGTCACCAAAAGCAAGGAACATAGGGGATGTTTTTTTTATAATTTGTGGTGTTCGCCAGTGACAGAATTATAGGGTAATTATTTTTTAGGATAATTGATTAGAAAGCAGAAGAAGAACATTCACATGCCACCGATGGGATCTGAATCCACGACCTCCGAATTTTCTTGTATATAAAGAGATTATTAGATGGAAGCTGAAGCACTTTTCGAAAAAATTGAGTTCCATGCGGCATTTTATAGTTTTTAGTCCGCTGAAAAAGAACATCGCATTCGAAAAGGGCGGAAATAAACGCAAAAAGTTGTTTTTTGGAAGAAAACGGGCACCAGCGTCTCAGGGCGCCGAGCGAACGCCGCGAATGGCCGGGTTCATTGTGACGTCATCTACGGGGATCTCCAGCCAGCACCGACTGTGTTGCTGCGTAGCGCGTTGCTTCAGCTGGCTTTTAAGAACTGCGATTTGGAAATTATGGATCCGTCGTTCACCAAAGCGCGGGCCGAAAAGCAGCGAGCAAAGCAGGACGGCCGGCAGACTACCCGTGAATGGCGTCACTTCCACCAGTCCCGTCCCCCCATTCGGCGCTTGTGGAAGCGAAGATGGGTGTGTCGGCGGCGGGTTTTTAACAAGCGATTGCGTCTCATTTTGCGAACAGAATCGAGAAAAAATTTACACACATGATTTTCAAAGTCTCTTCTTACCAACCACAGCGTTTCATGCAATTTGAAAACCGTTTCAGCTTCCCTTTAACAGCTTTTTATTTTTCAGTAACTGTTGTATGCCCTGGTTTAGGATGTTTGGGAAAACTTTTGCCGACATTTCTCGTTTAAATCCAAATTGGTTTGTTGGAAGAACGTTCTCTTGTATTAGATGGTAATGATTTATTTTATTTTGTAATTTTTTATGAATCTTGCCGAAAATATTTTGCTGAAGTCGGTTATGGTGTGGGGTTCGTTTTCCTATTGTTTGGGGATTAATATTACTTGTGCAACTTTCTGGAAAACAAGAGAAGGGCTAAAAATAGAAATAAAAAACTCTTCTGTCTGCTAATCACTGCGAGAATAGATTAGAATGACGAGCCGTTTCATTGACGGTAATCGCGAACTGACACTATTGCTGCTGCGCTATATTTTATTGTGTGCTCAGTCAGTGCTTCCAAATTTCATTTGCCAGAGTAAAGAGAGTTAAGTGCCGGATTATCGTCAAATATCTTCGGAGTCATACAGGCGCGACGAACATACAAAATTTACTTCCGTCTTGAACGCACCCAGCAATTTAGTATAAACGCATTTTCGACAGGAAACAGTTTGCGAACGAAATTTTTTTCATATATTGGACTATTTTGTTACAACATTAAACCTATCTTCAGAACTTCTCTCAGCAGGCTTACATTTTGTGCTGTTAGTGTTCTTGCTACAGTAATAAACCTTCTCCACTGGTTTTCTGAACCAGTCTTAGCACTCGATGCGAGCGATGGGAAAGCTTTAAAAGAAAGATTTTGTTATGCACCAAAAAAATGGTCCATTGACTTCAATATTTACATACCATTACCTTACAATATTCCAATAATAAAAACATTTGTCGAATAATGCTGGACATGAGTGTTCTCTCTCTACGCATAATTGTGTCGCTGGCGCAGCAAGAGCTATCGTGGCAGAGCAGTATGCCTCTGGGTGATGCGACGTTTCCTTCTTCCAAAACTCCAACACTATTAGCTTGTTACTTATTCTGCCACCTTTTCGAGGGCATCGAAGAGACCGGGTAGCTCCTCGACTGCCACTAAACGGTCACTAGCTGCTTGCAGGAGGTGTTCTTTCTCTTTCACAAACGCCTCAAGTTCATCTTCAACGCTTAAGCAGCTTCTAGGAAAATTCTGCAGCTGTCTGTCGTCGCACTTCATCAACTGCAACGTTTCTATGGAGCCAGCCGTTTTTCTCTACAGATTGAAATGGCGAATTCAAGTAGAGAGCGCGGCAGCCGCATTCCCTCGACGAGAAATCTTCTATGAGCAAGCTTTGCACGAGCAAAGCTTGTGCGTTTGCTCGTGACTCCAATGTACTTTTTTGAACCATCGCCCATATTTTTCCGCTACAAGTAACTTCCCCTTCCTGACGCCTTACTCATCGCACCCGTCGGCGTGACCGCATTGTTTGTGGCTAACCTGTTCTCTTTTCCTTCCGCCCTGCGTCGCGGTGAATGACTCGGCACCATCCAGCTCATCGATTCTATTCCCACCCGCGATGACGTAGAAGCTTGGATGCCCTCACTTTCCCTGTCCTCGCCATTGAGAGATCTAAACACGTTTTTCTCCGCTCCATTCGATGCCACTCTTCCTACGATTCGACGCTCTATGGCTTCTTGAGTTACTTAATTATTTTTTTCTCTTCGGTTCTCACCAGCCGCTTTGAGCCGCACGTCAACTGTGGCCCAACACATTGCCACTGTTTCTCGTGCTCCTCTGCACCAGTGCTCAAGTCTTGTGTCCGACACTGAGCGCCAGGTTACTGGAGGCCAGGTTGACACCACGCTTCACAGCTGCGTGACTCAGCCTTCTAACAACCCGTGCGCATTCCCCGTTGTGCTCGTGATTAAGATGGTTCCAGCCGATTTTGCGTTGACTACCGCCGTCTAAATAAAGTTACTTGGAAAGGCTTGTATCTTCTACCTGTAGTCATGGCACTCTGGAATGTCTATAAGGGGTTGTACTATTTTCTTCGCTCTATTTAAGCTCTCGGTACTGGAAAGTATACATCGCCGCCGCAGACCGCCCTGAAACCCACATTTGGTACACCTGACGGCCGATTTCCATTTACCGTGATGCCTTTCGGCCTCTGTTATGCCTCTTCTATACTTTATGGTGTACGATGAATATCATTCTGCGTGGCGTGAAGTGGAAGACATGCCCTTAATTATGTTTTAGGGCCAGCATTTTGGTCGTTGCTTAATAAACAAGCCGAAGAAATTCCGCTTTTCCCACCTTGAGATATTGAAATAGAAAACTGTTTTTTATACATTCTGAGTGTAGAACCTTCACAAGGTAATCTTTTGGAGCGAAGAAGTCGAATTTAAGCGGTGGCTGTAGAAAGGTTGCTAGACGAGTAACATTTACGAAACTTTCACTTCTACGTTCGGAGAAAGCAATGAGAAAGCTTGTACGGCCGCACACAGCTTCTTCATGCCGCAATCACTTTTCTCAACAGGGCAGGCATATTTAGATATCTCTTAAACTATTAAACGCTTGAAAACTAGCGCTACTTGTGCTTGTCTCTGCTTTTGAGGGCACGTTTGGTTCTAAACGTAATTGTGCCTTAGGAGACACCAGCACAGCGTCCCTGCCGTCTAAGAGATTAAAAAAAAAACCTGGGTTTGCAAAAGATTTTGGTGCTAATTAGGTCGCTCAGTGTAAAAATATATGTTATTATTATAATGCAGTAACTTATGCTTGGGAGTTATTTTCTAAATAAAAAAATAAGGTCAAGCATATGGCTCATCATTTTATTTTCAGCGCAAGGCTTTTATACAGCCATATAAGTCGCCCTCAGCCGGACCTCAGCCCACTGCCTTTTGAAAATAGACAAAAAGAAGCCTGGCCACAGTCAGGTCGGAGAGTCCATCGAAAGTACATGACTGCAAAAAACAGAAACACACAATTGTGTCAGCACATCATAAAGGAATCGGCCAAGTAATAATAATAATAATAATAATAATAATAATAATAATAATAATAATAATAATAATAATAATAATAATAATAATAATAATAATAATAATAATAATAATTGGTTTTTGGGGGAAAGGAAATGGCGTAGTATCTGTCTCATATATCGTTGGACACCTGAACCGCGCCGTAAGGGAAGGGATAAAGGAGGGAGTGAAAGAAGAAAGAAAGAATGAGGTGCCGTAGTGGAGGGCTCCGGAATAATATCGACCACCTGGGGATCTTTAACGTGCACTGACGTCGCACAGCACACGGGCGCCTTAGTGTTTTTCCTCCATAAAAACGCAGCCGCCGCGGTCGGGTTCGAACCCGGGAACTCCGGATCAGTAGCCAAGCGACCTAACCACTGAGCCACCGCAGCGGGTACCAAGTAACTCCCTGAGATGACATTGCCAAAAACATCGGCCTCCTTGTTTCGCAACTCACTTCAATCCCATCCGATTTATGGTGTGGCACACCAGGGTCGTGCGTTTTTCAAGGCGGTGCAAGGCATAAACTGCGGTTCTTTAACAGTTTGAACCTACAGCGGAAACATATTAATCATAATATAGCGTTTGTCCGTTCTTTGCGATCAATTTACAAGCATATTATTTGTGCTTAGAAAAGTGATAGGTCTAGCGATAAGAGACCGGAAGCGGCAAGAGTGGGTGAAGAAACAAACGAGGGTTAATGACGTCCTAGTCGAAATCCAGATGAAGAAATGGGCTTGGGCAGGGCATGTAATGATAAGGCAGGATAACCGCTTCTCCTTAAGGGTAACGGGGTGGATTCCAAGAGAAGGTAAGCGTAGCAGGCGGCGTCAGAAAGCCAGGTGGGTGGATGAGATTACGAAGTTTTCTGGGATACGATGGCCACAGCTGGCAGAAAAGGGTTAATTGGAGAGACGGAAGGAAGACCTTTCCCCTGCAGTAGGCGTAGTCATGCTGTTGCTGCTGATGATAGTGATTGTATGCCCTTTTCATCAGCATTGCTAAGCATTCAACACTCCATAGACTGGCGATTTACCTGTATGTACAAACTTAAGGATTTGCACTTGTTCTTTGGACGTTTCTATACTGAAGAAAGAAAGAGTGGGCTTGGAAGAAAATTGAATAGTTATTTCGTGCAGTCTTCGTGCGGCAAAGCAATTGGAGTTGAACATCAGCAGTTGAAGCTCTAAAAAGACTGCTGAATATGTTTCAATCACATGCAGTAAGGACAAAAAAAAGGCCACCCGAAAACACAGGCTGATTCGCTTCATTGAGCCCAGGCATTCGGGTAGCATCAGCAGAGCTTATAAGCCTCTTCGCCTGTATGCGGCTTTTCAGCACTGTTAGCAAATCACGGGGCAAATAGATAATCTGGAATGGCCTCCGACTCGCGTCGAAACTGCGGTGCCACTCTCAAGACTCAGACGAGCGAAATAAACCTGGACCCCGCCCCAACAGAGAGGAGCGATGGATGTCTTGAAATGCGCCCCCAATTGCTTTGGCGGTCACTGGGTCACGTGCATAACAGGCTGGGCAACGAGAAGAATTCCCTGGTGATAACTTTTGTGAGCTCAGCGTGGATGGTTAGAGGTGGTAATAGCAAGCTCTGGGTCGAAGAACCAGCAGCACACAAATCATCATGGACTCACGGCAGTCACGTGATTGACTGCCTGGTTACTGGCCGTTCATTGCTAGCTCGGTAGCGTGCGCTTCGCGGCGCACTTCGCCAGGCGGGGTGGGCTGACAGGTTGTCATGCCGCCTCAAACACTTGTGTTAAATGTTGGTACTACGCAGCTAAAGGCAGACCGAATTTATACTGGTTCATCTGTTTAAGAGCTCGTAATGTAGGTGGCCACGAACAGATAGGATGTTTCGCTGAAGACAGAAAAACTCTGCGTTTGATAGGCGAATTGGCCATTGCAATCTCAACATCACAATTAGGTTCCTTTCTTTTAGATGGTAACTGTAAAAACTGTTGCTTTCGCGTCAGCGTTATTGTTCACCGAAATGCTTGTGCGCGCGGGTGAAGTAAACAAATCCCGAAAAATGTTATGCACTGAGAAACTAACCACATGTTTCTACACGTACCCAAAAATAGAGTGAGCTAAAATAACTTGCCCCCGATTTGACTTAGGTGTCAAATGTATTGTTATGCAAGTAGTGTATTTATCACCTCGCCCTTTATCCTTTCTTATAGTTCTCTCTGCTCTTTCATTTCACTTCTCCAAACTGCCTGCTATCCTTTATTTCCGCTGCCCCAGCTCAGGTGTCGCCGTAGTGATGGCAGATGCCGGGGTTGGCAAAAATCTTTTACCTTCCTTTCTATTTTTATTTTACATTAAACACTACTACTACTACTAGTAGTAGTAGTAGTAGCTGGTTTGCCCTCGTTTAACTTTCATCACCTGCGTGTAGCTTTTCATAAACTAGAAATTTCGAGCTGCACGCAAAACATCCTGCAGTTGTATCTCTGCTTTCCTCTTGCCTTATCCTCCTAAGCTCATAGTTGCGATTCGAGTCGCCGTTTCCTTGGTTCAGTGACCTCGGAAGCCACTAGTACACGCCTATCGAATTCACGTTCCTCCTCATTCGGCTCTTCTTTCGCACTCTTCGCGTTTCTCGCTAGTCATATGTTTCCGCATTCCGTTTAGCAAGTTTATACTGTCTGTGCCACTCTGTTTCGGCTTGATCGGTTGACTCACGTTGGCGATCTTGTCATTTGCATTGACACTCAGCTCGCCGTGCACGTCGCTACGCTTCGGAATCTCTCGTGGGACCGACTTCGTCCATGCTTTATTATTGCTGCACTGCGTGTTCCTCCGGTGACAACATCCTTCGCCTATGTCTTCTTGGCCTCCATTATTATTATTTCTACTGTTATCATAATTGTTAGTGTTCGGGGTAAAAGCAGCGCTGACACAGGACGAAGCAAGGACACAACACAGGCGCTCTCGCTTTCTTGGGATCGAAAGGCGCACATTTTGCCAACTGAACCCGGCAGTGTGATTGGCGATTTGAAGTTCTTGTTGCAACCTCCGGTGGTAGCCTTGCGGCTGGCAGACATGGTCGCCCTTTGTCAGTAGTTCCTACCATGACCTTAAACCAAGAAGCCGAACTCTCCACTCTTCTGTGTATTCGTCGTGTTCTTCGCATCTACAGCTGGAGCGACGCTCCTCTGAGCTTACCCGAGTTACTCCCAGGTTTCATCCTCGGACAGGAGGGCTTTTTCGCTAACGAGATATTTAAGTCCTGGGCATTTTAAAAAAATAGCAGTGCGGTACGTCGTACGCCTATACTGCTCCACTTAAGGAATGCATTCGTACATACTGCGCCGTGTTTTACTGTCATCCAGACACCGTGCGTTGTCAGTAAACAAAACTTTATGCACCCATTTTGTTGTGGTTGTCTTTCGCGCCCTCGCCAAGGGCGGCACACAGTTTTGTAAAGATTTCGAGGCAGTGGTGCCGCTGCATGTCACGGCCAGCGGACCTGGCCGCGCGTCTTATCCGGGCGGCTGTGCTGCTGTTGCCACTTGGCGCTTCCTCAAAAGCTGGACGACGCTGAAAACATTTCTACGCGTTCGACGGCAACGACCGCGCATCACACCCGATGCATGCCAGCGATGGCGGCACGTTGGGCGAAGCACGGCTTGCCTGCACGTCACGGCGCAAGCGGCTTCGGTGGCGTCGCAGATGTGGCTCTTGAAGTGAAAAAGCTGCAGAGTTGACAAGAAGTCTCTTTTACCGATCTCATGCGAGTATTGTGCATTCGTAAACGGATAAAATTTATGTCTCGTGTTATCTCGCAACTGGTATGG